>NC_090334.1:2040589-2344720 GCF_035084215.1 Heptranchias perlo | reverse complement strand
TTCCACCCAAATTATTTTTAAGGAAGATTGCCAACCACAGCTTTCTATTGGAAATCATTGTATAGGGTTCAACTTCAACAGCAAATCTCCAATAACTCCAAACATCAACTTCCAAATGACCACAAAACCTTATACTTCCATTACCAGAGAAAGAAAACAGTCACCAGTGCCACGGCAACACAATCTTGGATCCACTGGTCAATATTTGCAAACGGTTAAATAAAGTAATGAGCAAATGGCTTTCCTTAACTACTATTACTGTTAAAAGATTTAATCAGAATTCCTGCCCCATTTTGTGGGAATGTTAGTTATAAAATGTAAGAGGCTGAGTTTCATCACAGGCTTATAAAACATTACTTCTCAAGCCATAAAATCTAGTCAATTCATAACAAAATACATATTTTTCGATATATAATTTCTTGGCCTTAGTAGTATAACTACCAGAATTATTCATGCTACCAACTTGGGTCCCATAAAATCTAGCATTGCTAGCTAATAGTACATCTGATAAAGTTTAAAGCAATGCTCATTACAAACTACTGATATTTTAATGATAGAACCATAGAAAAGATACAGCACAGAAGGGGGCCATTCGGCCCATCGTGTCCATGCCGGCTCAAAGAACAACCAGATGCCCATTCTAATCCCACCTTCCAGCACCCGGTCTGTAGTCCTGCAGCTTACAGTACTTTAGGTGCAGCTCCAGGTACTTTTTAAAGAGTTGAGGGTCCCTGCCTCTACCACCAATTCGGGCAGCGAATTCCATACACCCACCACCCTCTGGGTAAAAAAGTTTTTCCTCATGTCCCCTCTAATCCTTCCGCCAATCAGCTTAAATCTATGTCCTCTAGTTCTTGAACTTTCCACTAGGGGAAACAGGTACTTCCTGTCTACTCTATCAGGGCCCCTCATAATTTTGTACACCTCAATCAAGTCACCTCTCAGCCTCCTCTGCTCCAAAGAAAACAACCCCAACCTATCCAATCTCTCCTCGTAGCTGCAATTTTCAAGTCCTGGCAACATTCTTGAAAATCTTCTCTGCCCTCCCTCTAGAGCAATTACGTCCTTCCTGTAATGTGGTGACCAGAACTGCGCACAATACTCCAGCTGTGGCCTTACCAGCGTTTTATACAGTTCCATCATTACATCCCTACTTTTGTATTCTATACCTCTGTTAATAACGGAGAGCATTCCGTATGCCTTCTTCACAACCTTATTTACCTGTACTGCCACCTTCAGGGACCTGTGCACATGCACTCCAAGGTCTCTCACTTCCTCTACCCCTCTCAATATATTCCCGTTTACTGCGTATTCCCTTTTACTGTTTGCCCTCCCTAAGTACATTTCCTCACACTTCTCCGGGTTGAACTCCATTTGCTACTTTTCCGCCCATTCCACCAACCCATTGATATCTTCTTGGAGTCTACAGCTACACTATCAACTACACGGCCAATTTTTGTGTCGTCGGCAAATTTGCCAATCATGCCCCCCTACATTCAAGTCCAAATCATTAATATATACCACAAGCAGCAAGAGACCCAGCACTGAGCCCTGTGGCACACCACTGGAGACGTATTTCCATTCACAAAGGCATCCATCGACTTTTACCCTTTGTTTCCTGTTGAGCCAATTTTGGATTCAGTTCGCTACATTTCCCTGTATCCCATGGGCTTTTACCTTTCTGACCAGTCTGCCATGTGGGACCTTGTCAAATGCCTTTCTAAAATCCATGCAGACAACATCCACTGCACTACCCTCATCAATCCTCCTCGTCACTTCCTCAAAGAATTTAATCAGATTTGTAAGGCAGGACCTTCCCTGAACATTGAAGTATATACCCTTTAACCCAGTCAAATTCCTGTGCTGAACACTATTTAACCTTTTGCTCCTTTTGCCTTTGAGTCGATAACTATGTCACTAACTGTTTTTCTACTTCCCGTTTCCGAGTCTGAATTTGTCCCATCTGTACCTGCCCTTTGGTTCCCATCCCCCTGCCATACTAGTTTAAACCCTCCCCAACAGAACTAGCAAATGCCCCACGAGGATATTGGTCCCGGTTCTGCTTGGGTGCAACCCGTCCAGCTTGTACCGGTCCTGCCTTTCCCAGAATCAGTCCCAATGCCTCAGGAATTTAAACCCCTCCCTCCTATATCATCTCTCAAGCCACGCATTCATCTGGTCTATTCTCCTATTTCTGCTCTCAGTAGCACGTGGCATGGGAGTAATCCTGAGATTATTACCTTAGAGGTCCTGCTTTTTAATTTATTGCCTAACTCCCTATATTCTGCTTGAGGACCTCATCCCTATTTTTAAACCGATGCCGTGGTACAGATATGGACCACGACCTCTGGCTGTTCACCCTCTCCCTTCAGATGTCCTGCAGCCGCTTCGTGACATCCTTGACCCTAGCACCAGGGAGGATAATACAAAACATATCAAAATCACAATAAGTGTAACTCACTTGTCAAAATTTTTTCTGCTTAAATCATAATTTCTATTTACCACAGATTAAAACTACAACCAGTTTTCAAACCTTTCCTCAACATCCTGCTATAATGCTTGATCACATGGGATGATAGGACAGTTACTAAGTTGGTCAGACAGCTGGTTGAGATCATATAAGCAGAGGGTTGATATTAACGGGAATGGATTTGATTGGGATCTTGCCATGGGTAGGGTTCCACATGCCTCTGTACTGTCACCACTGTTCAACATTTTCATGGTTAATTTAAAAAGGAGGGCTGAAATGGAACTATCCTTAAGTCGTCAATGGCACAAAAATGTGCATGGAGCTAGCAATTCAAATCAAATCCATGGGTTACAGGCTGATTTAGACAAGTTGGGTGAATAAGCAAGTGTGTGGCATATATCTTTTAACGTGGACAAATATAATGTCACACACTTGGAGTTAGGAAACTCAGGCCTATTTACACCATGCGTGAGCACATTAAAGTGAATAGGTCCAGAAAGAGACCTGGGGATAATAAGTTGAAGAGCAATGTGAGTTAGTTATAGGGAAAGCAGACAGGGTTGCTAGAACCACAGCATAAGAACATAAGAACATAAGAACATAAGAAATTGGAGCAGGAGTAGGCCAATCGGCCCCTCGAGCCTGCTCCGCCATTCAATAAGATCATGGCTGATCTGATCCCAACCACAAATCTAAAGAACACAAGAAGTCGGAGCAGGACCCGGCCACATAGCCCCTGGGCCCTCTCCGCCACCCACAGGGCATTGACCGATCCGAACTCAGCTTCATGTCCAATTTCCTGCCCGCTCCCCATAACCCCTAATTCCCTTTACTTCGAGGAAACTGTCTATTTCTGTTTTAAATTTATCTAATGATGTAGCTTCCACAGCTTCCTGGGGCAGCAAATTCCACAGACCGACCACCCTCTGAGTGAAGAAGTTTCTCCTCATCTCAGTTTTGAAAGAGCAGCCCCTTATTCTAAGATTATGCCCCCTAGTTCTAGTTTCACCCATCTTTGGGAACATCCTTACTGCATCCACCCGATCAAGACCCTTCACAATCTTATATGTTTCAATAAGATCGCCTCTCATTCTTCTGAACTCCAATGAGTAGAGTCCCAATCTACTCAACCTCTCCTCATATGTCCGCCCCCTCATCCCCGGGATTAACCGAGTGAACCTTCTTTGTACTGCCTCGAGAGCAAGTATGTCTTTTCTTAAGTATGGAGACCAAAACTGTATGCAGTATTCCAGGTGCGGTCTCACCAATACCTTATATAACTGCAGCAATACCTCCTTGTTTTTATATTCTATCCCCCTAGCAATAAAAGCCAACATTCCGTTCGCTTTCTTGATCACCTGCTGCACCTGCATACTAACTTTTTGATTTTCTTGCACTAGGACCCCCAGATCCCTTTGTACTGCAGTACTTTCCAGTTTCTCGCCATTAAGAAAATAACTTGCTCTCTGATTTTTCCTGCCAAAGTGCATAACCTCACATTTTCCAATATTATATTGCATCTGCCAAATCTCCGCCCACTCACCCAGCCTGTCTATATCCCCTTGCAGGTTTTTTATGTCCTCCTCACTCTCTACTTTCCCTCCCATCTTTGTATCATCTGCAAATTTTGATATGTTGCACTCGGTCCCCTCCTCCAAATCGTTAATATAGATTGTAAAGAGTTGGGGACCCAGCACCGACCCCTGTGGAACACCACTGGTTACCAGTCCGAAAATGAACCATTTATCCCAACTCTCTGCTTCCTGTTCGATAACCAATCCTCCACCCATGCCAGAATATTACCCCCAATCCCGTGATTTTTTATCTTAAGTAATAATCTTTTATGTGGCATACAAACAATACTTAGGCTATTTAACAACAATGTGCATTTATAGAACACTTAACGTAGAAAAACGTCCCAAAGGTTCTGGTACATCTGCATTTGGACTACTATGTCTAGTTTTGATCCCCACATATGGTGAAAGGTGTCAAGGTTCTGGAAAAGGTACACAAGAGGATGACCACTTATGCTTAACCCTAGAGCCCTTATTAAACAGGATATACATCTAGAGTTAGGGTCATTTACTTTGGAGAAACACAAGGTTAGAAGGGTTCTGACTGAGGTTTTTAAAAAGATGAAGGGATTGGTCAGGTAGGTTATTTGACTGGAGAGCGTGCCTAAAGAATCCGAAAACAAAGTCAGGTTAGAATCCAGGAAGTATTTCCTTTTGCATCAAGTCACTGCTCTCCGGAACAACATGCCAAAACATGCAGTGGATAAGGGGTTGCTACAGTCCTTCAACAGGGACTGTGATACATCCCTGAGTGAAGAGGACATTTCCAGTTAAAAGGGATAAGTTGTTAGTTAGTTGCGATGTTGATGAGTTACAGGCTAACATAGTCTTCTGCAGTTTGCATCATTGCCTTAAGGAGCCAAAGAAGAATTTTCCGCAGGTTTTCTTTGTTTGACTCTCTTACTAGATAGCATCGTATGGGGGTAGGGGAATAGTGTATGAGGTTGTACCGTTGTCTGGATGGAGCAGGTTTGATGGTGCTTTCTTGCCCTCTTGTATTCATTTAAAATCATTAAAAAAAATGTCATACCTTAAATTAGTGCAAACGTGGCAGCTTCTAAAACAGGCCATCTCTACGTACAAAATAAAGCATAAGCTCCCTTCTGCTCTGCCTGATCAATGCATCTTGCTCCTTCAACAGTTTGCAATAACCCTAACCTTAGAAACGCAGCCCTACTTCGAAGCGAATTTTCTATTTCCCACATTAGCCATCGGTTAACTTCTGTGAGTGACTGTCCCGGTTATATCAAATTGTGATCAGCTCCAAGTAGTGGCCCTGCCTACTTACAATCTGAGTTGAAATAGTTTCATCGTGTTTCACACACACACTAACTTTAAAAAGGGCAAATTTAAATCCAGGTCTTAAAAGGTAAAAAGGGCAGGGCCCCACTGCATCACCCAACTGTTCTCAACATGACTGTGTTTGATTCAACTTAAAAACCTCTAACAAAAAAAATACTTACAGGTCTAACGTCTCCACAGGAATTTGTGAATTGTCGTGCCAAACCAAAGTCCAGCATAAAACACTTTCTACAGGTGCTAGGAAAGCGGCCCATTGCAAAGTTTGACTGAAAATAAAAAACATTTTTCTTGTTTTAGTAAACAAATTGACAGAAACCACTTAAATCGACCCACCTTCATAATTAGAAAAACTTGCATTTATATAGCAACTTTCATGACCTCAGGACATCCCAAAGCGTTTTATAGCCAATGAAGGACTTTTGAAGTGTAGTCACTGTTGTAATTTAGGAAAAACAGCAGCCAATTTGTGCACAGCAAGGTTCCACAAACAGCAATGAGATACATGTCTGGATAAACTGTTTTTTAGTAATGCTGGTTGAGGAATAAATATTTATACATAATATATATAGATGGATAGCAGAGAGTGAATTAAAAAGGTATAATCTGATTGACACGTGATATTGTTTTATTCGGCACCCATGTAAAAACATCACTGGGCACAAAAACAAGAGAAAAGGAGAAATTCTGCGGGGGGTGGGGGAGAAAAGCTTAAGGCAATGGGGTTAGTGGGTGCTAGGGCTGCCAACACCCAACATATGGGTCTCGCGCAACTGGAAACGCTAAAGGTGCTGGATCCGTTGATACTGATGGCAGGGAAGACCCAGTATAGCAGGCCACCCTGGCCACTGGCCTTAGCAAATGCAGCCAGTTTACTTTGGGGGTTACTGGCAGCTGCATGAGACCCATATGTTGTGAACTGGCAGCCTGAGCACTCCACTAAACCCAATACAAAAGAAACAAAAAGGTTTGGAGTTCTCACAGATTTTGAACGCAACAATTTTCTTTCTGTAATGTGAAGTGGTTTGGTTAGACAGTTCCAGAGGACAGGACTGTAGTGACTGAGTGATTGGCCTCAATGAACCAGATAAACCAGAAGAGCAAACATGGGAATAGTTTATGGTCATAATTTGAACATCAAGATTGCATTAGAACATTCATACCCTCCTTTTCTGTAATATATATCTGATAATTTGATAATTAAAATCATTGTTGCCAAATGTTGTAAAAACAAAGATGCCATTTTCCAAGTCAGCTCCAGTTAACTGAGGCAAAATAAGAGCCAACAGCGGTACAATATGAAGCTCCCAGCAGAGCATTAAAGCATTTGGCCTTGGGAATCCAGGTTACAATTTGCATTTGTATTTCTTATTGGTTGTATGTCCTTTTTGAGTTTTATGGGCCTGAAGATTTGGAAAAGGCTGTTCTTAACATGTTGCCCCACTGAAGGATCAATTCTAAATCAGAACACCTAGATCGGTTACTCTCAGTGGTTTGAAATACATGCAAACTAATGGGATCATGAATTCAATCTTCATGGTTAATCCATATAGTATGTATGCAAATGGTCCTTGAAGACAAAAGCTTGGGTACTCAGCTACAGGTTACTTATTCCTTGGAAAGAGGTTGCACAATAAACATTACCACCATTAGATCATCAGGCAAAATTTTCTAGGAACAAAATAAAAATCAGCCTGCCTCATGTGCATAGGATAACTGTCCACAAAAAGCAGGACAAATCCAATCCGGCCAATTACTATCCCATCAGTCTACTCTCAATCATCAGCTAAGTGATGGAAGGTATCATCGACAGTGCTATCAAGCGGCACTTACTCACCAATAACCTGCTCACCGATGCTCAGTTTGGGTTCCGCCAGGACCACTCGGCTCCAGACCCGATTACAGCCTTGGTACAAACATGGACAAAAGAGCTGAATTCCAGAGGTGAGGCGAGAGTGACTGCCCTTGACATCAAGGCAGCATTTGACAGAGTGTGGCGCCAAGGAGCCCTAGTAAAATTGAAGTCAATGGGAATCAGGGGGAAAATTCTCCAGTGGCTGGAGTCATACCTAGCACAAAGGAAGATGGTAGTGGTCGTTGGAGGTCAATCTTCTCAGCCCCAGGATATTGCTGCAGGAGTTCCTCAGGGCAGTGTCCTAGGCCCAACCATCTTCAGCTGCTTCATCAATGACCTTCCCTCCATCATAAGGTCAGAAATGGGGATGTTTGCCGATGATTGCACAGCGTTCAGTTCCATTCGCAACCCTTCAGATAATGAAGCAGTCTGAGCCCGCATGCAGCAAGACCTGGACAACATCCAGGCTTGGGCTCATAAGTGGCATGTAACATTCGCGCCAGACAAGTGCCAGGCAATGACCATCTCCAACAAGAGAGAGTCTAACCACCTCCCCTTGACATTCAATGGCATTACCATCGCCGAATCCCCCACCATCAACCAGAAACTTAACTGGACCAGCCACATAAATACTGTGGCTACAAGAGCAGGTCAGAAGCTGGGTATTCTGCGGTGAGTGACTCACCGCCACAAAGCCTTTCCACCATCTACAAGGCACAAGTCAGGAGTGTGATGGAATACTCTCCACTTGCCTGGATGAGTGCAGCTCCAACAACACTCAAGAAGCTCAACACCATCCAGGACAAAGCAGCCCGCTTGATTGGCACCCCATCCACTACCCTAAACATTCACTCCCTTCACCACCAGTGCATTGTGGCTGCAGTGTGTACCATCCACAGGATGCACTGCAGCAACTCGCCAAGGCTTCTTCGACAGCACATCCCAAACCCGCGGCCTCTACTACCTAGAAGGACAAGAGCAGCAGGCACATGGGAACACCACCTGCACGTTCCCCTCCAAGTAGCACACCATCCCAACTTGGAAATATATCGCCATTCCTTCATTGTCGCTGGGTCAAAATCCTGGAACTCCCTACCTAATAGCACTGTGGGAGAACCTTCACCACACGGACTGCAGCGGTTCAAGGAGGCGGCTCACCACCACCTTCTCAAGGGCAATTAGGGATGGGCAATAAATGCTGGCCTTGCCAGCGACGCCCACATCCCATGAACGAATAAAAAAAAAAAATCATGCTTCCTTAACATATCCCTCAATCCTTTCTTTCCAAAAATGCATTTGATTGCCTCATGAAACCATTTACACTACCTGCTTCAATAGCTTTCCATGGTAACTTACTCCACAACTTTATTACCTCTAGTTACCAAGGCGTCAGCCTTGGCTCAGTGGGTAGCACTCTCGCCTCGGAGTCGGATGGTTGTGGGTTCAAGCCCCACTCCAGAGCCTTGAGCACATAATCTAGGCTGACACTCCAGTGCAGCACTGAGGGAGGGCTCCACTGTCGGAGTGCCATCTTTCCCTAAACCAAGGCCCTGTCTGCCCTCTCAGGTGTACATAAAAGATCCCATGGCACTATTGTGAAGAGCAGGGGAGTTCTCCCCTGTATCCCTCAACCATCACTTAAAATAAATTATCTGGTCATTATCACACTGCTGTTTGTGGGACCTTGTTGTGTGCAAATTGGCTGCCTCATTTCCTACATTACAACAATGACTCCACTTCGCTGGCTATAAAGGGTTTTGGGATGTCATGAAAGGTACTATAGAAATGCAAGTCTTTCTACCGGGTGAGAACATTCCAACAACCTTCACAGTCTGCAATCCCAGTTAGTGTTGATTAATTTCGCTCCATCTCAAACTGCATCTGGACCAACTTAAAAGTAACAGACTAGGAAAAGCAGCTTTAACTCCCCAGAGAATTACTTACAGGTTTGATGTCTCTGTGAAGGAAGCCCACAGTGTGAATACTTTCTATTGCTTCAAGAATCTGTTTTCCCAGTCGCAGAGTAGTGCTGATGCTAAAGGTACCTCTAGACTGGCTGCGACGTAGATCAGCAAGATTCCGACCCTGAACAGCAAGAGAAATTCTCTTTTAGTCCAAAAAACATGATATTATTATTAATATATCTCCACTCATGAAAGGGGGGGGTGGGGTGCTAAGAGATAGACTGGGGGCATGGCAGGAGCCGAGGTGAGGGATTTCATTTTAATTGCTGTTTATTGATACTTTTGATATTAATTTGCCCAGAATATACTTTTAAAAAGTAGCATGCAACATTAGCACCTTCATAAATTTAAGGCTAATACTTATCTATTTACCTATCCTTATTAGGATCTGTGCAAAGGTGAAAGAGATGGAAAATGTAGTTTATGGAAGTCAGCATTTTGACCCCGGTCTATGCAGGGTTAACCAATCTCAGCCGCAGTGGCAACAGAGGAATTACAATTGGCCTCAGCATTCCTCAGTCAGGGAGGAAACAACTGTCGTTCCTGATCACTGTCCAGTGACACGTGCTGGAAGCATTTGCCCGGAAGTCGGAGGAGGACAGGATCAGACTCAGCGCATTTTCCCTTGTACATAAACATACGAAAAAAATCAGCTGGTCTATCGAGCCAGTCCCATTAGGTCATGCTGCAACTAAGCATCATGACCCTTAATGGTGCCACCCATCAGCAGCCATGTAATGTCCTAGGAGGAGCAAAAATTCAGGAAAAAAAACACCTAGGGCAATTCTGGGGGGAAAGAGTTCTGTGAAATACTTCTCCAAACAGGATCTCACTCCAGTAAGATTCTGCTGCCACATTTAGAAAGGTTCAGGAAAACTCTGGTGATATTTTTGCATACAAATCTACATGGAGACCACAACAACATACTGAAAAGATGATCTACCTTTCTAGCACTAGAATGGTCCTGTTGATCGACAGCACTGGGTCATTTTGGAACTTTATTTGGGCTTGTTCGGTGTGCAGGGAGGGAATAATTTTCCATGGGGAGCCAATTTGGGCACATGGTGAAAGCTATTTCCCATCCATTTGTTTTAATGGAGAAAATAGTGGGCAGCACTCGCCCAAACTTCCCATACCCACTTCCAGCGTGTGAGGCTCCCCACTGGAAACATGAACTCGGTAAATAATCTCTGAGATGGCAGGCTTGGGGCCTGATAGTTGATGGAATGCATAGCTTGTCTTAACGTCTTTAATCAGGCATCAATCTCACCTCCCAACGGGCAGTGAAGAGTATGGCAGTACCAGGCCTGCCAGCACGGTTGGCCAAGGAGAAACTTCCTTGGGAATACTGGTAGAGGGATGGGTCTCCCAAAGTTTCAGACTCCAGTCTCTGACTCCATAACGCAGTGACAGTAGGGATTTTGAAATGTCAGTCTAGTATGTGGCCTTGTGTATGGGTAACGATAACTACTGGCCAAATTTTGCCTGAATTAGGGCAAAAGTCTTCTATAGGCATATAACAAGAGCAGGGGTGGGGCCAATTAGGGACTAAAAAGGAGATCTACACATGGAGGCAAAGGGCATGGCAGAGGTACTAAATGAGTACTTTGCATCTGTCTTTACCAAGGAAGAAGATGCTTCCAAAGTCACAGTAAAAGAGGTAGTTGATATACTGGATGGGCTAAAAATTGAAAAAGAGGAGGTACGAGAAAGGCTGACTGTACTTAAAGTAGATAAGTCATCCGATCCGGATGGGACACATCCTAGGGTGATGAGGGAAGTAAGGGTGGACATTGCAGAGGTGCTGGCCATAATCTTCCAATCCTCCTTAGATACGGGGGTGGTGCCAGAGGCCTAGGGAACTGCAAATGTTACACCCTTGTTCAAGAAAGGGTGTACGGATAAACTCAGCAACTACAGGCCAGTCAGTTTAACTTCGGCGGTGGGGAAGCTTTTAGAAACGATAATCCGCGACAAAATTAAGAGTCCCTTGGACAAGTGCAGATTAATAAAGGAAAACCAGCACGGATTTGTTAAAGCCAAATTGTGTTTAACTAACTTGATGCAGTTTTTTGATGAGGTAACAGAGAGGGTCGATGAGGGCAATGCAGTTGAGGTTGTGTACATGGACTTTCAGAGGACACAGATTTATGGTGATTGGCAAAAGAACCAAAGGCGACATGAGGAATATCTTTTTTACACAGCGAGTAGTCATGATCTGCTATGCGCTGCCTGAAAGGATGGAAAGCAGATTCAATCATGAATTTCAAAATTGGCTTGTCAGCAAAATTAAAGCCCATGGAATAAAAGAGGCAGTGGCAGCATGGATACGAAATTGACTAAGTGACAGGAAACAGAGAGTAGTGGTGAACTGTTGTTTTTCAGACTGGAGCGAGGTGTAAGTGGTGTTCACCAGGGGTCGTAACTGGGACCACTACTTTTCTTGATATATATTAATATCTTGGACTTGGGTATACAGGGCACAATTTCAAAATTTGCAGATGGCACAAAACTTGGAAGGGTAGTAAACAGTGAGGAGGATAGTGATAGACTTCAAGACAGGATTGGTGGAACAGGCATACATATGGCAGATGAAATTCAACACAGAAGTGCGACGTGATAAATTTTGGCAGGAAGAATGAGGAGAGGCATTATAAACAAAAGGGTAAAATTCTAAAGGGGGTGCAGGAACTGAGAGACCCAGGGGTATATGTGCACAAATCTTTGATGGTGGCAGGACAGGTTGAGAAAGCGGTTAAAAAAAGCATATGGGATCCTGGGCTTTATAAATAGTGGCATAGAGTACAAAAGCAAGGATGTTATGATGAACCTTTATAAAACACTGGTTCAGCCACAACTGGAGTACTGCATCCAATTCAGGGCACCGCACTTTAGGAAGGATGTGAAAGCCATAGAGAGGGTGCAGAAAAGATTTACTAGAATGGTTCCAGGCATGAGAGATTTCAGTCATGTGGAGAGACTGGAGAAGCTGGGGTTGTTCTCCTTAGAGCAAAGAAGGTTAAGAGGAGATTTGATAGAGGTGTTCAAAATCATGACGGGTTTACATAAAGTAAATAAAGAGAAACTGCTCCCATTGGCGGAAGGGTCGAGAACCAGAGGACACAGATTTATGGTGATTGGCAAAAGAACCAAAGGCGACATGAGGAAAATCTTTTTTACGCAGCGAGTGGTTATGATCTAGTATGCACTGCCTGAAAGGATGGGAAGCAGATTCAATCGTGAATTTCAAAAAGGAATTGGATAAATACTTGAAGGGAAAAAATTTGCAGGGCTAAAAGGGAAAGAGCAGGGGAATGGGACTAACTGGACTGCTCTTACAAAGAGCCAGCAAGGAATCGATGGGCTGAATGGCCGCCTCCTGTGCTGCAACCATTCTATGATTCTATGCACAAACAGCGCACAGACTATGAAAAGCTCGGAGCTTCCAGTCATCCGGTCCCCCTCTCCAATTCCTCCAGGTCTTTCTGCTCTCAGCAACCACCAGAAATTCAATTCTGTTCAATCTGTCACAGTCATAGCTGCCTCTGGCTGCATCCTGTTGCTGTGCCGCACAATAATAAATAAAAATATTATCATCTTTAGCAGCGACTGCTGAAGGGAACTGCAGGGAAATTTTGTTTACACTGCCAATTCAGAAGGAGCTGCAAATACTTGTAACTGGTGTGACAAAAAGGTGGTATATTTATAATATATCTAATTTATAATAAAGTGGTATTATCAGAAAGGAACTCAATAGGAATCTGGTCAAAAGATTTGAAAAACAAGTGGGGACATGACAATAAAAGATAAGAAAAATAATCCACTTTACCTTAATAATGTGGCAAGACTGCATGTATGAAATGGATGGATTTATAAATTTTCAAAGTTCAGTTACCCCCACCCCAAAATTTTTCTTCTGCAGGCTGTTCATAACCAGAGAGCCGGAGTGGCAGAAGGGGGAATTGGCACCAACGTTATATCATACAATGCATTTGTGTGAGACATCGTCACTTTTTCCTTCTGCTATATGGAAGGCCCAACTACACAGGTACATAAAGACTGATGAAACTCATCTAAACAAGACAAGCAAGTCTGAGCTAAATACCTGCAAAAAGTAGCAATCTCAATTGTTGTGTCAGGGAAGCATACAGAGTGGAGGCCAGGTGCTTCACCAAAGTGAGCAAGGAAAAAAGGAAACCAGTGGACCTCGCTTGCTAGTTAGGAAAAGGTGGAATCAGGTCAGCAATCCAACTCCTCAGGTGAGGAATAATGTGTGACTCCAGAGGAAGTAGAGGAAGGGAGAGATAACAGAGCAATACAAAATGAGGATGGGGGTAGAATTTCTTCAAGATGGCATCTATCAGAACTGCTCAAAATTATGTTAATAATAAAAATCAGTGAGAACTGAACTTGCTCAGTAGTATCTTCCACTAGTATCCAAAATGCTGCCAGTGTAGGCAGACCTGACCTGAATGGCAACTGGTCCACAAAGAGCAGAGGAAGAGGCCTCCAGACCAGAGGTACTGGCGGCAGAGGACCTGAGCAGCGACAAGAGGGCCCATAAAGAGTGGGGGAAAGAGGCCGAGACCAGAGGTACTGACAGCAGCAGAGCAGAGACCTGAGCGGCGAAAGAGCAGCAGCAGGCCCATAAAAAACGGGAGAAGAGGCCTCCAAAGCTACCGGCGGTGGGGGTCTTGAGCGGCGACAGAAGGCCTGTAAAGAGCGGGGGAAGAGGCCTCGAGACCAGAGATACCGGCGATGGAGGACCTGAGCGGCAACAGGGGGCCCATAAAGAGCAGAGGACTAAGGTCGAAAACAACAACAACATTCAAGGAGTGACTTCACAGGGCAGCAGGTGATTGATTGGCTGGTGAGTATTACCGTTTTTTTTCCTCTAAACTAGGGCATTGGTTTACAATAGGAGCTAGGAAATTAAAAAGAGGTAGGTTAATCGGGATAAGTAAATTAACAATTTTTAAGTCTTTACTTTATTTCTGTTAAGTTGCGTAGCAATCTAATAAATCGAGGCATGGCAGAGCACCTCAGAGCCCAGGAAGTGTCGTCAGCTGGGGGAGCTCGAGCTCTGGGTTTCGGAGCTTGAGCAGCAGCTGGCGTCACTGTAGTGTATCCATGAGGCTGAGAGCTACGTGGATAGCACGTTTCAGGAGGTGGTCACCCCACAGCGTAAGGAAGTGCAGGCAGAGAGGGACTGGGTGACCGCCAGACAGACAAGGGGGACCAGGCAGATAGTGCAGGAGACCCGAGTGCATCTCGCTCTCTAGCCAGTATTGTGAGGGAGAGTGTTTCTCTGGGGAGTGCAACCACAGCGGCATGGGTGGCTCAGCTGTACGGGGGGGGGTGGGGGGCGGGGAGGAGAAAGGTCAGGAGAGCGATAGTGATAGGGGATTCAATAGCTGGGGAACAGACAGGCATTTCTGCGGCCACAGGTGTGATTCCAGGATGGCATGTTGCCTCCCTGGTGCTCGGGTCAAGGATGTAAGGATGTCACTGAGCAGCTACAGAACATTCTGAAGGGGGAGGGCGAACAATCAGTGGTTGTAGTCCACATCGGTACCAACATAGGCAGAAAGAGAGATAAAGTCCTGCAGCAAGATATTAATAAGCAGGACCTCAAAGCTGGTGATCTCCGTATTACTCCCGATGCTATGCACTACTAAGTATAGAAATAGGAGGATAGGGCAGATGAATGCATTGCTGGAGAGATGGTGCAGGAGGGAGGACTTTAGATTCCTGGGGCATTGGGCCAGTTCTGTGGGAGGTGGGACTGGTACAGGCCGGACAGGTTGCACCTCAACAGAGCTGGGACCAACATCCTTGCGGGGAGGTTCACTAGTGCTTTGGTGGAGGGTTTAAACTAATTTGGCAGGGGGATGGGCACCAGGATGTAGCATTGGAAAGGAGAAGCAAGGTGCACAAAGGATTGGATGAGACCGACAGCACTAGAGTAAGAAATAGTTCAGTATTACGTGGTATCAGATTAAGAGAGAATACAAGAAGGTCTAAGATCGGTTTACAGTGCATGTGTGTAAACGCACGAAGCATAGTAAACAAGGTTGGTGAGCTGCAGGCGCAAATAACCACATGGGACAATGATGTTGTGGCGATAACAGAGACCTGGCTCAAAAAAGGGCAGGATTGGGTACTAAATATTCCTGGATACGAAGTGTTCAGGAAAGATAGGGAAGGAAAGAAAGGAGGGGGGTGGCAGCATTGATTAAGGAGAATATTGCAGTGCTGGAGAGAGAGGATGTCCTGGAGGGGTCAAAAACAGAATCTATTTGGTTAGAGTTAAGAAACAACAGGAGGTGCCATTACACTACTGGGTGTATTCTATAGACTACCAACTAGTGGGAAGGAGATAGAGGAGCAAATTTGCAGGGAAATTACAGAAAGCTGCAAGAGCCATAGAATAGTGATAACTGGGGACTTCAACGATCCTAATAGACTGGGACAGTAATAGTGTAAGGGGCTAAGAGGGGGTGGAACTTTTGAAGTGTGTCCAAGAGAACTTTCTTCATCAGTACGTTTCCAGCCCAACGAGGAAGGAGGCATTGCTGGATCTGGTTCTGGGGAATGAGATGGGTCAAGTGGAGCAAGCGTCAGTGGGGGAACATTTAAGGAACAGCGATCATAGTATCATAAGGTTTAGATTAGTTACGGAAAAGGACAAGGACCACTCTAAAGTAAAAATACTCAATTCAGGAGGGCCAATTTCAGTGGGTTGAGAACTGATCTGACCCGGGTAAACTGACAGGCAAAACTGTAATTGAACAATGGGAGGCCTTTGAAGAGAAGGTGGTTCAGGTGGAGTCTAGGTTTTCCCCCTGATGGGAACCAGGGGGAAACCTCTCCAGTGGTTGGAGTCATATGTAGCACAAAGGAAGGTGGCAGTGGTTGTTGGAGGCCAATCATTCAGCCCCAGGACATTGCTGCAGGAGCTCCTCAGGGCAGTGTCCTAGGCCCAACCATCTTCAGCTGCTTCATCAATGACCTTCCCTCCATCATAAGGTCAGAAATGGGGATGTTCGCTAATGATTGCACAGTGTTCAGTTCCATTCGCAACCCCTCAGATTATGAAGCAGTCCATGCCCGCATGCAGCAAGACCAGGCTTGGGCTGATAAGTGGCAAGTAATATTCGCACCAGACAAGTGCCAGGCAATGACCATCTCCAACAAGAGAGAGTCTAACCACCTCCCCTTGTCATTCAACGGCATTACCATCGCTGAATCCCCCACCATCAATATCCTGGGGGGTCACCATTGACCAGAAACTTAACCAGCCCAGCCATATAAATACTGTGGCTACAAGAGCAGGTCAGAGGCTGGGTATTCTGCGGCAAGTGACTCACCTCCTGACTCCACAAAGCCTTTCCACCATCTACAAGGCACAAGTCAGGAGTGTGATGGAATACTCTCCACTTGCCTGGATGAGTGCAGCTCCAACAACATTCAAGAAGCTCGACACCATCCAGGACAAAGCAGCCCGCTTGATTGGGACCCCATCCACCACCCTAAACATTCACTCCCTTCACCAGCGGTGCACTGTGGCTGCAGTGTGTACCATCCACAGGATGCACTGCAGCAACTTGGCAAGGCTTCTTCAACAGCACCTCCCAAACCCACGACCTCTACCACCTAGAAGGACAAGAGCAGCAGGCACATGGGAACACCACCTGCACGTTCCCCTCCAAGTCACACACCATCCTGACTTGGAAATATATCGCCGTTCCTTCATCATCGCTGGGTCAAAATCCTGGAACTCCCTACCTAACAGCACTATGGGAGAACCTTCACCACATGGACTGCAGCTGTTCAAGAAGGCGGCTCACCACCACCTTCTCAAGGGTAATTAGGGATGGGCAATAAATGCTGGCCTCGCCAGCGACGTCCACATCCCATGAACGAATTTTTAAAAAGTACATTCCCACAAGGGAGAAAGTTAGGGCAACTAAAGCCAGAACTCCCTGGATAACAAAAGAGACAGTGAGTAAGATGAAGCAAAAAAAGGGGCGTATGACAGATGTCAGGTTGATAATACAAGTTGAATATAGAAAGTTCAGAGGGAAAGCTAAAAACGAAATAAGAGGGGCAAAGAGAGTATGAGTATAGACTGGCAGCTAACATAAAAGGGAATCCAAAAGTCCTCTATAAGCACAAACTGTAAATGGGTAGTAAGAGAAGGGGTGGGACCAATTAGGGACCAAAAAGGAGATCTACGCTTGGAGGTTGACGGAATGGCTAAGGTACTAAATGAGTACTTTGCATCTGTCTTTACCAAGGAAGAAGATCGTGCCAAAGTCACAGTAAAAGAGGAGGTAGTTGAGATACTGGATGGGCTAAAAATTGATAAAGAGGATGCACTCGAAAGGCTAGCCGGACCTGATGTAGATACTTTACCCGGTCCAGATGGGATGCATCCTAGGATGCTGAGGGAAATACGGGTGGAAATTGCAGAGGTACTGGCCATAATCTTCCAATCATCCTGAGATACGGAGGTGGTGCCGAAGGACTAGAGAACTGCAAATATTACACCCTTGTTCAGAAAAAGGGTGCAAGGATAAACCCAGCAACTACAGGCCAGTCAGTTTAACCTCAGAAGTGGGGAAACTTTTGGAAACAATAATCCGGGACAAAATCAACACAGTCACTTGGACAAGTGTTGATTAATAAACGAAAGCCAGCACAGATTTGTTAAAAGCAAATCGTGTTTAAGTAACTCAACTGACTTTTTCGATGAGGTAACAGAGGGTCGATGAGGGCAATGCGGTTGATGTGGTGGACGTGGACTTCCAAAAGGCGTTTCATAAAGTGCCACAAAGTGGGCTGGTCATCAAAGTTGAAGCCCCCTGAATAAAAGGGGCAGTGGCAGCATGGATTCGAAAGTGGCCAAGTAATAAGAAGAGAGTAGTGGTGAACGGTTGTTTTTCAGATTGAAGGGAGGCTTTTTTTTAAATTCGTTCATGGGATATGGGCGTCGCTGGTGAGGCCAGCAATTCTTGCCCATCCCTAATTGCCCTTGAGGTGGTGGTGAGCCGCCTTCTTGAACCGCTGCAGTCCGTGTGGTGAAGGTTCTCCCACAGTGCTGTTAGGAAGGGAGTTCCAGGATTTTGACCCAACGACGATGAAGGAACGGCGATATATTTCCAAATCAGGATGGTGTGCGATTTGGAGGGGAACGTGCAGGTGGTGTTACCATGTGCATGCTGCCCTTGTCCTTCTAGGTGGTAGAGGTCGCGGGTTTGGGAGGTGCTGTCGAAGAAGCCTTGCCGAGTTGCTGCAGTGCATCCTGTGGATGGTACACACTGCAGCCACGGTGCACCGGTGGTGAAGGGAGTGAATGTTTAGGGGGTGCCAATCAAGCGGGCTGCTTTGTCCTGGATGGTGTCGAGCTTCTTGAGTTGTTGGAGCTGTACTCATCCAGGCAAGTGGAGAGTATTCCATCACATTCCTGACTTGTGCCTTGTGGATGGTGGAAAAGCTTTGGGGAGTTAGGAGGTGAGTCACTCGCCACAGAATACCCAGCCTCTGACCTGCTCTTGTAGCCACAGTATTTATATGGCTGGTCCAATTAAGTTCATTGTCAATGGTGACCCCAGGATATTGATGGTGGGGGATTAGGCGATGGTAATGCCATTGAATGTCATGGGGAGGTGGTTAGACTCTCTTGTTGGAGATGGTCATTGCCTGGCACTTGTCTGGCGCGAATGTTACTTGCCACTTATCAGCCCAAGCCTGGATGTTGTCCAGGTCTTGCTGAATGCGGGCACGGACTGCTTCATTATCTGAGGGTATAGAGTGGTGTTCCCCAGAGGTTGGTACCAGGACCATTGCTTTTCTTGATATATATGAGTGACTTGGACTTGGGTGTACAGGGCACAATTCAAAATTGCAGATAACACAAAACTTGGAAGGATAGTGAACAGTGAGGAGGATAGTAATAGACTTCATGAGGACATGGACAGACATATGGCAGATGAAATTTAACACAGAAAATTGTGACAGGATACATTTTGGCAGGAACAATAAGGTGAGGCAATATAAACTAAATGGTCCAATTCTAAAAGGGGTGCAGGAATAGAGAGATTTGGGGGTATATGTGCACAAATCATTGAAGGTGGCAGGGCAGGTTGAGAAAGTGGTTAAAAAAGCATACGGGATCCTGGGCTTTATAAATAGAGGCATAGAGTACAAAAGCCACAAGGTTATGATGAACACTGGTTCGGTCACAACTGGAGTATTGAGTCCAGTTCTGGGCACCTCACTTGAAGGATGTGAAGGCCTTAGAGAGGGTGCAGAAGAGATTTACTAGAATGATTGCAGGGATGAGGGACCTCAGTTACGTGCACAGACTGGCGAAGCTGGCCTTGTTCTCCTTACAGCAGAGAAGATTTGATAGAAATGTCCAAAATCATGACGGGTCTAGACAGAGTAGATAGAGAGAAACTGTTCTCATTGGACGAAGAGTCAAGAACCAGAGGACATAGATTTAAGGTGATTGGCAAAAGAATCAAAAGGTGACATGAGGAAAAACTTTTTTTTAAAAAAACACAGCGAGTGGTTATGATCTGGAATGCACTGCCTGAGGGGGTGGTGGAGGCAGATTCAATCGTGGCTTTCAAAAGGGAATTGGACTTGAAGGGAAAAAATCTGCAGGGCTACGGGAATGGGATGAGGAGGTGGGACTAGCTGGATCGCTCTTGCATAGACTCGATGGGCCAAATGGCCTCCTTCCGTGCTGTATCCATTCTATGATTCTATACACAGCAATGACCTTACATGCACGATGAGATTCCTGTTCTACAAGCAACTAGAACATTGCCTTTGACAGTACTGACCCATTCCAAGTATATTACTGAGGTCACTCAACTGGAGGGTGGTATCAGCTCCAGAACCCAGCTAAAAGACACCACTGAGTTGGCCTTGTGTTTTAGTAATAGTATGTTGGACAATTTAATACAAAACTAATAAAGTGGAATAAGGAAATTGCAGAGGTTAGAGACTCTACAAACAATGTTGATTATAAAGACAATCAGTAAAAGTGCATTTTAAATTACAGCAAATTAAATTTCAACACATCAAAAAGAAATTCTGATCATTACAAAAGTCATTTTATTTGTCTAAACACAAATCAAATACAGTTCCACAGACATTCTAAGAAAGTTAAGATAAAAACTAGTTGGAATAAATGCTTTTATTTATATTTAGAATAAAGACAAATGCATTAAAATGACCCTGCTCTAAGCTGCATTAGAAACTCGGTACTTCAAAAACAAGGTGAAGAGTAAACTTTTAGTCATCTGTACAGGTCATTGGTGCTTTTAAAATGAACTTACCTGCAGCTGCATGACAACGTAATTAAATCGGTCATTTCTTCCACAGCCAATAAATCTACAAACGTGATCCTTCCCTATTGTAAAGAGGAAAAAAATGTCCATCAGCAATTACACTTATGAGTTAATGTGACTAAAGCTGAAACATGGTGCGGATACAGCACAACAGGAAATTGCAATAATTAACAAGCTCCAGACATAGACCATCCAATACCATTCATTTCAACCCCTTCATCATGGAGTGCTCTCTTGAGAATTAGGCAGTACTGTTGATCTTGTACCATACTATAAATTGTAGTTTGAAGTCCATGGGCTACTAAACATCAATGGTAAGAATGGAAAACCATAATAAGCCTATTCCACAATTGAAATTTTCTAGTCTCAATGATGCTAGAAAAATTTGCCCTCAGCTGATTCACAAACTACAGAGTTGGGAAATACTCAAGATTTATTAATATTTACAGGGATTTCTCCTTTCATATGTCCACTAAGTCTATTAATTATTGATGACAAACACATAGGCTAGAAAAAGCTTAGGTTAAACATAACCTCTCTATTTTGATGTCTGTAGAACACAAGGTAGCACCATTTTATCAGAGATTAGACTAAACAGTTTAACAGGTGACTGTTACAATGTAATGCATCATTACTTTACCAGTAATCCATACAGACATGAAATATACACAATACAAACCTGTTAAGCTAGTAAGTTCCAATGTTCTTATTAAACTCACAAAACGGATCAATTTCAATTGAAACTATTTATTTATTTTATGGTCAGCATAGTACAAAAGCAGCATATGGATGTGAACGCATAAAATGAAAGCTTTTAGCCTATGTCAACTCAATACTCCTCAAATCATAAGAGTTTTTCAAGGACTATGGAAATAATCTCTACACCTGCCCTATTATTAAAAATGATGAAGAATACATAGTTTTGCTTTAAGCAACATCTAACAGCCATTCTTCTGTGCAAACCATTCCTCTACCAATTACCTAATCATACATTCTGCAGCAGAATATTTCTGATTATGAAAATTTGGATGTTGAAAAAAAAACTCAATTGGTTGGGAGGTAAGAGACAGTGTAGGGATAAGGGGAATGTACTCTGATTGGGGGAATGTGATAAGTGGTGTTCCCCAGGGATCTGTTCTGGGGCCTCAGCTTTTCACCATGTATATCAACGACTTGGATGAAGGAATAGGGAGTTGGTTATCCAAGTTTGCAGATGACACTAAGTTAGGAGGCAAAGTTGCATAGAGAGGAGCAGGAAGTTACAACAGGACAGATTAAGTGAATGCGCAAAGCTGTGGCAGATGGGAGTTCAATGCGGGGAAGTGTGAGTTCATCCACTCTGGATCCAAGACAGACAAATCCGAGTATTTTATTAATGGTGATTGACTAGAAACTGTGGAAAATCAAAGGGATTTGAGTATCCAGATACACAAATCACAAAACTGGTGCATGGGTACAAAAAGTAATCAAAAAGGCTAATGGAATGTTGACCTTTATCTCAAGGGACTGGAGTACAAAGGGGTGGAAGTTATGCGTCAGTTGAACAGAATCTTGGTCAGACCCCATCTGGAGTACTGTGTTCAGTTTTGGGCACAGCACCAAAGGAAGGATATATTGGCCTTTGAGGGGATACAGCGCAGATTCGGCAGTGATACTTCCTACGATGGATTAAGCTCCAACACAACTTGGAGATGAAGAATGGCCACTTGGATGAGTTCCTAGAGGCCTGCTGGTATCCACAGAACTGTACTCCAGCATGAGTCACACTTTTAGGGATGAGAGGAGAAAACGTTAAAAAACACACTCTTGTTCTATTACTTCATTCTGGTTAGTAATAAATGCAGATAATACATATAGTAGTACCTCCATTTGCCAGCAATGGCACTTCTAAACATAAATTGTACTCTGCACCTTCTTGTACTTTTTGTACCCGTGCACTAGCTTTGTGATTTGTGTACCTGGATACTCACACACAAACACGCATTGTTCTATTGGCAAGCTCTTCTATTGTCAAGAAAGGTGCAGAACACTGTAGAGCATATAAAAAGGATTAACCTCCAGCTGGATAAGCTTCAGCAAACAATGCTTACTGAGATCAGTTCCCTCCTCCACCCCCAATAGTAGTGAATCAAGGAACAGTGTTAATTTGGCAGCCTTTTTACAATTACTGAAGCCAAACTGGCACAAACTTATTGGAGTCCATTTAAAAAAAAATTCTAGTTGAAATACCTGACCTGTAATAAGTAACTGTTTAATGCAAGCTGAAGCACGTACTGGAGCAAATACTATTCAGCATTCGACTTGAGATCTTGTGTTTGCTGGATATTTCTATTGAATAAATATAATTAAAGTCGAGCTCTTAGAAGAGCAAACATGGAGTCGACAAGTTGGGTATTAGACAGGGTTAAGTGGGCAGAAGCAGTCAATAATAATTTCCTTCCTGATATAGCCTTCTTTTCTTGGGCAGAATTAAGTGAAACAGAAACAGAAAATGCTGGAAATACTCAGCAGGTCAGGCAGTATCTGTGGAGAAAGAAACAGTTAACTTTCATCAACAACCTGAAACATTAACTCTGTTTTTCTCTCCACAGATGCTGCCTTACCTGAATATTTCCAGCATTTTCTGTTTTATTTCAGATTTCCAGCATGCGCAGTATTTTGCTTTTGATTAAGTGAAACGGTCTTGGCACTGGGTACCAGATGCAGATGTTCCTCATCTTCTCAATGTGAAACTGGTTGACCTTTGAGCTGGATTTCAGGCTAGGCATTTTCTGCAACCAATGACCCTTCATCATGGATGACATTTCACTGCTTATTTACTTAACCACTTTTGAATTCAATTTGGCTGCAAAGCTCTAATATAATTGGCTCTCTAATGGACAGATGGCTGCACCTTTCCATTTGTTCAAAGTATTGGCTCTTTTGTTTGTGCAGAATTAGCTGATCTTGGATGGGGCAGCATTTGGGCACTAAGAGTCACCTCAGTGCCCTGGGGAAGGAGTGAGATAAATTAGCCAGGTTTCCCACTCCTATTTGAAAGTGCACATGGTGAGGAAAGATCAGGCTCAACTGTGATGGATCCTATGGTAAAACAACATGTCAATGCTCAGCTGAACAACTTGCCAATACTGCATAGCTTCTTGGGTGAACTATCAAGAGGACAAGTGGGACCCATGGAACAATGCTCCAATAAGAGTTAGTGCTTCAGAAAAGGAAAGAAAACTGAGGGAAGGGATGAAGGGATGAAGGAAAGTGTTAGCTCTGCATATGTTCTTTGTAATCTATATTTCAGAATTTTCTCCCTTAGGAGAAAGACTTACATTTCTGTACTAGATTATGTCTCTCTTGTCTCAAGGCACTTCATACACAATGAATTACTTTGAATTGCACTCAATGTTATTATGTACGGATACAGGACACTCATTTTACATAGTATAAGATCTCACAAGAGAGATTAATAATAAGCAAATCTGATTTGGTGGTGGTCTAAAAAGGCATATAGGCCAGGACACTGGAGTGTCAGCCTAGATTACGTGCTCTAGTCCTAGTGTAGGGATTGAACCTAGAATCTTCTGCCTCAGGAGCAAGAATGCTAAGGAAAACAAACTTTCTGTTACACCACCTCCATCTGTATTGTTCGAAAATAAAAAGTTACACAAAAAACAACAGATTTCTGGTTAGGCCACATCTGGAGCACTGCGTCCAATGTTGGTCCCCTCACATGGTGGGTGATAGTGGCCTTAGAAAAGGTTCAAATGGGTGCTACGAGAATGGTTCCTAGCTTAAAGAACCACAGTTACTCAGATAGGATTATGGTGCTGGGTCTATTTACTTTAGAGCAGCATAGACGTAAAGGTTTATAAAATAATGAAAAGGCCAGATAGCGTACCTGATAGATTATTCCAGTTTGACAGATTTGGGAAGACCAGGGCACATGTGTTTAAACTATGCAAAAGTAGGAATAGACTGGATGTTAGGAAGTGGTTCTTTGCCCAGAGAGTAGTGTGCCTCTGGAATATATTGCCAGCTGGTGTGGTGGGTACTGACTCTCTGCATGTCTTAGGAGGGAGCTGGACAGGTTCCTGCCTGGAGCAGAGATCACATCATATAGAAGGCAAGCATCTTTATAGATAACACTTGGTCCGTGCGATCTCCTGGACTGGTTTCAATCGCCTGAGGGGGTCGGAGAGGAATTTTCCAGAGTATTTTTTCCTGTATTTCCCCTGGGTTTTTCCTCTTTTTTTTTCCCCTCTCCCGGGACATTACATGGCTGTGCGGGGGGGGGGGCGGGTAGGAAATGTCTAGACATGATTCTCCAGCCATCATGAGTGTGGGGCAGGCTTGATTTACCAGCTAATCTTTTCCTGCACCTCATTTTCATATGTTTGTAATTCCAAGTCTATGTTGAGACTGGAGCAGATTTTCATCCTCATGCACATTTTAAAAAATGACTTCTTTTGTGAAATTACCAAAAGTTTAGCACATACTGGTTATTTGAGATTAGTTACTCTGAAGATTCCATTACCTTTAATTATAATTGACTTAAGAATTCCAACCAATTAGTGCAGGGTTATTTTTCAACTTAAGCAAATTAGACTGGCAGATATGAATAATATTTATTCATTTCCATCAAAAATAGAGTAAGAATAACAATGTAAAATTTCTGACAAGCTTCCTGTATTCTGAAATTACACATTTCATTTTGAAGAGGAAAAGCCTCTTTATGAGGAAGCTTTTTTTTAAACCAGTGTTCATTTTAACCATTCCTTGCTTTTAAATGTGTTCTTTTCACACAATTACCACCTGAAATTATGTTTTATTCTTTATAATACTTCATAGAAGTGTAAATATTAGGCCAATTCCTACTGACAAAATGGGCTAGAAAAACAAATTTATCATATCTATTCGAGCAAGTTATCACAAGCTGCATAATGCAAAGCAATTGCACTTGGTGATGCACTTTCAGCGCTGCAAAATTAGGGCAGATCCAGCTTAAAGTGATATTAGCAGCTAAATTTCACAACTGTGCTCCTGACAACCCATGAGCAGGGGATCCGCTAGTATACAAATAAAAATAAATATAAATCTAGAAAACATAACTGAGGACAGTGAAATTTTCATCAATAAGACAAGTTAACTTGTGTCAAAATATATCCCCCATTTTTTTTTTGGAGAGGTGGGCTTAAATTCTTCTGTATAAATAAATGTAATTTAGGTAAATTGCTGCACCACCTGTAAATTAAGGTACAAGATAACGAGTTGAACAAAAATGTAATCAGCCACATTAAAATAATAATCAGATATTTGACACAAATACTAAACACAAATTCCAAGATATTCTCATTTTAGGTTTAGAATTTCTAATATTCTGCAACTCTGGGCATACAAAAAGAAACATTGAACAAACAACCTTACTGTTACCCTTTCTGGCACTTCATACGGTCCACTGATCTCTCATGGTCTTGAGGAAATACCGCAGAGATTTGGGGAGAACTACAGAAGTTGGGATTTAATCTTTCCCGATGTGGTACCAGAGCTAGGGAAACTAAAATAATTTCCATACTTGATGACAAATTGATGCAGTGTCCTTGCCATCCTGGTGTTGGCTCAATTTATTTTCTTTCAAACAAACAGAACACTACATGGAGCTGTGCTGCACATTTATTTCCAGTTTGGAAGCCAACCAGAACCAACTCAAAACTGTCATGTGAACCAGAGAGCGAGCCACACATTAGAATAAAAGACCATATTTAATTAGAAACAGGTATGAAAAGCTAGCACCAATCTTCATTAAAGAAAGTTAACTGCTAAACATAGAATCAGAACTTCATTCAACACTGAAGGACACTGCTTTTAAATGAGACCTGTACTTATAAACAGGAGATTATAATCAAAAGCTGACTTCCAAATATGGAGATGTAGGCTGATGGGCCTTTAAGATATAATACCAGTCACCCCTTGAGGTTAATGATTTTGGCTCAGAGAAAAACATTTCTGAAACCATTAAAAGAACATAAAAAATAGAAGCAGGAGTAGGTCATACAGCCCCTCGAGCCTGCTCCACCATTCAATAAGATCATGGCTGATCTTAGACCTCAACTTCACTTTCCCACCCGATCCCCATATCCCTTGATTCCCTTAGAATCTAGTTTAGAACAAAACCAGGATGCCATATTTGAACTAAATCAAGGTCATCAGTGATGAGAATTTTAAGGCATTAGCTCATTATTTGAGGGGGACATGATAATATTAAGGCAAGCTAAAAGCTTCTTTCTCCCCCTACACCTCCATCATAAAAATGCCAAGCTAATGCAATTGATCAATGCAAATAAAATCAATTCACACAGATGGTTTGAACATGTGATTCTCCAAAAGCTCCCAGGGCCCTAAGTGGGCTGAATATCATGAGCCTTACTCTAAGGACATAAAACTGTGAATCTGGCACTAATTCAGTAATCCCACTCAGAGCTAGACGGATGGAGCGATGAATTGAAATTAATTGTTGTACCATACTATCAGTACAGCACAAGCAGGAGGCAGATATTTGGCCCATCGCGCCTGTGCCAATTCTTTGAAAGAGCTATCCAATTAGCCCTCCTCCCCTGCTCTTTCCTCATAGCCCTGCAAATTATTCCCCTTCAAGTATTTATCCAATTCCCTTTAAAAAAATTATTGAATCTGCTTCCACTACCCTTTCAGGCAGTGCATTCCAGATCATAACTCGCTGCATAATTTTTTTCCCTCTGGTTCTTTTGCCAATTACCTTAAATCTGTGTCCTCTGGTTACTGACCCTCCTGTCACTGGAAACAGTTTCTCCTTATTTACTCTATCAAAACCCTTCATGATTTTGAACACCTCTATCAAATCTCCTCTTAACCTTCTCTGCTCTAAGGATAATTTACTGCCACATTTAATACAAGTCTATCAACTTTGCTTCCGTTTGCACTATAGAACATGTTAAAAAAATTTATCAGATTGCAAAAAAACTTCACTGATCAGCCTACAAGACACAAAGTATTACTGTCCACAAAGGAATCTGTAATTGTACAAACAAATCATATACTGTAACAAATGACAAGCTTTCAAGAAGAAGTCAATAACTTGAAAATCAAATGGTTTCAAAATGATCTTTAAATTTTTGATAAAGTAAATTTTTGTTATCAATAATACTTCTACTACAAGACAGCTAACAGTACACAGATATCATTTTTAATACTCATCTATTATAAAATCACAGACAGAAAACTGAAGCGCACAATGTTAATGAATCTTTACCAGGAGAGAAAAGCTCAAGCAATTACCATCAGGCATAGTAATTAGGGATGATGCAGTGTTGAGCAATAAATTCTTTCAATGAAAATTATTTGCACTGCTTCTATCATTAACTTTAGGGAACATCTTTCAGATGGGAAAACTTTTCAAATCCATAAAAGAAAAATTACAGTCTGTGCAAAGTTAATTTGTTTTTTGTTCTTGAATATTTAGTATAGCTATAATTTCAACTCCTAATGAGTCTACAGTGGACAACATTTATGACACTATTTATGGAACTCTGCGCTCCTCCAATTCTTGCCTTTTGCACATCCCCAATTTTAATCTCTCCACCGTGCCTTCAGCTGCCTAGGCCCTAAGCTCTGGAATTCCCTCCCTAAACCGCTCCGCCTCTCTACCTCTCTCTCCTCCTTTAAGACGCTCCTTAAAACCTACCTCTTTGACCAAGCTTTTGGTCACCTGTCTTAATATCTCCTTATGTGGCTCGGTGTCAAATTTTGTTTGATAACGCTCCTGTGAAGCGCCTTGGGATGTTTTACTACATTAACGGTGCTATATAAATGCAAGTTGTTGCTATTGAAAGTTAATCTATTCACAGAATTTCCACAATTTATAAAGAATTCTTCCAATATTTCAGCTCAGATAGCAGCACTCTTGCCTCTGAATCAGACAGCTGTGAGTTCAAGCACTGTTCGAGGACCTGAGTGAATAATCTAGGTTGACAGTCCAATGCACTACTGAAGGAATGCTCTGGTGGCATCTTTGGTTAAACCAAGGCTTGATTGAATGTTAAAAGACCCCATGGCACTATTCGAACAAATTCTTCTGGTATCCTGGTCTACATTCCTATCTCAACCACCTCTACAAAACTGATTAATTGATCATTCACTTCACTGATATTTGTGTGAACTTGGTGTGTAAACTGTCTATTATAACAGTCACTACATCTTAAAGTAATTTATTGCATGCAAAATAATTTGAACCTATAAATGCAAATTTAATGCTGGTTATTTGGTGCTTTTGTTTTTTTAAAAAAAAGCACTGCACTTCCTTTCTTTCAAGTAATAAAATCTTCAACTTGCCTATTAAAGAGTATTGAGCAAACCTTTAATTGGAGAGGGAAAAGAGCTTGAGGAGCTACATATTCTTATTATTATGTCACACAGTAGGATATTTTGACAAACTACAGCATTACCTCACCTGCTGATGCAAGTCTATTTGGATTAACTGATTAACCCTAACCTAGCTTTTTAAAATATACTGGTGGTCAAAACACTAGTCATGGAATCCAAATATTTTACAAAGAATTACACAGAATGTACAGTACATACAGGCCATTGGGCCCAAATGGTCTATGCCAGCTTTTATGCTCCACACAAGCCTCCTCCCACCCCTCTTCATTAAGCCCTATCAGCATAACCAGCATTTTGTGCAGCTATTTTTTAAAAAAAACACGGTAAAGCCATTAGGGCTGTTAGCTTCTGGAAACATTTTACAGAAATTTAGCTTTCCTTCTCTCCCACAAAGAAAAAAAAGACAGGTAGTTTAATTTATTTCACAGGTACTCTCAACAGAGTGATAAATACTTTCAGTCTTGCTTAATAGAATATAATAGAAGTCACAGCATCTATGCCGCAGTGACCACATGTCCTGGACTTGTACAAGCCTTGGCATGTCCCCATGTTCTGCATGGAAAAGTACTGCCAATTGAAGACAGGGTCATGTAACACCAAGTGTATCCATATTTGGCAATAACAACTTGCATTTATAAAGTGCCCCTGAGCACTTTAGTATAAGGCGGCAAAGGAAGGGTGGGGGTGGGAGAACAGGATGGCTAGAATGGGGAACCAAAGGTCAAGGTTGGGCAGTATTCCACACCTCTTAGAATCATAGAATGGTTACTGCACAGGAGGCCATTTGGCCCGTCGAGCCTGTGCCAACTCTCTGCAAGAGCAATCCAGCTAGTCCCACTTTCCGCGCCCTTTCGCCATAGCCCTGCAAATTTTTTCCCTTTAAGTAATTGTCCAATTCCCTTTTGAAAGCCACGATTGCGTCTGCCTCCACCACCCTCTCAGGCTGTGCTTGGCGGATCATAACCACTTGCTGTGTAAAACGGTCTTTCCTCATGTTGCCCTTCTCTCCACGTTTCCTGTCCTCACTCACTCACCACCAATGTGTACCCCCCTTGACTCAGCACAAGGTGGGAGCTTAGGAAAATTAATGGAATTGAGGGATTAATGGGAACAAAGAGAGGTGGGAGAAGAGAAGGTTTGATAGTGCAATAGTTGGAGAGATTAGAGGGGGGTAGGGTGGGTTAGTTGAAGAGGAGTGATAATGGTGGATTTGAAGTATTGGATGAGAATTGACACCAGCAAGCATGGGGAGGGGTGGTGGGGGTGGATGTGATAAAAATGGGTAGTCAGGACTGGAATAAGAGCGTAACAAGGGAGGAGTCAGTAGCCTTCATGGACGAGATGACTGAGCTGAAGGGATTATGAACAGGATTGACCAAGATGTCAGTCATTGCCAGAGGTAAGGAATCTTACAACACCAGGTTATAGTCCAACAGTTTTATTTGAAAATCACAAGCTTTCGCTCACTCACCTGACGAAGGAGGTAAGCTCCGAAAGCTTGCGATTTTCAAATAAAACTGTTGGACTATAACCTGGTGTTGTAAGATTCCTTACATTTGTCCACCCCAGTCCATCACCGGCATCTCCACATCATTGCCAGAGGTGGGAGAGGTCAGAGTTTGAGCTAGCACTAGGGAAAAAGTTTGGAGGTAGTTTTTTTTTCCCAGATGTAGAAAGCAACATCAGAGAGGGTGGGCACTTGGCAGTGTGGAGTTATGGAAAAGGTTGGAGAGAACCTTGTCAATGATACAGGCTCTCATGGTCATGTATGATGACCAAGATTGAAAACCTTCTCCATCTTCCACAATTATCTTGTAATCAAAAACACATCACCTGATTTGCCCCAATCATGCAGCATAACTGTCAGAAAACAATTTTGTTTCAGATACTTAGTCTTTGACAGATATTTTAATTGGTTTCCTTTCAAGAACTGTAATAGTTGTTTAAGTTTTACATGGATTGTCCATGGTGAGAAAATGGGGGAACTTTAATGTATACGTTTATTCCTCATTTAGTCGATAGCTGAAATAATTCAAGACATTGTCTTGTACTGTTTTATTAATATGGCTTTCAATTTTAGAAAAATGAAATCTATAAGATATTGTTAAAAAGAATGCACAACAATCTTCTGTTCATCCATGGTTGCACACATGTGCAGTAATAAATATAGCACCTGTACTCCAGTATAGGTCACAGGTTCAAGCGCCAGCTTTGACCAAGATTCAAACCCTCCTGCTGTCACTGGACAAGTTTTCCAGTTCTCAGCCAGGTCCCTGGCTGGATAAAAGCAATGCCTTCCATCAGCTCATCATGGAGAGGGGGTGAGTACAGATGTGGGCAACTTCTGTGGCTCACACCACCCCACTCTTGCATATGAGTCAGTAGTGGGTGATCCTGAAAAGGAGTGGTGAAAAAAAAAAGTACATTCTCAGAGGAAAAAGGCACTGAGCTCATCAGTAGTGTTTAGGAGTGATTCAATATTTAAAATCAAGTTAATCCTTTTTCCTTTAGTTATACAATGTCTTGCATAGTTATGGGTTCACAAAGTTTATGATGTAAATTATAACCTCACTGCTTAAACACAAGGGGCTAGAAATTGGGCCGTCCAGCGCCTGTTTCGGCGCTATGCGGCCTCTCGAAGTGCCGAGATGGCATCTTGGCTGCGCACGCACATTTGTAGTGCGACGTGTGCCGGCCACCATCTTGGTATAGGTATTAGCGCATGCGCAAATAATGAACGCCGGCAGCATGTAAAGTAAGGAGAAAATGGATACAGTGTGCAACGCTGTTTTAAAGTGATGACACCATTTTGGGACTTAACGCAGAGTCTTAACCACAACATGTCTTAGAGTGCCTGGAGGACGCCCCACCAGCAGTATTTAAAGGGACCATGCAGGATTTACAGGTTAGTGGCTGGATTATTGCATCTGGCTGCTGATGCATTTGTGACTTTTTGGAGATCTCCTAGACTTCAATACCAGGATGCAGGGACATTGCCTAACATTTAGAGCCAGGCCTTGCTGGAGTGAAGTTAGGAAACGCTTCTGCATGCAAAGGGTGGGAGAAGGTTGAAACGCTCTTCTGCAGACAGCAATTGTGAATTTTAAGTCTGAGATTGATAAGATTTCTGTGAACCAAGGGTATTAAGGGACATGGGGCTAAAGCAGGTATATGGAGTTAAGTCACATGTCTACCATGATCTCAATGAATGGCGGAACAGGCTCAAGGGGTTAAATGCCACTGCCACTTGCTGCCTCCAGTTATGCGCCACCTTCTCCTGCAAGAAAACAGGACGTGTGTCTGGGTGATGTGCCTATCATGGTTGAATAGCTGCCAGCATGTGTGGCCTGTGAGTTGTGGGTGTGCAGCTTGCAACAGTGGTAATGTGTAAGGGTGAAAGGAAGCATCTGATTGGCAGAGTTGAGTACTGATGAGAGTTTGTTGGTATGTGGGTGATGGGGGTGCAGTGCGTGGAGCAGCGGATGCAGCTAGTGGTGCAGTTGGTAGGAGACGCCACTTACCTTGACCACTCGTGTCAAAGCATTGAACTTCTTCCTGCACTACATCCACATGCATGTGCTATGCGCCTGGCATTGACTTCATCCCCCGCTGCCTTTTGAGCATATGTCTGGAGGGCCTCTTGCCACCCCCTGCGGATATAGGATGTCCCTCCTTCTGTCCACCTCTTGCACCAAGGCCTTTAGTGCATCAGCAGAGAACCTTAGTGCACGCTCTCTCGCAGGCCTGGTACAAACTCAGATCAGCAGATTGGTGAGATCTGGCTTGCAGATTGGAGGACGTGGGATTTAGCAGTGCGCAACCTTTATTCAATGTTTTAACATAACTCATCAGCTTGTAAAGATAGGGAGGGGACCTGCATCTGTGTTTTATGTATGCAATGTCTGATCTCCGTTCAGACAGCAGACTGTTATTTTCAGCAAATAACAGGCACCAGCTACCTTTGAGATTTTAAGAGACATTCTCCCTTTGAGAGATTCGGGCTTCCCCTGCTGGTGGAAAGTGCGCATTTTCTTGAATCCTCACGTCAGGCCGAGTTTTTAATGCGGCTTGAAGTTAAGTACTCAGGCCGGACGAATGTCTCATCCTGCCTGCACAGAAAGCACCAGGCAAAGGTTAGTTGCGGATCACACTACCCGCGCCCGATTATTGGCCGTGTCCAATTTAACCCCCAATTGGCTTTTGAAAGTCAAGCTTTAAATTTGGAACTTTGCTTGCTATAAACTCCCCATCAAACCATATGAAGATAATTAAAACTCCTATATAACCCAACAATGATGTAGCAATAAGGTTTTTGCAATATTCACCATTAACAAAAATGCATTATACACTGCAGTTTTCACCCCACTTTCAAAACAGTGAGGGCACTTTACACCCTGTAATCACCTCCCTACTAACCCAAAATTGCTTTCATTATAGTGCAATCACTGTAAAGGAATAAATGGGTGGATAGGCCGCCTTTATTTTAGCACAATGACTCTCCCTATATCTAATCCTAGGCCAGAAGCAGCATTCATGGTTTATTATGCATAAAACTTCCTAATCAGCTCTTCATGGGGCTCGCAGAAGAAAAGTTAGATCAAAACAATGAAATGGAAATCAGTTTATCAAACCCATTATAAAATAAATGGAGATACAGGTTTAGAAATGGAGCATAGTTGCTGCTGTGTTTCATCATGCATGGGGGGGGGGGGGGGGGGGGGGGGGAAGAGAAAAAAAAAATCGAATGACTTATGTCAGAGAGGCCATTATTTCAATTTGCCCAGTAATTGGGATTGGGTGTGACTATTCAACATCTTGTATGTACCCATTAGTGTTCAGTTCCATTCACAACCCCTCAGATAATGAAGCAGTCCCAGCCCGCGTGCCATATAATATCTCAAGTTGATCAGAAAAATCACTAGTGGGTTTGTTTTAGGGTTGATATAATGAAACACAACCCACTGGTTGGCAGCTTTTCTATTTAAAACATTTAACAGGTTTTAAACAAAAGCAATCTCGAATGAACAGATTTGCAGTTTGAAGGAAATCAATCGAACCATCTTTGTGACCATACCTTTGCTATTGTGATATAAATCTTGTGGAAAGGTAGGGCTTTTACTTCTAACAATATTTCCCACACAGATTATGAATAAAATTGTGGATGGTGGCCACATCTTTATTCAGGGATTAAGTTACATACTTATTATCTTCTAATTAAAAAATGCCACTCTGACTTTAATGAAAATAATACTACTGAGAATTAAAAATTGTGCTGTAATTAAACTATAACCTCCTCCACCCCTAAAACCCTCCAATAACTCAGGCCTCTTGTGCATCACCCACTCCCTTCACCCCACCATTAGCAGCTGTGCTGTCAGCCGTATAAGGCCTAAGCTCCGGAATTGCATTCCTAAACCTCTCCACCGCTTCATCTCTCTTTCCTCCTTTAAAACCTACCTCTTTGACCAAGTTTTTATAGTCACCCATCCCAACATCTCCTCCTTTGGCTCGGTGGCCATTTTAGCACCTTAAGATCTTTTCCTACATTAAAGGCGCTACATAAATGTAAGTTGTCTTCTTGGCCGATGCCCAAAGACATTGGGATTTGGGGGACAATGAATTTCTGGTAGGCCCTATCTTAGAGATGTTCAGCCCCAGGACATTGCTGCAGGAGTTCCTCAGGGCAGTGTCCTCGGCCCAACCATCTTCAGCTGCTTCATCAATGACCTTCCCTCCATCATAAGGTCAGAAAGGGGGATGTTCGCTGATGATTGCAGTGTTCAGTTCCATTCACAACCCCTCAGATAATGAAGCAGTCTGAGCCCGCGTGCAGCAAGACCTGGACAACATCCAGGCTTAGGCTGATAAGTGGCAAGTAACATTCGCGCCAGACAAGTGCCAGGCAAGGACCATCTCCAACAAGAGAGAGAGTCTAACCACCTCCCCTTGACATTCAACGGTATTAGCATCGCCGAATCCCCCACCAACATCCTGGGGGTCACCATTGACCAGAAATTTAACTGGACCAGCCATATAAATACTGTGGCCACAACAGCAGGTCAGAGGCTGGGTAATTCTGGAGGGGGAGGGTGAACAGCCAGTAGTGGTGGTCCATATCAGTACCAACGACATAGGTTAAAAAAAGGGATGAGGTCCTGCAAGGTGAATTTAACGAGTTAGGAGATAAATTAAAAAGCAGGACCTCAAAAGGTAGTGATCTCAGGATTACTACCGGTGCCACGTGCTGATGAGTATAGGAACAAGAGAATAGACTGGATGAATGCGTGGCTGCAGGGATGATGTCGGAGGGAGGGATTTCGATTCCTGGGACATTGGGACCTGGCTCAGGAGAAGGTAGGACCCATACAAGCGGGATGGGTTACACCCGAGCAAGACCGAGACCAGTGTCCTCGTTGGGGTGTTTGCTAGTGCTGTTGGGGAAGGTTTAAACTAGAGTGGCAGGGGGGTGGGAACCTGAGCGGGGAGTCAGAAGGGAGTAAAGTTGAGAGTAGCAAGAGAGGGGAAGATCCAGGGGAAATTTACAATACAAATAGTACAAACAGTTGTTCAAGAACAAGTGAAAGGGAAAAGCGTAGAGCAGCAGAAAGAAAGTGTACTTTAGACACTACAGATAAAGTGAAAACTAGAAGGCGTAAAGCAATTAACCCTGCATCAAAGCTGAAGGTCAGGCTAGGGTGTGTGGCCCAACTAAGAGTTCTATATACAAATGCACGGAGTATACGGAATAAATTAAATGAACTACAGGTTCAAATTCAAATTGGAGGGTATGAAATGATAGTTATTACTGAGAGATGGCCGCAGGATGGTCAGGATTGGGAACTAAATATACCGGGTTATAAGGTCTACAGGAGAGATAGGGAAAATGGAAGAGGGGGAGGAGTAGCCTTAGTGATTAGAGATGAAATTACTTCAATGATAAAGGAGGATATAACGAGAGGTAAGCAGCCAACAGAGACCTTATGGGTTGTTTTGAGAAATAGGAAAGGATCTAAGACTATAGTGGGAGTTGTGTATAGGACCATTGGCAGCAGCTCTGAAATGCTAGATTGTATAAATGCAGAGATTAGACTGTGTAACAAAGGCATAGTAGTCTTAATGGGTGACTTTAACCTTCACATAGATTGAGAAAAGCAGACTAGCAACTGTCAGAAAGGTAGTGAATTTCTTGAGTGTATCCGGGATAGTTTTCTGCAGCAGTATGTCCTAGAGGCAACAAGGGGGCAAGCCATACTAGATTTAGTAATGAGTAATGAACCAGATTTAGTTAACAGCTTAACTGTGCGTGAACATCTTTCCAATAGCGATCATAACATGATCGAGTTCAAGATAGTGTTTGAAAGGGAAAAAAGTGAATCAGCTGCTAAGATTCTAGACTTGGGAAAGGCCGACTTCAATGGGATGAGACAGGGACTGTCCACAGTAAACTGGGCAAATCTGTTAATGGGTAAAACGACTGATGATCAGTGGGAAATGTTTAAAGAAACATTTAACTTGATGCAGAATCAGTTTATACCCGAGGGGCAAGAACTCTACTTGCCAAAAAAAAACAGCCATGGACAACTAAAGAGGTAAGGGACAGTATAAGACATAAGGATAGGGCACACAAAAAGGCACAAAATGGCACAGATCCTGGCGAATGTGAAAGAACAAAGATCAACAAAGGGTCACAAAACAGATAGTAAGAGCTGCAAAAAGAGTGTATGAAAAGAAACTTGCAAGGGATATCAAAACCAATACAAAGAACTTTTAGTTATATTAGGAAAAAGAGGGTGGTCAGGAGCAGTGTTGGCCCCTTAAAAACTGAAAGTGGGGATATTGTCATTGACAATGGGATCTTACAACACCAGGTTATAGTCCAACAGTTTTATTTGAAAATCACAAGCTTTCGGAGCTTACCTCCTTCGTCAGGTGAGTGAGGGTTCTGAAATCGCATATCATATTAGGCTGGGAGCCAGTCACAGCAATCAAAGGTGTCGTTGGTGTTCAGACAGATTAGCCACGGAAAACATTACATCCCGGTATACGGGATACACGATGGGTCCGATCCGACAGACAGGCAGACAATGTCCAGTTGTATTAAAAGGATAACTTTTTTTTCTCTCCAGCTGGTGGGGTCACATGTAGCGTGACATGAACCCAAGATCCCAGTTGAGGCCGTCCTCATGGGTGTGGAACTTGGCTATCAATTTCTGCTCGACGATTTTGCGTTGTCGTGTGTCTCGAAGGCTGCCTTGGAGAACGCTTACCCGAAGATCGGTGGCTGAATGTCCTTGACTGCTGAAGTGTTCCCCGACTGGGAGGGAACCCTCCTGTCTGGCGATTGTTGCGCGGTGTCCGTTCATCCGTTGTCGCAGTGCGGTCGCCTTCAAACTGCCACCCAACCTCAAACAGACCATCGTTCGCAGCAAATTACCCAGCTTTCAGGAGAACAGCATCCACGACACCACACAACCCTGCCACAGCAACCTCTGCAAGACATGCCAGATCATCGACACAGATACCACCATCACACGAGAGGACACCACCCACCAGGTACATGGTTCATACTCCTGTGACTTGGCCAACATTGTCTACCTCATACATTGCAGGAAAGGATGCCCCGGAGCATGGTACATTGGCGAGACCATGCAGACACTGCGACAACGGATGAACAGACACCGCGCCACACTCGCCAGACAGGAGGGTTCACTCCCAGTCGGGGAACACTTCAGCAGTCAAGGACATTCAGCCACCGATCTTCGGGTAAGCGTTCTCCAAGGCGGCCTTCGAGACACACGACAACGCAAAATCGTCGAGCAGAAATTGATAGCCAAGTTCCGCACCCATGAGGACGGCCTCAACCGGGATCTTGGGTTCATGTCACGCGACACGTAACCCCACCAGCGAAAAAAAGTTATCTGTTTTTGATACAATGGGTCATTCTCTCTCTCTCTCTCTTCCTTCCTTTCGGATGTCTCTGGCCATTTGTATATTCGGTGGTCCTGTATGTAATGTCTCTCTGTCTGAACACTTTGATTGCCTTGACAACGGGCATTGTTCTCAGACTATATATGTGGTAACCTTCAAGGAATCCCACACTTCACCTGACGAAGGAGAATGCCTCCGAAAGCTTGTGATTTTCAAATAAAACTGTTGGACTATAACCTGGTGTTGTAAGATTCCTTACATTTGTGAACCCCAGTCCATCACCGGCATCTCCACATCATCACTTTTTAAGAAAGGAGAGAGGGGGAAACTAGGGAATTATAGACCAGTTAGCCTAACATCTGTTGTGGGGAAAATGCTGAAGTCTATAATTAAGGATAGGGTGACTAAACACCAAGAATTTTCAGTTAATCAGAGAGTGCCAGCATGGATTTGTGAAAGGTAGGTCGTGCCTGACAAACCTGATTGAATTTTTTGAAGAGGTGACTAAAGTAGTGGACAGGGGAATGTCAATGGATGTTATTTATATGGACTTCCAGAAGGCATTTGATAAGGTCCCACGTAAGAGACTGTTAACTAAGTTAGAAGCCCATGGAATCGAGGGAAAAGTACGGACTTGGTTAGGAAGTTGGCTCAGCGAAAGGCGACAGAGTAGGGATAATGGGTAGGTACTCACATTGGCAGGATGTGACCAGTGGAGTCCCACAGGGATCTGTCTTGGGGCCTCAATTATTCACAATATTTATTAACGACTTAGATGAAGGCATAGAAAGTCTCATATCTAAGTTTGCCGATGACACAAAGATTGGTGGCATTGTAAGCAGTGTAGATGAAAACATAAAATTACAAAGCGATATTGATAGATTAGGTGAATGGGCAAAACTGTGGCAAATGGAATTCAATGTAGGCAAATGTGAGGTCATCCACTTTGGATCAAAAAAGGATAGAACAGGGTACTTTCTAAATGGTAAAAAGTTAAAAACAGTGGATGTCCAAAAGGGACCGAGGGGTTCAGGTACATAGATCATAGAAGTGTCATGAACAGGTGCAGAAAATAATAGGCCTTTATATCTGGAGGACTGGAGTACAAGGGGGCAGAAGTTTTGCTGCAGCTATACAAAACCCTGGTTAGACTGCACTTGGAGTACTGCGAGCAGTTCTGGGCACCGCACTTTCGGAAGGACATATTGGCCTTGGAGGGAGTGCAGCGTAGGTTTACTAGAATGATACCCGGACTTCAAGGGTTAAGTTACGAGGAGAGATTACACAAAGTGGGGTTGTATTCTCTAGAGTTTAGAAGGTTAAGGGGTGATCTGATCAAAGTTTATAAGATGTTAAGGGGAACAGATAGGGTGGATAGAGAGAAACTATTTCCGCTGGTTGGGGATTCTAGGAGTAGGGGGCACAGTCTAAAAATTAGAGCCAGACCTTTCAGGAGCGAGATTAGAAAACATTTCTACACACAAAGGGTGGTGGAAGTTTGGAACTCTCTTCCGCAAACGGCAATTGATACTAGCTCAATTGCTAAACTTAAATCGGAGATAGATAGCTTTTTGGCAACCAAAGATATTAAGGGATATGGGCCAAAGGATATGTAGTTAGATCACAGATCAGCCATGATCTTATCAAATGGCGGAGCAGGCACGAGGGGCTGAATGGCCTACTCCTGTTCCTATATTCCTACGTTCCTATGAGTGACTCACCTCCTGACTCCACAAAGCCTTTCCACCATCTACATGGCACAAGTCAGGAGTGTGATGGATTACACTCCACTTGCCTAGATGAGTGCAGCTCCAACAACACTCAAGAAGCTCAACACCATCCAGGACAAAGCAGCCCGCTCGATTGGCACCCCATCCACCACCCTTAATATTCACTCCCTTCACCATCGGCGCACTGTGGCTGCAGTGTGTACCATCCACAGGATGCATTGCAGCAAATCAAGGCTTCTTTGACAGCACCTCCCAAACCCACGACCTCTACCACCTTGAAGGACAAGAGCAGCAGGCACATGGGAACAACACCACCTGCACGTTCCCCTCCAAGTCACACAACATCCTGACTTGGAAATATATTGCCATTTCTTCATCGTCGCTGGGTCAAAATCCTGGAACTCCCTTCCTAACAGCACTGTGGGAGAACCTTCACCACACGAACTGCAGCGGTTCAAGAAGGCGGCTCACCATCACCTTCTCAAGGGCAATAAATGCTGGCCTCGCCAGCGATGCCCACATCCCATGAACGAATAAAAAAACACAGGCTGGAGTAAGGAAGGTGGACAAGGATGACCCAGAGAGCTTTGAAGCCATCACTGCCTCGTCATTTCTCTCCTTGATAATTATCTCAAGCTGTTCCATTCACTTTGCGATGGATGTTCCTTCAAACTTGAAAAAAAATGGTAATGTTATGTCATAATCTGGAGAAACCACCAATAGTGGTTGAATGGGTAGGAAGACTGTGCCAGGGCTTGCATCAAGAGTTCTCCACCATACAAAGAACTGATGTCCACGGGCAGATACAGAGCTGAACAATTGGAAAATCCTTTATCTTAATCTGTAACAGGATCCACATGAATGCAACTGGTACAAGCAATGAAGGAAAATAGAGTGAGGGATGGTACTCGGCAGTACTATGTAAAGGGTGTCAGAGGAATGAGCCATAGCAAGAATATATGTGCAACACTTAGTGAAGCACAAGTATCCTTGTGCCATACACCCAACCATGGGAATTAGTGGCGTTGGAATGACATGTTATGCGGAGAGAAATGGAAATCAATGAAATTATCATTGCTTTCACAGGCTTGAAATCATGACTAAATTCTAAAAGTCTTCAGCTACACAAAACCAATTTATATGGGAACTCCAAACCTGCTGCAATTCAAAGCATAACCTTATTTAAAACCTTCATACTATTTCCCTTTTGCATGCAGTGTTTTATAAAAGGGAGGACATGCCTACGAAAAATACAACTTCACAAAACAAAATTAAATATAAAATACCATTATTTTACAAAATAGTTAGATCGTTTGCTCCAGTCGCATTTGAAACAGCAAGATTATATACAAAAACATTTCACATTAAAAGGACAATTTTATGAAATAGGTTTTGAAAAAACACATTTTCATTAGAGACTTTACAGCAAGCCCATCAAATTTAAGTTACACATTAAATTATAGAGGGAAAAGAAAAATATCTTTTCAGGGTTGATAATACTAATACCAAGTCTGTCAGTCATCATTATCAATCTGGCCAATGACAGCACAAGGCTGATCCATTAACCTCTCAGCTTGCTTTCTGCCTAGCATCTCTCTTCCATTCAGATCCTCTTGTACACTATTTTACCAGCTCAGCTTTGTTCTATTACACTGTCTTTTCCAGCTGGAATCCATTCCAACAGTTTCAAGGGTACTGATCATCAGGCACACAGCATACATACTCTCTACACTGCAATGTCATCATAACCCTCACCATAATGGCACACAGATCACACGCTCATTAATTCAGTGTTGGTTGCCCTGTGTTTCTAGCTGATCCTCAACATTCTCCTTGCACAGCACATTGTAAAAACATCCAGCTTGTGCTTCTGTGCCTTTGTGCTTCCCTTGGCAAAAGGCCATCAGTCACTAGCCTCTTAGTCTTTTCTCACTCCATATTTGCCTCCACTCCTCCAGACTTGTAGTTTCTATAGCCCATCAAAAACATTTCCAGCCGAACGACTGAGTCTCTTCACCTATCGAGAAAGACACTAAAATGTACCTTAAAAAAAATTCAATAATAAATATAATGAAGTTTAACACTTAGTCCAAACAGCCTCATGAAAATAGCCTTATGCTTTGCATCACGCCTCATCCAATCATCTCATCTGGGTCAGCTTACTGCCATCACTGTAATCATATTAAATGATCCATGGCTGTGTGTTATAAGCTTAATGCAGTTTCACTGACCTTTGCGCTATGCAATACGCTTTGTAGTCTGATTTATATTATAGCCCACAACTCAGATAAAATCAACTTAAAACATTTTTTGACGGTCAATTTCTGTGATAAGATTCTAATGTGCACCATCAATTGTGTGATTGGTGTTAAAAATGTAACATTAATTTCACCTGCATTGGTCACTAGAAAAAAAATGAAAATGTAAATAATGGAAGGGAAATATTTCCAAATGCTTAGTGCAGCGAGTTAGTGCTGAGATCACATGATGGGCCCCACTTTCAGTTAGGTAACGGGGTGGGGGGGGGTGCAGAATGCGACAAAGGGAAACAAAAGAGAAACAAAATTGTTTTTTTTTCTTTTGGGATTTGGGAGAGGGAAGAGACGAGAGAACACTGAGTTGCTAAATGGTAAATGTTGCTCAGCACATGGTGTTCTGTATTGAGGCAGTTAAAAACATTGTTGGGGGAAAACAGAGGAACTGTTACTCTGCATTTGCTTGTGCTATGCTTAATCTGAGTTCTTGATGTTGAAATAGGAGGAATGCTAAGAGGAACCGTAATGAGAATAATGTTCCCAGTCCCCATGTCCAATATCACTCACCTTGAGAAAGTCACTTTTTTAAATCATGAAGAATTACAACAAAGCCATTCTTTCACTCCTCCCAGTAAGCAGTTTAAGAGAGAGGCCAAGCCCAGGGCTGGCTTAGACAAGGATTGTTCTCAGTCCTGCAATGGGGCATGGCATTACCATCCCTTTCTGCTATACACCATTTTCCAACCGAGATGACATGTAAGCAACCTTTTCTCCTTCAAAAAAAGTAGCAGCTTATAAACCAAAGACAGAATAAAGAGGAATTTAAATAAAATGTAGGTTGTAGTGACTGAACAGTAATTAATGGGTTATTTTGCCATCATGGGTTCAAGCCCCACTCCACTCCAGAGACTTGAGCACATAATCTCGGCTGATATGTCAGTGCAGTACTGATTGTGACGTTAAACCGTTAAACGTCTGCCCTCCTAGGAGGAGATAAAAGATCCCACGGCACTATTTCAGAGAGCAGGGAAGTTCTCCCAGTGTCCTGGCCAATATTTATTCCTCAACCAACACCCAAAAACAGATGCTGTGGTCATTTATCTCATTGTTGTTTTTGGGACCTTGCTGTGCGCAAATTGGGAGCCACGCTTCCTACAGTACAACAGTGACCACACTTCAAAAGTACTTCATTGGTTGTAAAGCACTTTGGGATGTCCTGAGGTTGTGAACGGTGCTATATAAATGCAGGTTTTCTTTTTCTTTATCCAGCAAATCAGGTTTGAAGTACCACCCTCAGATAGGATTTGTACTCAGGCCTTCACTAAATAGCTGATCGCATCTGGGTTGTCATATCCAGTGTTAAGGGGCAGTAATATGCCTAACAGATGATGAGGGGGTGGGCAAGGAAGAGAAAACAATTCTAGCTATAGTCACATATCAATGCCTGTCAGTCAACGCTGGCATGAGAAAGCATGGAGAAATCTGTACACACTTCCCTATTTCAGAATGCACAGAGTAAGAGGATATTGAAGGGAGATTTGACACAAGACGATTTGTTCTAAAATATAAAAGTTCTGCATGGAAAGCAAGGCACTGAGGTAATCATCTGCAAATGGCATGCAAGCTATTTGGTTACGCTCTCACTACACATGTAGCTAAAGTTCCCTTTAAGAAATAAAAATGTGTGGGAAGTTTTGGAATTTCTTCAAAATTCTTTCACTTAATTGAAATTAAATCATGAAAGCCCCATGAAAACTAGGATGAAATCTCCCAGGTAAATGTGCATGGCAGGCTGGCTTGAACATGGAATTAACCTCAAGTGTCTTAAAATTCTGTGAGAACAATGAATGCATTTTAGCCTTTCAGGGAACAGTACAACTTATAACTGTGCAAGCAGTCTCTAATTTACCCCCAACTTCGACATAACATGGTGAGATGGCTATTTCAATTGATCGATGCAAAATTCCGCTAACTGTTTAGGTACACACTGTGCCAGTGTTCCAAAATCTTCGAGTACTTCAATTATTAAAATAACTTCATATCTGATAAGCATTTGCAATTGTAGTGCAACACTTATACATCTGCAAATCATTCATGCTTATACAAGGCCAGAAAATACTACTTAATTTGCAAGACTATGCATTGAGCTTTGCTGATGCAACAGAGATCGTATTGCCTTTTAACAAACAAAGCATTGCCACCTCAAAAGCTCCGCTCATCAATCTTCTGGAAGTTGCCAATTCTCCTGTGTCCTAGCCCTTGTGTTAATCAAACTCAACAGGCACTTACTAAGCACATTCACTGCATTTGTCCATTTATCATAGTGAATTAACACAGATGTGTATACTTTCATGATTAAGATATTCCCCCCCCCCCCCTCCACCCCCATTCTTTTTGATTCAATTATCCCATTTCCCTTCACTTTCCTTCACAACCAGCCAACCCCACACAGGGACTCATGACTTGAAGAACATGCTATGAATGTCTCCATAGCCTGCAACACAAAACACTGCTCTATAATTTGGTCAGAGTTGTAAATTGATGGTGTATAAACAGCACATAGAACAAAACAACTTATACCCAATGCAATCGACTCTAATTGCTACACGACAAAACATCCCCTATGAATGCATGGGATGAGTGTAAAGGTACGAAAACAAAGATCACATCCACCAAATGTTGAAACCACTGTGAAGAGCAGGATTACATTATGGTAAAAGCACTTGATTCACAACCCAAATACTATAGATTTGAGTTCCACGGCACTCTGGCACTCAAATCTGCCACCCTTAGTTGTGACGAAATTCGTGTTCCAAGTTGCCTCCATCTTCAACACCCTTCAGTTTCCAGACAGTCTCCCATCCCCACGACTCCCTCGATACAACAGCCGCTCAATGAGCTCAAATTTGAAGACTTGAACATAACTGGTGAGTATCTACTTTGGCTAACCATCACCAAATGGGGCTCGAACACCTTAAACCCCAATACCCTGCAGCATGTCAACTGCTATCCTGGCTGATATCAACTAACTCAGCACAGATCAGAAATCAAACCTGAAATGTGAATCTACGTACACCTATGGAGTGTGGGGCTCAGTTACTTCCTTTACCAACTAAGGCATCAGAAGAACATTAAGTTTGATTTTTATTACTTATTCCTAATCTTTTATATTCCTTTGAAAGTTTTTTTTTAAAAAGTGCATCTTTCTGTTTATGCATAAAGAAAAAAAAATGTTGAGGTTCCTCTGGATTCCATATTTATGCAATACCCATCCTCAGCTTCATAACACACTTGTTCAACGGTGTATCGGTTGGTTGTCCCAATTGAATACTGTACCCAACCAGATCCTGATGTGTATCCTCAGTGTTACCTTATTTGGCACTGAACAAGCCCATAGTGTCTTTTAAGAGAGATATATTTAAAGTATATTTTTACTGCAAACACTAGCAGCAAGCAAATTTTCACTTTCATTCACTCTGAACTATAGGCTTGATGCCACTCTTGTCTAGAAATATAATCACTTATAATAGCAAAATAAGGCTTGGGCACAGATAATTATAGCTTTGATTATTCACTGTTTGCAGCCAAGTATAGTGGCACTCAGAAATTACGAGCAAGTCTGATTTATGCTCCTTCAATTTGCCATTTGGGGATACGAGCACTTTACAGATATTAGTGTTCATATATTTTGAACAGCATTGTCACCAGACAAAGGATAATAGTCTGGTGTTGCATGCAAGTCCTTTTCAAAAATGGACACCTTTGTATTTCACATCCTGATACCAGCACAATGGGCCCACATTGGTAAAGGTTAGCCTCTTTAGAGTGTTTACTCTAAGCATTCCATGCAAGGTCCTTACACCTTTTATAAAGGGACATCACAAACAGGATGTGAAGATGAATTATAGTTCAAGCTTCAGTCTCAGTTAATGGCATCACAAACTCCTCCAGAGTGGAACACTGTTCCTAGCAGTCATTTAGGTTGCAGTTATACATGTAGATAGCAGAGGTGGCTGTATACTTGAAGAAAGTGGCAGTAAAGTACGGTAGTGTAGTGGTTATGATACTAGACTAGCAACCCAGAGGTCAGAATTCAAATTCCACCATGACACCAGGGTGAAAAAAAATTACGGTGAAAGCTGCCAGATTGTTGTCTGGTTCACTAATGCTTTTCAGGGAAAGGAACCTACCATCCCATACCTGGTCTGGCCTACACAGGACTCCAATCCCACACGAAGTAGTGAATCTTGATGCCCTCTGAAGTGGCCTCACAAACCACTCAATTTTTAGGGATGGCCATTAATGCTGCCTTGCCATCGTCACCCATATCTTGACCACAAAAAAAAAGTATAACTGAAGGTCTCTCACCTTTTTTAGTGCATTTGACAGTCTCATTAACTAAACAGCCACTTGGGCATTGATGCACATAATACAAAACTGTCATTTTTTTTTTAAAGTTCTCCCAATCAAAACTTAATTTTTCCAGGTGCACTTACAAATAAAACATTTAAAAAAAAATCTTTTAATGAATATTTCCAAACCAGAACCAAAAAGGATTCCTTTAGCACAGCATGCTACAATGATTTAAATGAATGTTGCTTACCAAGTTTAGTTTTATCATGCCAAAAAGTGCAGATCCTGATCTTGTTACAACTTCTCTTGTGCAATTTACCATAAATGTATGGCAAAATGTTTACTTCTATTAATAAATTTTCCACACTTCTCACTACATGGATTACATACTTGAAAGAATGCAATCTCAGGCAGCTTAAGAGATTTAAAATTCTTCTGTGTTTTGTCAGTGATACAAAGTAGTTCATTTACATTTTTAATATATGGGAAGAAGTTTAAAATTACATTTAGTCCAGGAGTTAACACATTCAGTATCAATGTCCTATGGACCAGAAAGCAAGTTGCATTTAAAAAGAGTATTGGAGTGCATTGGTCTTGAAATGTTTTAAATGTATATTAGAGATTAATTATTGGAGAGATCCATATTACTTTAGTAACCAGGTCAATCCTATTGTTGAATCTAATCTTGCAGTGTATGATTAATCCTAATGCACATCAAGTTCATTTACAGCGACCAGGTAACTTCTTCCATCTTCCAACATCTAACTTTGTTCACCCACTATATGTTGAAGTGCGATAATGCTTGTTGCCCAACAACCACACAGGAAATGGACTATATTATTTATTCAAATTATAAACATTGCAAACCATGTTGCACGAATACCATTCTTAATCATACTAATGCAAGATCTTGGGTACAACTGTGGTAATGGATGGTTCAGAGTCACTGTAACTGACCCAATTAAAAAAAAAGTCTAAACACATAACTTCGGAACTTACCTTGTAGTTTCTTCAAAACAGCAACTTCCATTTTGAGAACCTGCTTTGGTTGCTGAGCTGACTCCACTTTGAGAGCAACATTTTCCTGGGTCAAAAAGTCTACGGCTTCATAGATTTCTCCAAAGCCCCCACCTCCAATCTTTTTCAACTGCAAAACAAAAAATATTAAACCTTAATAACTAAAACCACCCTTATAAAACACAACATAGTACATCTGACATCTGTCACTAGACACAGTTATAAATTTTATTGGGTTGAACCAGAAATGGCTATCAATTGCACCTCATTTGCAAAGCTGCCAAGATATTTATAATTTTCACACCTTCATTGACATAAATCAATAGAAGATATACAAGATGAATAAACCTTCAAGTAGTGTCAGCCATGGCTCAGTGGTAGCCTTTGAGTCAGAAGGTCGTGGATACTGTCGGAGGTGCCGTCTTCCAATTAAGACATTAAACAAAGCCCCATTTGCCCTCTCAGGTGGATGTAAAGGATCCCATTCGAAAAGCAGGGGAATTCTCCTAGTGTCCTGGCCAATAGCCAATATCTATTGCCCAACCAACATTACTAAAAAAAAGATTGTCTGGTCATGCATCTCATTTCTGTATGTGGGACCTTGCTGTGTGCAAATTGGCTGCCACGTTTCCCTACATTACAATAGTGACGACACTTCAAAAAAGTACTTCATTAGCTGTAAAGCACTTTGGAAGATCCCGAGGTCATGAAAGGCGTTATATAAAAGCAAGGCCTTTCCTTTCAATATATTTTAACGTGTGTAATATGAAGTTTGCCGGACAACATTGTAAGCAGACTACTTCATCACAAAACTCTAAAGATAGTTAAAAAATATTTCAATCCATTAAGTACTTCCTCAATTATCCTCCCAAAGAACTGCATATGCCCATATGCTCATACAAATCCCACAGGTGTAAAGGCGCTACTGAAAGTGTGTTCAATATAAAAAATTGCAGTTCCGACGAAAGGTCATCAACCTGAAATGCTAAATGTTTGCCTCCACAGACGCTGCCTGACTTGCTGAGTATTTCCAGCATTTTCTGTTTTTATTTCAGATTTCCAGCATCTGTAGTATTTAGCTTTTGATTTAAAAAAATGTCCCATTAGCTACCTAACTTCTGAAAAGTTCTTTGAACCTGTTCACCTATAATTTTATCCTTTTCTATGAATTAAGCTCTACCCATGCCCCACAAAAACCGCCTGGTCTCCAAAAAATACACAACAGTTGTCCCCTCCTACAGAAAATGTTGCTCCTTTTCAACAGCCCCTAACTAACAAGGCGGTCGGTCTCCAAAGCTCTGTGGGGTATGCCAACTCCAGTTTCATAGACACTAATGCAAACAAGCAGTGTAAAACATTTCTTCATAATATTAAAAACCACTGACTCACAAGCTTGTTAAAAGGAGATAACACCTTATTAAAGACTATGTATGCAGTGCAAAGAGAAAACACTGTACCTAGCAATTGTTTGTTAATCACTTTCTGCTGTTAGAATCATAGAATGATTACAGCACGGAAGGAGACCATTCAGCCCATCCATCCACGTCGGCTCTATGCAAGAGCAATCCACTCCCCCGTCCTATTCCCATAGCCTTGCAAATTTTTTCCCTTCAAGTACTTATCCAATTCCCTTTTGAAAGCCACGAATGAATCTGCCTCCACCAACCCCTCACGCAGTGCATTCCAGATTAGAACCACTCGCTGTGTGAAAAAGTTTTTTCTCATGTCACCTTTGGTTCTTTTGCCAATCACTTTAAATCTATAGCCTCTGGTTCTTGACCCTTCTGCCAATGGGAACAGTTTCTCTCTGTCTAGACCCTTCATGATTTTGAACACTTTTATTGAATCTCCTCTCAACCTTCTCTGCTCTAAGGAGAACCATAAGACCATAAAAGATAGGAGCAGGAGTATGCCATTCAGCCCCTCGAGCTTGCTCCGCCATTCAATGAGATCATGGCTGATCTGATTTTTACCTCAACTCCACTTTCCTGCCTTTTCCCTATATCCTTTCACTCCCTTGCTTCAAGAACAACCCCAGTTTCTCCAGTCTATGCACGTAACTGAAGTCCCTCATCCCTGGAATCATTCTAGTAAATCTTTTCTGCACCCTCTCTAAGGCCCAGAATTTTACACAATACTCCAGTTGTGGCCAAACCAGCGTTTTATAAAAGGTTCATCATAACCTTTGCTTTTGTACTCGATGCCTGTTGTAGGTCAATTAATGAACTTGATATAAATTAAACTGTATATCCTTTGAACATTCTTAGCAAGAAGTTATATATCCTCCATTACTGCTCTAAATTCACTCAATTGTAATATCCTTTCTGTATTAAACATAAAATAATCTGTACATAGGACTGCTAAATTGGTTGGTAATCATTATTCATGAAATCTTCTACTTTATTATCCAATGTATAACAAATTAGTAGCACTACAAAACAAAATCACATTTTTCTACTACAATATTATATGCAAGTCTAATTCCCCAAGTTATGTTATACAATAGAAAAATTAACTAACTTGTGGGGTATTCAGCATTTTTCAAACAGAAAACACCCACCCACCGAAGTTGAGCTGGACAGTAAACTGTCCTGAGGAAACCACTTGGTGGGGCAGTGCTTCTCATGATGTTTTCAACATCATTAGGTGCCAACATAAAGGAATGTAGTTCCACATGGTTCCCCCACCATATCCAAGGTCCTGACGCGCAATGAAGCAGCAGTTTATTTTAACCTACTAGCTAACAATCAATATACATCCAAATCCTCAACACATTAACCTAATAGTTTTTTTTTATTCGTTCATGGGATGTGGGCGTTGCTGGCGAGGGGCCGGCATTTATTGCCCATCCCTAATTGCCCTCGAGAAGGTGGTGGTGAGCCGCCTTCTTGAACCACTGCAGTCCGTGTGGTGAAGGTTCTCCCACAGTGCTGTTAGGAAGGGAGTTCCAGGATTTTGACCCAGCGACGGTGAAGGAACGGTGATATATTTCCAAGTCGGGATGGTGTGCGACTTGGAGGGGAACGTGCAGGTGGTGTTGTTCCCATGTGCCTGCTGCCCTTGTCCTTCTAGGTGGTAGAGGTCGCGGGTTTGGGAGGTGCTGTCGAAGAAGCCTTGGCGAGTTGCTACAGTACTTGGCTCTACGAAGATAGGGACTTTTGTGAGCAGGGAGGTGAGGGACAGACGCCAACCATCATGATAGATCTGCCAATGGCAACTTTCATGGTTGCAAAATGCAAGCAGTAGTGTTTAGTGTAAAAGTGTGTGGATTATTTCACGTGGTGGCTCTGCACATGTTATGAATTGAGGCTGCCCAAGAAGCAGCCAACAGAACAGGTGGAATGATCTTTCAATGAATCACTAGGCTACATGCCAAAATAGGTAATTAAGAATACATGCTACTAACCATTTTGCAAGCCTGTGTTTAGAAACAGGACATCTTGGACTTCAGTACCATACTAACAAATAGTTGGCATACCTGTGAATTGGCTTGGTACAAAGTCAAGAGTAAAACGAGCATCCACAGAGAAGATAGTGCTTTTATACAGATTTGTGAGGGACGGACAAAAGCCATGAAAATTAGAACTATTTTTGGCAGAAAACGTGGGCAAGTCTTGAGAACTGCCCGATCAGGATGCAATGAACTGTTCCATGAAAGGAACTATAAGCTCCATGTGCCAAGAGGTTTGAATGGAGGTTACATCAATTTGGATCCATTTTAGGTGAGCAATTGTCTATTAGGACTCGACATTCATAAAATGAGATATCAAGGGATATCATCTTAATAAACCTAATGTCAGAGGGTCAAAGAAAACAAATTGCAAAAAGATATACACATGATTAACTGGGTTTCAGGCACAAATCAAGATGGTGAACATATTCTATAATGTTTGGTGTGCTACAGGAGAGGGGGAAATATACTTAGCTGAGCATAAGTGGACAAACTTTTTCACTATAGGCATTAGTAGTAGGTCAATATTGTGTTAATTATTGACAATGTCAAATCCAGGTTTCCCTTTCAACAGCCAAGCCAATAAATAACCTGCTGGGTCAGGATGCAGAGCTTGGTCCAGCAGTTGAGAGATGTTCCTCTTGCAGAGTAAAGAGTTTGGGCAGGCACTTTTCAATGCTTAGAAGCCATGAAAATTAGAACTATCTTTGAACCATTCTTTTCAATGTCAAAAAGTTGCTACCAGAATTATGTTCACTGCTTCGCTCTACGTTTTATAATACAGAGTAATGGAAGAAAAGTACACAGAAACCTCACCACCAACTAGTCCGCAGAACTTAAGCAGAAAAAAAGGAAATGTGAATGTCGGAGCTGTGAAGAGGTATATTGTTGGGTAACACCAAGTCCATAAAAAGTTCTGAACACCTTGATCTTAAATTCATTTAGATGGCTCATGTGGAGCATGAACACCAGCATAGACCAGGTTGGGGCAATGGCCTGTTTCTGTGCTGTAAAATTCTATGAATTACCAGGCTTGAAGTATCAGTTTCAGTCCTGTCTCTCTGATTCTAGATGATGTGCTGAGCATTACTCGGTGGTTCAGACAGAACACACCTTGACAGAGGGACTGAGAATGAGTCTCAAACTATTTGATCATGTATTGGATGACAGTAGTGCCGTTTTACCAGAGATGTACCAACTTGCCCTGAACCACAGTTTGGAGCTGTCGCATGGCCAGATGTATAACTGAGTTCTGAGCAGTCGATATGCCTGAATAATCACAACTACCATCCATAGTCTACCTCCATTAAGTTCAGTGGATTTATGCTCCCCACTCGTACAGGAAGATATCTATTACTAGAGGCAGCTAAGGAAGCAGCAGCTGTAGCAGCACAACCTGAAGATTGCGTTTCTGGGGCCACCACTTCAGATCTCTAGCAGACACCTAATTTACCTCTATTAACTGTGATAACCCTAACTGAGATGACCATTAGCAGATCCACAAATAGGCACACATTGAGCATGATAAAGATGGCTTATGTCATCAAACAGAGTACAGTGATAATATCCCACTAAGAATTTTGACCTTGCGAAGAGAGACACCAGCCATTAAAAGGATGCTGAATTGCCAATTTTCATAAGAAATAGGAGCAGGAGTAGGCCACATGGCCCCTCGAGCCTGCTCCGCCATTCAATCAGATCATGGCTGATCTTTGACCTCAGCTCCACTTACCTGCTTGATCCCCATATCCCTTGATTTCCCTAGAGTCCAGAAATCTGTTTATCGCAACCTTGAACATATTCAACGACTCAGCATCCACAGCCCTCTTGGGTAGAGAATTCCAAAGATTCACAACCCTCAGTGAAGAAATTCCTCCTTCAGGTTCACAGGCTGTAACTAGTGATATGCCGCAAGAATCAGTGCTTGGGCCTCAGCTATTTACAATTTATTCTAATAACTTAAATGAAGGGACCAAGTGTAATGTATCCAAGTTTGCTGATGATACAAAGCTAGGTGCGAAAATAAACTGTGAGGAGGACGCAAAGGGGCTTCTAAGGGATTTTAGGCCGGTTAAGTGGGTGGGCAAGATGGTGGCAGATGGAGTATAATGTGGGGAAATATGAAGTTCTTCACTTTGGTAGGAAGAATAGAAAAGCAGAATGTTTTTTAAATAGGGAGAATCTATTAAATGTTGCTGTTCACGAAACACAAACTTAACATGCAGGCAATTCGGAAGGCAAATAGTACGTTGGCCTGTTGGCCTTTATTCCAAGAGGGTACAAGAGTAAGAAAGTCCTACTGCAATTGTACAGGACTTCGGTGAGACCACAACTGGAGTACTGTGTAGAGTTTTGGTCTCCTTACCCAAAGGTAGGATATACTTGCCTTAGAGGTGGTGCAACAAAGGTTCACTAGATTGATTCCTGGGATGAGAGGGTTGTCCTATGAGACGACATTGAGTAGAATGGGCCTATACTCTCTGGAGTTTATAAGAATGAGAGGTGATCTCATTGAAATATAAGATTCCAAGAGGGCTTGACAGGGTAGATGCTGAGAGGCTGTTTCCCCTGGCTGGAGAATCCAGAACTAGGAGGCATATCTCAGGTTAAGGGATCAGCTATTTAGAACTAAGATGAGTAGAAATTTCTTCACTCAAAGGGTTGAGTGTCTTTGGAATTCACTACCCCAGAGGGTTATATTCACTGAATATATTGAAGACTGAGATAGGTAGATTTTTGGACTCTAAGGGAATAGGGAGCGAGCGGAAAAGTGGAGTTGAGGTTGAAGATCAGCCATGATCTTATTGAATGGCGGAGCAAGCTCGAGGGGCTGTATGGCCTACTCCAGCTCCTATTTCTTATGTTATGACCCGGGAAAGATTTTTCCTCAGTAAAGTCCAAAACAACGCACCTGCTTTGGATCTAGATGAGACTTCTTATAGATGACAAAGAAGCCAAAGTCCTGGGATACAGTGACCCTGCTTTACAGTCACACAAGCAGCCTCTCAGGAAAAAGCTCTCACTAGTCAGTTGTTTTAAGTATGGAGATTTGTGACAGTACAGCTAAGTGGAACTGAAAGTTGAGCCTGGGAGGGAGGGAGGGAGGCTGGCTATCACAATCTCAGGTCGTCCCAATGTACTACACAACCAATTAAATACTTTAGCAGCATAGTCACTATTGTAATGTAGGGAAAAGCGGCAACCAATTTGCACACAGCAAGGTCCCACAAACAGTAATGAGATAATGACCTGTTTTAGTGATGTTGATTGCAGGATTGTGAGATTGAAAATCATCTCAAAGATGCCCACTAAGACTCAATCTCCAGGTAACATACCCTGAATTACCTCAGGCACCATCATCTATAATCTTTTCAATTCAATGATTCGGAGGTTGTCACTCACACATTCCACTTGTAATACCTCATCTCAAATGACTATGGGTGCGGAAAGAGAAGTCCAGTTTTGTCCAAAGGAAGAGTTAGGTGCCAAGAGACAAGAGGCAGCTTTTGGACCAATTCCAGTTCACTTAAGTATTGTACTATTTAGTAACTAGATTGCGTTTTTTTGCTTCCAAGTATCATTTTACTTGCAAATAAACCCAAAACAGTACATTAACCTGTAAGCAATCCAGTGGTATTGTATTTTCTACTATTCAAGGTGATTGGAGATGTCACAACCAACTTATATATTCTCCAGTAAGCAATTTACCATGATTCAGAATTAATTGTTAGATCTAGGCTACACTAACCCAAACAGCACAGTGAATAAAGATACTGGTTTCAGCTCACAGTTCACTCAAGTCTGCTTCTGAAAATTATCTGTGAGTATAGATGTTCAAAGAATGCCTGAATTGTAGATGTTATAGCAGGACTCTAAGCAGTATTTTGATCAGGTTTTAAATCCAAGTGCTGAATTAATGATTAGTGTGTCAATTGGCCACTATGAAAAATGATCAAATGGATAGTCTCAATAGTGTAAAACACCACTACAGTACTGATAGTCTGCTACAGATATTAACACTTTCTGTCACTGTCTCATATTTGACAACACATTCTACAGTTATCTAAGGATGCAAGAGGATAAATCCCATCCACCCCCACTTTTATTCCTTGAATGCAGTATGTAATCCTAACAGTGATCTATGGAAATCTGCATGGACTCCTAGATTTGACAATCCTAGAGAAGAAGCAAATGGATGTGTGTTACATGAGGCTGCCAACACAAGCTAGCTTTGCAGAAAGAAATGTAATTAACAGAAGTTCCAAATGAGTGCAATCAATTGTCCCGAGAGACAGACAACTTATTAAATTTCAGGATTCTCTATGTTGCCCTTTGTACTTGAGGGCCACTGGGAAGAAGATCAATTGAAGATCACGATAATCAATTAACCAATGTGGCTGTAAGCTTTACACATGGCAGGTTAGCAGATGCTTATGAAATTCCCAATTTAACTGGCTCCCTGCATGGATAGGCGCTTCCAGTTTGGCGGGCAAAGTTACAATTCATGTCTGAACACGCTTCATTTAGGAGCCATGACGTGTAGGTAAAAATATTAAATGCTGTTAGGATGGGAACAAAGAAAGGAAAAGAAGAAAGTGCAGGACTGAAAAAGGTTGCAGTCCATCTGGCCAGTTCCAATAACTAATACTTTTCAAATCGTCCATTCTCTCATATCTATCCAAGTTTCCCTTTAAATTTTCCACACTCTGCCTCCACTATCTCCTTGGGCAGTCCATTCCACACATTCACCACCTCTGCATAAACCAGTTAAATGTGAACTGTGTAGCATCCCTTTTCTTAGCTTGAGCCCATGTTTCTTTGTTCTACCGTCCCTGGCATTCAGGTAAGGGTGATTGGGGTTCATTTTATCTACTTCCTTCAGAATTTTGAATACTTCAATAATATTTCCCTTGAGTCTTTTCTCCTGAATGAACAACCCCTGGCTCTTCAACTTCTCATAGCACAGATGTCTTACAGTAGATATCAGTTTGCTTGACCTTTTCTGCACTACCTCCAATACCTAGATAACCTCATTGGAGTATGGCAACCAGAACTGTGCACAATACTCCAGCTGTGGCCTAAGCAACACTTCATTTTACATCCTTTACAAGGTTTTACATATAAAGTAGTAAACCCAACAGAAATAATCATTTCACCAAGGTGGTTAGAGAGACAGTACAATATGAGTTACAAAGACAAGGCAGTAAACTAAACAATAGACCAGATGCGCAGGAAACACTTTAAAAACATCACTGCACTGCCACAGTGGCAAACTGACAACTCAGCTCATTCCTTATTGATCATTAAAAGTGTAATTATCTTGGAAATGTCAATCTGTACAGTTTGTACTGGTACCCAGAACTCGAGGCGCAAACTAAGCTCCAAAATGGCTGCTTTGGGCACATTCGCCAGGAGGCTGGCATGAAGAAAAACATCTAGAGGGATCATATTTCTGTTTTCCTTGCTATTTCATTGCTATCTATTTATGGCACATGAAAATATTCCTAAATGTTCCACACTGTTATTTTCTCCATAATTTTATTTGAGTTCAAACTAATTTTCAGCTGCCTGTTTAAACAGTCCTTAAATCATAAAACTAATCTCACTGTGTAGTTCCAACATTGACAAACTTCCAGGAAATTTAGTTTTGCTAATGTTCTATCTCCAATGCCTTGCATATAAAATATTATGGAAGAGCATGATGGTGATATTTCTTAAATAGTCTGCTTTATCTAGCTAAGGAATGCTCTCTGTTTTAACATTGTTTTTTTAAAACAATTTCCATACAAGGTTAAAATATTGCAAGTAAACATGGCAGTCTAACTGTAGAAATATACAACCATGCCAGAGAGACCATTGGCATAACTAAGTGTCAGTGCACGTGTGGAAGCTGACCCCATGTCTGTGGATGATGCCGCCAAGGGGGAGTATGTAGATGAGACGGCCAACGAAACAACTGCTCAGAGGTGAGAAGCGAAGCCACTGCTGGAGATGTCCTGGCTGCAATTATATAGGCATCAGTGGAACAAAGTGAGGTTGGTGCCACCAAGCTGGACCATGGAGAAGAAGTGTTAGAGGAAAATGGTGCAGTCAACTGTGTCAAAGGCTGCAGAGAGGTCAAGAAGGATGGAGAGGGATAATGCACCACAGTAACAGTTACAGAGAATGTCATTCGTGACTTAGCTTACGCCCATTTCAGTGTTAAGGGATAGCTTTACATATAGCAGTTCACAAATGTCAAGGAATACTTGAACTCTGCATCAAACAGTTACCACCCCCAAAAATAAGTCCCGTTTTGCTCCATAAGGTCTCTCGAGACGTGGAAATTCTTGAAGTCAAAGAATCTTACAGGACAGTGTTGTCGCTAGTGGCAAATTCTGAATCCATGTATAGATAATTGCATTTTTTGATTAGAAAATCATAGGAGGCGGCCATTGGGCCCATCGAGCCTGCGCCGGCTCTATGCAAGAACAATCCAGCTAGTCCCACTCCCCCGCCCTATCCTTGTAGCCCTGCAAATTTTTTCCTTTCAAGTACTTATCCAGTTCCCTTTTGAAGGCCATGATTGAATCTGCTTCCACCACCCCCTCGGGCAGTGCATTCCAGATCATAACCACTCGCTGTATAAAAAAGTTTTTCCTCATGTCACCTTTGGTTCTTTTGCCAATCACCTTAAATCTATGTCCTCTGGTCCTTGACCCTTCTGCCAATGGGAACAGTTTCTCTATCTAGACCCTTCATGATCTTGAATACCTCTATCAAATCTCCTCGCAACCGTCTCTGTTCCAAGGAGAACAACCCCAGCTTCTCCAGTCTATCCACGTAACTAAGCCCCTCATCCCTGGAATCTTTCTAGTAAATCTCTTCTGCACCCTCTCTAAGGCCTTCGCATCTTTTCTAAAATACGGTTCCCAGAACTGGACACAATACTCCAGTTGTGGCCAAACCAGTGTTTTATAAAGGTTCATCATGACTTCCATATTTTTGTACTGTTCCTGTACCCCTTTTAGAGTTGTGCCCTCTAGTTTACATTGCCTCTCCTCGTTCTTCCGACTGAAATGTATCACTTCGAATTTTTCGGCGTTAAATTTAATCTGCCACGTGTCCACCCATGCCACCAGCCTGACTATATCCTCTTGAAGTCTATCACTATCCTTCTCACTGTTTACTACCCTTCCAAGTTTTGTGTCATCAGCAAATTTTGAAATTGTGCCTTGTACACCCAAGTCCAAGTCATTAATATATATCAAGAAAAACAGTGGTCCCAGCGACCGACCCCTGGAGAACACCACTGTATACCTCTCGTCCGAAAAACAACTGTTCACTACTCTTTGTTTCCTGTCACTTAGCCAATTCTGTATCCATGTTACTACTGCCTCCTTTATTCCATGGGCCGCAATCTTGTTGATAAGCCTACTGTCCGGCACTTTATCAAACGCCTTTTGAAAGTCCATCATCTGCCCTCTCTGTTATCTCATCAAAAAACTATCAGGTTAGTTAAACACGATTTGCCTTTAACAAATCCATGCCGGCTTTCCCTGATCAATCCACACTTGTCCAAGTGACTGTTAATTCTATCCCAGATTATCGTTTCTAAAAGTCCTGAAGGCTGAGTTGCCTACCCAGTGCCAGGGTTACGGACATCTCCTCAGGGCTGGAGAGGAACTTGGAGTGGGAGGGGGAGGATCCAGTTGTCATGGTCCACGTAGGTACCAATGACATAGGTAGGACTAAGAAACAGGGTCTGCCGAGAGAGTTTGAGCAGCTAGAGACTACATTAAAAAGCAGAACCACAAAAGGTAATAATCTCCAGATTATTACCTGAGCCACGAACAAATTGGCACAGGGTAAATCAGATCAAAGACTGGTGTGGGAGAAGTGGGTTTTGATTCATGGGGCACTGGCACCAGTACTGGGGAAAGAGAGAGCTGTTCCGTTGGGACGAGCTTCATCTCAACCATGCTGGAACCAGTGTCTTGGCGAACCGAATAACTAGAGCGGTAGAGAAGGCTTTAAACTAAATAGAAGGGGGGAGGGTTCAGGTGGGGCGAAGTTTAGATTGATAAAGAGAAAAGACAAGAAAGTAGTACAGGAAAGTGATGGGGGTAATGATAGAATGTGTCAGGAAGGGATAGAGCATACAAACGTAAGAGTGCACTTGCAAATGGGGCCGGAGGAGGAAAGAACGGTAAAAAGACAAAATAAAAGGTTCTTTATGTGAATGGGCGCAGCATTCGTTATAAAGGTAGATGAATTGACGGCACAAATAGAAACAAATGGGTATGATCTCGTGGCCATTACAGATACATGGTTGCAAGGTGACCAAGGTTGGGAGCTAAATTGCAGATGCCCTAACTAATGTGAGGTCATCCACTTTGGATCAAAAAAGGGTAGAACAGGGTACTTTCTAAATGGTAAAAAGTTAAAAACAGTAGATGTCCAAAGGGACCTAGGGGTTCAGGTACACAGATCATTGAAGTGTCATGAACAGGTGCAGAAAATAATCAAGAAGGCAAATGGAATGTTGGCCTTTATATCTAGAGGACTGGAGTACAAGGGGGCAGAAGTTATGCAGCAGCTATACAAAACCCTGGTTAGTCTGCACCTGGAGTATTGTGAGCAGTTTTGGGCACCGCACCTTCGGAAGGACATATTGGCCTTGGAGGGAGTGCAGAGTGGGTTTACCAAAATGATACCCGGACTTCAAGGGTTAAGTTACGAGGAGAGACTACACAAATTGGGGTTGTATTCTCTAGAGTTTAGAAGGTTAAGGGGTGACCTGATCAAAGTTTAAAAGATATTAAGGGGAACAGATAGGGTGGATAGAGAGAAACTATTTTCGCTGGTTAGGGATTCTCAGAGTAGGGGGCACAGTCTAAAAATTAGAGCCAGAACTTTCAGGAGCGAGATTTGAAAACACTTCTACACACAAAGGGTGGTAGAAGTTTGGAACTCACTTCCACAAACGGCAATTGATACTAGCTCAATTTATAAATTTAAATGCGAGATAGATAGCTTTTTGGCAACCAAAGGTATTAAGGGATATGGGCCAAAGGCAGGCACATGGAGCTAGATCACAGATCAGCCATGATCTTATCAAATGGCAGAGCAGGCACGAGGGGCTGAATGGCCTACTTCTGTTCCTATGTTCTTAAATATTCAGGGTTATTTAACAATTCGGAAGGATAGGAAAAAAAGGTAAAGGTGGTGGAGTAGCTCTGTTAATAAAGGATGAAATTGGTATAATAGTGAGAGATGATCTTGGCTCAGTTTGGGTGGAGATAAGAAATAGCAAGAGAAAGAAATCACTGGTGGGAGTAGTATATAGGCCCCTAACAGTAGCTACACTGTAGGGCAAAATATAAATCAGGAAACAAGGGGAGGGGGGGCTTGTAAAAAAGATAATGCAATAACCATGGGTGATTTTAACTTTCACATATATTGGACAAATCAAATTGGCAAAAGTAGCCCTGAGAAGTTCATAGAGTGTATTCAGGACTGTATCTTAGACCAATATGTCAGGGAACCAACCAAGGAACAGGCCATTTTGGATCTGGCAATGGGTAACGAAACAGGATTAATTAATGATCTCAAAGTAAAGGATCCCTTGGGAAGCAGTGATCATAACATGATGAATTTCACATCCAGTTTGAGAGCGAGGATCTTGGGTCTGAAACTACTGTATTAAACTTAAATAAGGGCAATTATAAAGGAATGAGGGCGGAATTGGCTAAAGTGGATTGGGTAAACAGATTATATGGTATGATGGTGGATAAGCACTGGCAAACATTTAAAAAGATATTTTATGACTCGCAACAAAAATATATCCCTGTGAGGAGGAAAGACTCCACAAAAAGGGTGAACCAACCATGGCTAACTAAGGAAGTCAAGGATGGTATCAGGTTAAAAGAAAAAGCATACAACATGGCAAAGATAAGCCCGAAGATTGCGAAAACTTTAAAAACTAGCAAAGGATGACTAAAAGAATAGAGGGAGAAAATAAATGATGAGAGTAAACTTGCAAGAAATATAAAAACTGAAAGTAAATGTTTCTACAAGGTGTATAAAAAGGAAGAGGGTAACTAAAGTAAACATTGGTCCCTTAGAGGATGAGACTGGGGAAATAATAATGGAAAACAAGGAAATGGCAGAGGAATTGAACAGATATTTTGTATCTGTCTTCACAGTAGAAAACACTAACAACATATCAATAATAGTAGAAAATAAAGAGGCAAAGGGGAGGGAGGCACTAAAAACAACCACTAGAGAAAAAGTACTAGGTAAACTAATGGGTCTAAAGGCTGACAAGTCCCCTGGACCTGATGGCTTGCATCCGGGGTCTTAAAAGGAAGTGGCTACCGAGATAGTGGATGCATTGGTTGTGATCTTCCAGAATTCATTAGATTCTGGAAAGGACACAGCAGATTGGATAACCGCAAATGTAACACCCCTATTCAAGAAGGGAATGAGACAGAAAGCAAGTAACTAACTATAGACCAGTTAGCCTAACATCTCTCATTGGGAAAATGCTAGAATCCATTATGAAGGAAATAGGAGCAGGACATTTGGAGACTCAATACAATCATAGAATCATAGAATCATAGAATCATAGAATCATAGAAGTTACAACATGGAAACAGGCCCTTCGGCCCAACATGTCCATGTCGCCCAGTTTATACCACAATCAAGGAGGGTCAACATGGTTTTATGAAGGAGAAATCAAGTCTGACAAATTTATTAGAGTTCTTTGAGGAAGTAACGGGCAGGGTGGATAAAGGGGAACCAATAGATGCAGTATATTTGGATTTTCAAAAGGCATTTGATAAGGTGCCACGTAAAAGGTTACTGCACAAGATAAGAGCTCATAGTGTTGGGGGTAATATACTGGCATGGATACAGGATTGTTTTCTGTTAGTTAGCCAGAGTCGGGATAAAAGGGTCATTTTCAAAATGGCAATCTGTAACTAGTGGGGTGACGCAGGGGCCTCAACTATTTACAATATATATCAATGACTTGGATGAAGGATCAGGGTGTATTTTGGCCAAATTTGCTGATACAAAGATAGGTGGAAAAGCAAGTTGCGATGAGGACACAAAGTGTCTGCAAAGGGATATTGACAGGTTAAGCGAATGGGCAAAAATTTGGCAGATGGAATATAATGTGGGAAAATGTGAAGTCATCCACTTTGGGAGGAAAAATAAAAAAACAAAATATTATTTGAATGGAGAAATACTACAAAATGCTGCGGTACAGAGTACTGCTGGGTGTCCTCGTACATGAAACACAAAAAGTCAACATACAGGTGCAGCAGGTAATCCGGAAGGCAAATGGAATATTGGCCTTTATTTCTTGGGGGATGGAGTATAAAAGCAGGGAAGTTATGCTTCAACTGTACAGGGTGCTGGTGTGACCACACCTGGAGTACTGCGTACAGTTCTGGTGCCCTTATTTAAGGAAGGATATACTTGCATTGGAAGCAGTTCAGAGAAGGTTCACTAGGTTGATTCCAGGTATGGAAGGGTTGTCTTATGAGGAAAGATTGAACAGTTGGGTCTATACTCATTGGAGTTTAGAAGAATGAGAGGAGATCTTTTTGAAACATACAAGATTCTGAGGGGACTCGATAGGGTAGATGCTGAGAGGATGTTACCCCTCATGGGGGAATCTAAAACTAGGGGGCATAGTCTCAGAATAAGGGGTCCCCCGTTTAAGATGGAAATGAGGAGGAATTTCTTCTCCCAGAGGGTCGTGAATCTTTGGAATTTTTTACCCCAAAAAGCTGTGGAGGCAGAGTCATTGAACACATTCAAGGCTGAGTTAGACAAATTTTTGATCAGCAAGGGAGTCAAAGGATATGGGGAAAAGGCAGAAAAGTGGAGTTGAGGTAAAAATCAAAATCAGCCATGATCTCATTAAATGGTGGAGCAGGCTCAAAGGGCCAAGTGGCCTATTCCTACTCCTATCTCTTATGGTTTCCCCAGCACTGAGGTTAAACTGACTGGCCTTTAGTTGCTGGGTTTATCCTTTCACCCTTTTTTGAAAAAGTGTGTAACATTTGCATTTCTCCTCTGGCACCACCCCCATATCTATGGACGTTTGGAAGATTATGGCCAGTACCTCCGCAACTTCCACCCTTAATTCCCTCAGCAATCTAGGATGCATCCCATCCGGACCAGGTGACTTATCTATTTTAAGCTAGCCTTTCAAGTACCTCTTCTTTATCAATTTTTAGCCCATCCAGTGTCTCAACTATATCTTCCTTTACTGAGACCATGGCAGCAGCATCTTCCTTGGTAAAGACAGTTGCAAAGTACTCATTGAGTACCTCAGCCATCCCGTCTGATGAGTAGATCTCCTTTATGGTCCCTAATCGGCCTCACCCCTCCTCTTACTATGCCTGTAGAAGACTTTTGGATTCCCTTTTATGTTGGCCGCCGGTCTATTCTCACACTTTCTCTTTGCCCCTCTTATTTCCTTTTTCACTTCCCCTTTGAACTTTCTATATTCTGCCTGGTTCTCACTTGTGTTATCAACTTGACATCTGTCATACGCCCTTTTGGACCAAGGCTGTAATGAGGTCTGGAGCCGAGTGGTCCTGGCGGAACCCAAACTGAGCATCGGTGAGCAGGTTATTGGCGCTTGATAGCACTGTCAACGACGCCGTCCATCACTTTGCTGATGATTGAGAGTAGACTGATGGGGCGGTAATTGGCTGGATTGGATTTGTCCTGCTTTTTGTGGACAGGACATACCTGAGCAATTTTCCACATTGTCGGGTAGATACCAGTGTTGTAGCTGTACTGGAACAGCTTAATTGAATGGCGGACAGAACAGGCTTGAAGGGCTGAATGGCCGACTGCTGTTCCCATGTTCTCCTTTAATATTATCATGGTCAGCTTGATCAATTGGAATAACCACTCCAAGCCAGCAGAAAGCAGCTCCAGGAGGGCATGTCATGACAAAGAACAAGTAGCATTCAACCGCATTCTGGTGCGACTCTGGTGAAGTCAAAGTACCAATCGGAACTGCTGGACAAAATCCTAGAAGCTATACTAAGATGTGGTGTGTCTGATAAATTCATGCCAGAATTACAAACTTTGATGAAAGAGAAAGACTGCAAAGTTTCACACTGAATGGTGGTAGAGGTTTGCTAAGTGTACATATAAATGAAGTACGTTTACCTGTATTGTGTGTATGGCCTTTTCTACTAAAATTAGTGCACGAGGCTAGGACGCTATCGCCTTAGCAACACCTGTGGCTAGTCAGCAATTTCTACTGTACAACACTGCTATAGGAGTCTCAGTAGCTAACTGGATCATTGCCTGTTTGGTGGAAGGTAACTACTATCCTGCTCATCCTCAATATCAATTGATGGAAGTAGAACACTCATGAGACAAAAACACTTCAGATCCTGCCTGAAGTGACAATTCCAAATTCCTAATATCTCAGTGTAGTAAAGCTACCTTGTAATTTGAAAAGCCACTGGAATCAAGACTATATTCCACTGTAGCCAGACAATCCACAAAATAATTAAAATTCGATTCCCTCACTGCCCATTTCTTCTCTCCTCTCAAAAGGTTTCAGCCAACGCTAGGATACGGTTCCAAAGCAGTAGGAGCCCTCCGATAAGTGGCCCCTCATTATGAACCTAGATAATTGTCAACTGAATATTTACGCAGGAAGGGCATCACAGCCAAGCCATATCCTCATCCAAAGTCCCTACGTGAACTCTATCAGGACCCAGGGGGCAGAATCAGGACCTCGAGACTAATTTTGGCCTCCCAATTCAGAAGCCATCTGTGGTGTCCCTATTACCATCGTGACTGAAATCACCTAACTAGATGGCTAATTAGAACAGTTTACAGTGCTTCGATTCACAGCCATCAGGGAGACTGTAAATTGATTTATTTACAGAGTAAACAACCAAAATGTAATTATTTATATTGCTATCCACAACAGTTTATCACCAATATTTGGTTCAGCTACTGAAATATAGGCCTCATATCAGACCTATTTCAATTGGTAACCACTGGCCACTATTTGAAAAGTTAAATTTCTTCAAAGTAAGAAAACCTGAAACAAAAATGGCTCTGTGCTGATCTCAGCTGAACAGTATTGGGAGCTCTGCAATTGATGTCTGTGTCATTGGGCCCTTGGGCTAGGAAGAAAATTAAAATCAGGCTAGGAAAAGAAATAAAAATCAGCCAAGGTTTCCAGTCTTAATTGCTGTTAAGGTGGTCCCTGTTGGAGACTGCATATGGACACTGGATACGGTCTCAGCTGTCATGCTTCCCCATGGTCAAATAGCCTGATAACAATTAGCCTAGGCTTACCCATGAAAAATGACTACTGGGAAAAGGTACCCATCAAGCTGCCAGCATTCCTAGACATCAGCAAAGTGATGGAAGGTGTCCTCGACAGTGCTATCAAGCGGCACTTACTCACTAAAAACCTGCTCACTGATGCTCAGTTTGGGTTCCGCCAGGACCACTCGGCTCATTGCAGGCTTGGTCCAAACATGGACAAAAGAGCTGAATTCCAGAGGTGAGGTGAGTGACTGCCCTTGACATCAAGGCAGCATTTGACAGAGTGTGGCACCAAGGAGCCCAAGTAAAATTGAAGTCAATGGGAATCAGGGGGAAAACTCTCCAGTGGCTGGAGATATACCTAGCACAAAGGAAGATGGTAGTGGTTGTTGAAGGTCAATCATCTCAGCCCCAGGACATTGCTGCAGGAGTTCCTCAGGGCAGTGTCCTAGGCCCAACCATCTTCAGCTGCGTCAATGACCTTCCCTCCATCATAAGGTCAGAATTGGGGATGTTCGCTGATGATTGCACAGTGTTCTGTTCCATTTGCAACCCCTCAGATTATGAAGCAGTCCGAGCCCGCATGCAGCAAGACCTGGACAACATCCAGGCTTGGGCTCATAAGTGGCAAGTAACATTCGCGCCAGACAAGTGCCAGGCAATGACCATCTCCAACAAGAGAGAGTCTAACCACCTCTCCTTGACATTCAATGGCATTACCATCGCCGAATCCCCCACCATCAACATCCTGGGGTTCACCATTGACCAGAAACTTAACAGGACCAGCCATATAAATACTGTGGCTACAAGAGCAGGTCAGAGGCTGGGTATTCTGCGTCAAGTGACTCACCTCCTGACTCCCAAAAGCCTTTCCACCATCTACAAGGCACAAGTCAGGAGTGTGATGGAATACTCTCCACTTGCCTGGACGAGTACAGCTCCAACAACACTCAAGAAGCTCGACACCATCCAGGACAAAGCAGCCCGCTTTTTTGGCACCCCATCCACCACCCTAAACATTCACTCCCTTCACCACTGGCGCACTGTGGTTGCCGTGTGTACCATCCACAGGATGCACTGCAGCAACTCGGCAAGGCTTCTTCGACAGCACCTCCCAAACCCACGACCTCTACCACCTAGAAGGACAAGGACAGCAGGCACATGGGAATAACACTACCTGCATGTTCCCCTCCAAGTAACACCATTCCGACTTGGAACAATATCGCCGTTCCTTCATTGTCGCTGGGTCAAAATCCTGGAACTCCCTACCTAACAGCACTGTGGGAGAACCTTCACTACAAGGACTGCAGCGGTTCAAGAAGGCGGCTCACCACCATCTTGTCAAGGGCAATTAGGATGGGCAATAAATGCTGGACTCGCCAGCAACGCCCCCATCCCATGAACGAATGAAAAAAAGACAACCATCATGGTTCACCACATCACAAGAGATGAGTGATGGCAAAAATTGGGAGGGAAAAACGCAAGGAGCTGTGGGAAATATCCAAATGATTGGTAAAGCTATCAGCAAAAGTGCCAAAAGGCTCCATTAACTTTCAGAACCACTCTTCCAGGAGGCACGTAAACTAAAGTCTGGTCATGGTGCCATCACATGCATCATCCTAGGTGCTTGAGAAGTTGGTGGAAAAACACATGATCTAAGCATTGAAAGAGGATCACACAATTTCTACGCGAAGGAGGTGTGAAAATAAGTTAATTTACTACCGACAGACTACTGCAAATTTTGTCACATAAAATACATTCCAATACCTTAGCTCTTACATGAATTAACGATTATCCAATAAAATCGAATATACTGCCCGAAAAACAAAAGTTTGTAGTGTTAGCCCAGCTCAAAGATTCAGATAAGTCAACATTCATTACATAGTCTACCACAGTAAATCAATAGGAAATAACAAGGCTTAGGCATCAGGTAACAACATTTTATTTGTAATTCCATTCTAAGGCAACAATATTTTCAATAAATGTTAACAAGGACAGCAAGGTATCTATCTGACTGCCGAAATAAAGCCTGAACCTAAAATTACTAGAAAAATATTTAAATTCTGGCAAGTAGTGGATGGGAATTCCTCTGCAGGAATTGAAGGATTAAATTTATAATGTTCAAAAGTTTTTAAATCTTTTATATGTACCCGCATTTTGGTTGTTGTCTTTGCTCTTATTAAACTCTTCAACCCATCTCATCATCCAGTGGAACAATTTCAATGAAAAGATATAACTGGAGCAATAAAGTTTAAGGCATAGATTCAGAATTTTAAACTTTTGAACACTGCTTCACTAATATAATGATTATACAATGAATCAAGTATAATTTTTTTTTTAAATGTGAAATTTCAAGCTTCTAGTTAACCACCAGGATGACCATTTTGAACAGATGGTTAAAATGATCAAATTGCAACTGTACAGTCACACCCACCTGTAGTTTCAGTCCTGTTTCCCAGGTAATGAGTAGTACAGTAACAGAAAAGAGAGTTATCATTAGCTCGATCACCCCAGCTGGTCTGGGGAGGAAGACTGGCCAAGTTATGTGTACAAACCAGACCGTACTGTGAAAAGGAAGGAATGAGGGGATACATCACAACTCATTCTCTCTCCTTCCCCTCCCACCAGAAAATAGTTCTTTATGTAATGGAACAAATAGGAAAGGTACTTGAATCCTCCCGCCAAAAAAAATCTGGAGGGTGGCCAGCCTTGTGGAAATGTTCCAGCAATCAAGCAACGTCCCCTGTTCAAACTGTATGGCTGTACCTGTTCTGCCATACACATTAATTTGCCCTTCATTCAAATGCCAACAGTGCACATCAGAAAGAGATCGAACACCAAAGGCATTGCGATACAGGAAATACCCAATAGGTATAAAGAAACTCAAAATGAAAAGGAAAATGAAGGTTAGCACACCAGTTTATAATCAGAAGAATCCAGAAAAATGATACGTTTGACAAGAGGGGACTAAACCTATGCAATTAAAATGCACTCGAAGTGTGGCATTGACAATTTTGCCCACACATTAACAGTCATGCTGCTGAAACTAGAAAAACACACACACGCACAGAGCTAGATTTTGCATGCAGTGATTTCACCAAGTAAAAACAACAGTATTCAGAACCCAAATGTTTTTTTCCAACAATGTTGAACAAAAAAGAGCTGATCAGCCAACCTTACTTCATTTCCACTTGACACAGAGGCAGAACTAAACAGATATACAGAAATCTCTCACAAATCATAGAAATTTATGGCACAGAAGGAGGCAATTCGGCCCATCGTGTCTGTGCCAGCTATCCAGCCTAATCCCACTTTCTAGCTCTTGGTCTGTAGTCCTGTAGGTTATGGCACTTCAAGTGCACATCCAAGTACTTTTAAAATGCAACGAGGGTTTCTGCCTCTACCACCCTTTTAGGCAGTGAGTTCCAGACCCCCACCACCCTCTGGGTGAAAGTTTTTCCTCAGCTCCCCTCTAATCTTTTTACCAATTACTTTAAATCTATGCCCCCTGGTCACTGATCCTTCTGCAAAGGGAAATAGGTCCTCGCTATCCACTCCATCTAGTCCAGTCATAATTTTGTACACCTCAATTAAATCTCCCCTCAGCCTCCTCTGTTCCAAAGAAAACAACCCCAGCCTATCCAATCATTCCTCATAGCTAAAATTCTCCAGTCCTGGCAACATCCACGTAAATCTCCTCTGTACCCTCTCTAGTGCAATCACATCTTTCCTGTAATGTGGTGACCAGAACTGTATGCAGTACTCAAGCTGTGGCCTAACTAGTGTGTTATACAGTTCTAACATAACCTCACTGCTCTTCTATTCTATGCCTCGGTTAAGGAAAGTATCCCGCACGCCTTCTTAACCACCTGTCTACCTGTCCTGCTACCTTCAGGGATCTATGGACATGCACTCCAAGGTCCCTCACTTCCTCTACACCTCTCAGGATCCTACCATTTATCATATAATCCCTTCCCTTGTTTGCCCTCCCCAAATGCATTACCTTGCTTTTTTGCCCACCTGACCAGTCCATTGATATCTTCCTGCAGTCTACAGCTTTCTTCCTCACTATCAACCACACGGCCAATTTTTGTATCATCTGCAAACTTCTTAATCATGCTTCCTACATTTAAGACTAAATCATTGATCTATACCACAAAAAGCAAGGGACCTAATACCTGCAGAACCCCACTGAAAACAGTCTTCCAGTCACAAAAACACCCATCGACCATTACCCTTTGCTTCCTGCCAGAGACAATTTTGGATCCAACTTGCCACTTTCCCTTGGATCCCATGGGCCTTTACTTTTCTGACCAGTCTGCCATGTGGGATCTTGTCAAAAGCCTTGCTAAAGTCCAGGTAGACTGCATCAAACACACTACCCTCATCGACCCTCCTCACTGAATTTTTTTGTGGAGGCAATCAAGTTAGTCAGACATGACCTTCCCTTAACAAATCCATGCTGACTGTCCTTAATTAATCCGTACTATCCCTCAGTATTTTTCCCAATAATTTGCCCACCACCGAGGTTAGGTTGACTGGCCTGTAATTACTCGGTCTACCCCTTTCTCCCTTTTTAAACTTCGGTACAACATTAGCAGTCCCCCAGTCCTCCGGCACCACACCTGTAGCCAGAGAGGATTGGAAAACGATGATGGTCAAAGCTTCCACTATTTCCTCCCTTGCTTCCCTTAACTGCCTGGGATACATTTCATCCGGGCCTGGTGATTTATCTACATTCAAAAATGCTAAGCCCCTTAATATTTCCTCTTTCACTATGTTTATCCCATCCAATATTTCACAATCCTCCTCAACTACAACGTCTGCATTGTCCCCCTCTTTTGTGAAGACAGACGCAAAATATTCATTAAGAACCATACCCACATCTTCTGCCTCCACACACAGGTCTAAATGGGCTTGTGGTCTCTAATAGGCCCTACTCTTTCCTTAGTTAGTCTCTTGCTCTTTATGTATTTTTAAAACAGGTTTGGGTTTTCTTTGCCAATATTTTTCATGCCCTCTCTTTGCTTTCCTAGTTTCCTTTTTTAATTTCACCCTTGCACTTTCTATGCTCCTATAGGCTTTTTTGCAATATTTGAGCTCTCAGTATCTGACATAAGCTTCCCTTTTTTGCCTATGCTCCTGGACATCCAGGGGGCTCTAGATTTGGGAGTCCCACCCTTTTTCTTTGTGGGAACATATTTGCTCGGAACCTTCACTATCTCCTCCTTGAATGACTCCCACTGCTCTGACACTGATTTGCCTTCAAGTAGCTGTTTCCAGTCCACTTTTGCCAAATTACATCTCAGCTTAGTAAAACTGGCCTTTCCCCAATTGAGAACTTTTACTCCTGGTCTATCTTTGTCCTTTTCCATCACTATGCTAAATCTAATTGAATTTGAGATACAGGAAATACCCAATGGGTGTAAAGTTCTATACTAGGGAGGAAGATTTTCAACAACTTGCATTTATATAACACTTCAAAAAAAAAACACCCCAAGGCACTTAACAGAAATCCAAGGAAAAAATTAACAGCAAGCAGAAGTAGATATTAGATGGGGTGACCAAAACCTTGGTCGAAGAGGTGACTTTTAAAAGAAGTTGGGGATGTGGAGAGGCAGAGGAGTTTAGAGAGGGAATTCCAGAGTGTGGGGCCTAGACGGCTGAAGGCACCGCCGCCAATGGTGGGGTGAAGGGAGGGGGCAGTGCACGAGTCAGAGGGACAGAGAGTTGGGGGGGGGGGGGGGCGGGGGAGGGCGGAGTTTGTAGGGCTGGAGAAGGTTACAGAGATAGGGAGGGGTGAGGCCATGAAGGAATTTAAACACAAGGATGAGAACTTTAAATTGGAGACATTGGGGACGGGGAGAGAACGCGGTTCAGTGAGGACAGGGGTGATGGGTGACCGAATGATGCAGAATAGGATTCAGACAGCTGAGTTTTGGACAAGCTGAAGTTTATGAAGGGTCGAGGATGGGAAGCCAGCCAGGAGAACTTTGGAATAATCAAGTTTGGAGATCTCGTAGGCACAGTTGAGTATTTCAGCAGCAGATGACAGACAGGGGGAAATTAAGAGGGAATAAGGTTCAGAAAAGGTTGCAATGTTACATTTTAATTAATAAAGCCCAACTTGGTCCAACTTGTGCAGAACATGCTTTTTAATTTAGATATTAGATCAAATTAGGCGCCCACAAAAGGATTCCAGTCAGTCCACGAGGCCATCAAATGTCTGTCATTTACCATTGGATTTCTGCATTTTTCTGTATCTGTTCATTTACTAGCACGTTATTTCCTTTGCTGTTCATAAATTTAAAACGAGTTCTATAACGATAGGACTCTTTTGCTTTGGGCAGCTTACACTGTCCTTTGGAAAGTAGGAGAATGGGTCCCTGGGAGCATGTCAATATTTGTAGGAATTTTGAGACCCTCCCTTTCAGATCAGAAAGATTTGTAAACACTAAAGACAGAAGAAAACTCCACTCAAAAATGGTGTTTGAATCAATTTTTCATCTTAATTACAAAATAATCGTAAAAATGAATGTTTTATTTTTAAAAATTGATAAAAAGGCAGGTCTCTAGCAGGATATGGGAGAAGAGACAGATAAAAGCTCATTCATTTTCGTAGACTGACCTTTTAATCTTATATTAATGTTACCACAATTAACAAACACACCAGGTCAACAGCAAAAATTCTTCTGGTGCTAAAAAGCTGACTGGGAAAATTGAAACGCTACAACTTGGTGTTAAATCTGAGCCCTCAGCTCAACTTACCCTGAACTGTCCGCATCATTTTTGGGAAGGGGGGGGGGGGGGGGGGGAAAGAGAGAGAAAAGAAAGAGAGAATGGATCATTTTTCAAATGGATGCACTATAATGATAGCAAGAGTTCCAAAAGTATTGTGTGACTAGAAGTGAGCAGCAAATGTACTTAACAGACAGACCAGCCACGAAACGTTGACAGCAGAGTGCTCACATTCCATTCCCAACATTTTCGCCTCAAACCCCTTAGAGAGAAGACTCCTATATCAGGTGCAGTCATGTGTTGTGAGTGCATGACAACTTCCAGCAAAAGTGAGATTGCCAGGAATCATCTCATTTGTAAATTTATCTTTCACAACTATCATAAATTGTGACCTTGTCAGGAACACTGTTCTGGATGGACTATCACGATGGAACTCTAAAAAGATCAAAAAGCAGATTTTAAGACCAACCCATTAACAAAGTCCTTTTCATAGGCCTTTTGCTTAACGAGTTGGTATCTTGGAAGCATTCATCCTTTTATCTGCCAGTTCTAATGACAGAGATGCTGTTCGTCTGGGATGTTACCAATTGCTTGGTGATTTAATTTTCAGAGTGCCGCACAGCTGTGGTTTACATCACCCAAACCCCTTGGGCTTGTTTCAACCTTGCAACACAGGTCCGGCCATCCACACCAATGTAATTAGGGATGTTTTCAAAGAGTTTTTTCACCAAATACCTAAATTATGCTGAAACAAAATGCAGATGCTAGAAATATTTATAAACCAGTAATTTCAGGAGCCAATCCATACATTACTAGAAAATAGAACAATTGTTCACATTTAATCAAAGTGTGGGCAGTGTAAACAGTAAACATTATGCCAGTCATGTGCCTTTTCAGGCCATAGAGTATCATTTTTAAATATTTATTCCACAAGTACCCAAACATCACCATCACAATGGAATATAGTTCGCCCTAATCAGCAGCACATTCAGCTTCAGCATGAAAATTGCCTAGAGTGGGGAGGTTACTTTTTTGGTCGAACAAGTTAGGTTGTTACAATCTCAATGGTTATATGATGGCAGTGCAGTGGTTCCGAAAAGCTCCAAGCTCCTTTCCCCCCCACTTAAAGTTCCAAAATCATTGTACACAGCCACCCCTACAGCTAGATTCATTCCTTGCTGCACATCCTCACCACATTAATGTTTGCGCTGTGATTAGCACCAGTACTAGCGCATGCTCACTCGAGCCCGGAAAGTGTTGGACCACACATGCACACTTTAGGTCACCAACTCCCGCAGTGCCGTTCACTAAAAACGCTGATCAGAGGCAGGGCACCAAAAATGCAGCCAATGCAGGTAGCCATGAAAAAGGGAGGGGGAAAAAAAAAAAAAGAGAAGCAGCAAGGGGCGGCGGGGAAGAGAAAAAGCAAGGGGGGAGAGAAGAAAAGAGATGAAGTCCCATCTTCACACTGAGGATACCATCCAACTTTTGTAAGGCACTACCACCATGCTAAAGGGGATAGATTAAGAACAGATCTAGCAGCTCAAAACTGGGCATCCATGAGGTGCTGTGGGCCATCAGCTCAAATAGAAATAAATATGTACGATCTGATAGCCATTACAGAGACATGGCTGCAAGATGACAAAGGCTGGAACCTGAATATTCAAGGGTACTTGACATTTCATGAGGACTGAAAGCTAGGAAAAGGTGAAGGGGTAGCTTTGTTAATTGAGGATGACATGAGTATAAGAGAGAAATTATCTTAGATCTGAAGACCAAGATGTAGAATCAGATTGGGTGGAGATAAGAAATAGTAACGGCAAGAAGTCACTTGTGGGAGTAGTTTATAGGCCCCCTAACTGTACCCACACTGTAAGACAGGGTATACAGGAAGAAATAATGGGGGTTTGTGAGAAAGGAACAGTGATAATCATGGGTGATTTTAATCTACATATAGATTGGAAGAATCTGATTGGCAAAGGTAGCCTGGAGGATGAGTTCATAGAGGGCTTTCAGGACAGTTTCTTAAAGCAGCACGTTCTACAGCCAACCAGGGAGCAGGCTATTCTAGATCTGGTAATGTGTAATGAGGGAGGATTAATTAATGACCTCATTGTAAAGGAACCGCTAGGTAGCAGCGATCACAATATGATTGAATTTCGCATTCAATTTGAGGGAGAGAAAAGCAAGTCTAAGACTAGTGTTTTAAACTTAAATAAGGGCAATTATGAGGGCATGAAGACAGAATTGAACTGGGAACTTAGGTTAAGGGATATGTCAGTAGAGATGCAGTGGCAGACATTTAATGAGATATTTCATAACTCAAAGATACATTCCAGTGAGAAAGAAAGACTCTAGGGGAAGGACGTACCATCCGTGGCTAACTATGGAAGTTAAATATAGTGTCAAATTGAAAGAAAAAGCATACAATTCCGCAAAGATTAGTGGCAGGTCAGAAGATTGGACAGAATATAAAAAACAGCAAAGAATGACAAAGAATAATACGGAGAAATTAGAGTATGAGAGAAAGCTAGCTTGAAATATAAAAACAGATGGTAAGAGTTTCGACAGGTATTTAAAAAGGAAAAGAGTAAGTAAAGTGAGCGTTGGTCCTCTAGAGTGAGAGTCTGGGGAATTAATAACGGAGAATAAGGAAATGACAGATGGATTGAACAGATATTTTGCGTCCGTCTTCACTGTAAAAGGATACAAATAACATGCCAGAAATAATTGCGAATCAAGAGTTGAAAGGGAGGAACGAACTTAAAACATTTACAATCACCAGGGAAAGGGTTCTGAAAAAATTATTGGAACTAAGAGCTGACAAGTCCCCAGGCCCTGATGGACTTCATCCTAGGGTCTTAAAAGAAGTGGCTGCAGAGCTAGTAGATGCATTGGTATTAATTTTCCTAGATTCTGGAAGGGTCCCAACAGATTGGAAAATAGCAAATGTAACTCCTCTATTCAAGAAAGGAGGGAGACAGAAAGCAGGAAACTACAGGCCAGTTAGCTTAACATCTGTCATAGGGAAAATGCTAGAATCTATTATTAAGGAGGTTATAGCAGGGCACTTTGAAAATCTCAGTGCAATCAGGCAGAGTCAACACGGCTTTGTGAAAGGGAAATCGTGTTTGACTAATTTATTAAGAGTTCTTTGGGGAAGTAACAAGCAACATGGATAAAGGGGATCCTGTGGATGTGCTATACTTCGATTTCCAGAAGGCATCTGACAAGGTGCCACATCAAAGGCTACTACACAAAATAAGAGCTCATGGTGTAGGGGGCAACATATTAGCTAACCAATCCTTTATCCATGCTAACAGGAAACAGTAGGCATAAATGGGTCATTTTCAGGTTGGCAAGATGTAATGAGTGGAGTGCCACAGGGATCAGTGCTTGGGCCTCAACTATTTACAATCTATATCAATGACTTGGATGAAGGGACCGAATGTATGGTTGCTAAATTTGCTGATGACACAAAGGTAGGTAGGAAAGTAAGTTGTGAAGAGGACATAAGGAGTCTGCAAAGGGATATAGATAGGTTAAGTGAGTGGGCAAGATTTGGCAGATGGAGTATAATGTGGGAAAATGTGAACTTGTCCACTTTGGCAGGAGGAATAGAAAAGCAGTATATTATTTAAATGGAGAGAGATTGCAGAACTCTGAGGTACAGAGGGATCTGGGTGTCCAAGTACATGAATCACAAAAAGTTAGTGTGCAGGTACAGCAAGTGATTAGAAAGGCAAATGGAATGTTGTCATTTATTGCAAGGGGAATGGAATATAAAAGTAGAGATGTTTTGCTACAGTTATACAGGGCATTGGTGAGACCACATCGAGAATACTGTGTGCAGTTGGGGACTCCTTATTTAAGAAAGGACATAATTGCTTTGATGGCGGTTCACTCAACTGATTCCTGGGACGTGGGGGTTATCTTATGAGGAAAGGTTGGACAAGTTGGGCCTGTATACTTTGGAGTTTAGGAGAATGAGAGGTGATCTTATTGAAACATTTAAGATCCTGAGGGGATTAGAAGCAGTAGATGCTGAGAGGATGTTTCCAACTGTGGGACAGACTAGAATTAGGGGCCACAATTTAAAAAATAAGGGGTCTCCCATTTAAAGAGATGAGGAGAAATTTTTTCTGAGAGTCATGAGTCTGTGGAACTCCCTTCCCAAGACAGCGGTGGAGGCAGGGTCATTGAATATTTTTAAGGCTGAGTTAGATAGATTCCTGATTAACAAGGGAGTCAAAGGTTATAGTAGGTAGACGGGAAAATAGGGTTGAGGTTGCAATCAGATCAGCCATGATCTTATCAAATGGCAGAACAGACTCAAGGGGCCGAATGGCCTACTCCTGCTCTTAATTTGTATGTTCGTATGTTCGTATGTATGCATCAGCAGCAGCAGAATTGTATTCCAGCACAATCTGTAACCTCATGGCCTGGCATATTCCTCACTCAAAGCCAGGGGATCAACCTTGGTTCAATGAGGGGTGTAGAAGGGCATGCCAGGAGCAACACCAGGCATACCTAAAAATGAGGTGCCAACCTGGTGAAGCTACAACACAAGACGACATGCATGCTAAACAGCAGAAGCAACATGCTATAGACAGAGCTAAGCGATTCCACAACCAACAGATCAGATCAAAGCTCTGCAGTCCTGCCACATCCAGTCGTGATTGGTGGTGGACAATTAAACAACTAACGGGAGGAGAAGGCTCCGTGAACATCCCCATGCTCAATGATGGCAGAGTCCAACACATGAGTGCACAAGATAAGGTTGACACGTTTGCCACCACCTTCAGCCAGAACTGCCGAGTGGATGATCCATCTCGGCCTCCTCCCGATATCCCCCCCATCACAGAAGCCAGTCTTCAGCCAATTCGATTCACTCCACGTGATATGGCTGAGTGCACTGGATACAGCAAAGGCTATGGGCCCCGACAACATCCCGGCTGTAATGCTGAAGTCTTGTGCTCCAGAACAACCGTGCCCCTAGTCAAGCTGTTCCAGTACTGGCATCTACTCAACAATGTGAAAAATTGCCCAGGTATGTCCTGTCCACAAAAAGCAGAACAAATCCAATCTGGCCAATTACCGTCCCATCAGTCTACTCTCAATCAGCAGCAAAGTGACGGACGGTGTTGTCGACAGTGCTATCAAGCAGCACTTACTCACCAATAACCTGCTCACCGATGCTCAGTTTGGGTTCCGCCAGGACCACTCTGCTCCAGACCTCATTACGGCCTTGGTCCAAACATGGACAAAAGAGCTGAATTCCAGAGGTGAGGTGAGAGTGACTGCCCTTGACATCAAGGCAGCATTTGACCGAGTGTGGCACCAAGGAGCCCAAGTAAAATTGAAGTCATTGGAAATCAGGGGGAAAATTCTCCAGTGGCTGGAGTCATACCTAGCACAAAGGAAGGTGGTGGTGGTTGTTGGAAGCCAATCATCTCAGCCCCAGGACATTGCTGCATGAGTTCCTCAGGGCAGTGTCCTGGGCCCAACCATCTTCAGCTGCTTCATCAATGACCTTCCCTTCATAAGGTCAGAAATGGGGATGTTTGCTGATGATTGCACAGTATTCAGTTCCATTCTCAACCCCTTAGATAATGAAGCAGTCCATGTCCGCATGAAGCAAGACCTGGACAACATCCAGACTTGGGTTGATAAGTGGCAAGTAACATTCGCGCCAGACAAGTGCCAAGCAATGACAATCTTCAACAAGAGAGAGTCTAACCACCTCCCCTTGACACTACCATTGCCAAATCCCCCACCAACATCCTGGGGGTCGCCATCGACCAGAAACTTAACAGGACCAGCCACACGAATACTGTGGATACAAGAGCAGGTCAGAGGCTGGGTATTCTTCAGGAGTGACACCTCCTGACTCCTCAAAGCCTTTCCACCATCTACAAGGCACAAGTCAGGAGTGTGATCGAATACTCTCCACTTGCCTGAATGAGTGCAGCTCCAACAACACAAGAAACTCGACAACAACCAGGACAAAGCAGCCCGCTTGATTGGCACCCCATCCACCACCATAAACATTCACTCTCTTCACCACCGGCGCACCGTGGCTGCAGCGTGTACCATCTACATGATGTACTGCAGCAACTTGCCAAGGCTTCTTCGAAAGCACCTCCCAAACCCGCGACCTCTACCACATAGAAGGACAAGCGCAGCAGGCACATAGGAACAACATCACCTGCACGTTCCCCTCCAAGTCACACGCCATTCCAACTTGGAAATATATCGTCGTTCCTTCATTGTCGGTGGGTCAAAATCCTGGAACTCCGTACCTAACGGCACTGTGGGAGAACCTTCACCAGACGGACTGCAGCGATTCAAGGCGGTGGCTCACCACCACCTTCTCAAGGGCAATTAGGGATGGGCAATAAATGCTTGTCTTGCCGGCGAAGCCCACATCCCATGAACGAACAAAAAAAAAAAGTGGGGGTGGGGAAACACAGAAGACGCAGGGGGGGGGAGAAAAGAGAAGCAGCACGGTGGGGGGGGGGGGGGGGGGGGGGGGAGAGAGCAAGAGCAAGGGGTGGGGAGCAGAAGCAACATGGTGAGAAGCAGCAGTGCAAGAAGGGGGAATGTGATCCAGATCTAAAGTGTGGAGAGAGAGGCTGGTTAGAGATCTCGATCTCCCTCCACCTCACCCCTCCATCCCAAAGCTGGATCGTGCTCTAGCATGAACAGCAGCAAGTTGATTTCTCGGAATGCCAGGTAAGTGAGGTCATCAGAAGCAGTGTCACTATTCACTTTATAATGTAAAAATGTGACCCCCCCCCACCAAAAAAGCAGAAAATAATCCATGACCCACACACAATGCTCCATCAGTCACCACAGCTCTCTCCCACAGTGTTTAGTTTGACGGGAGTGATTAGTGAGTGTGGGTACTTCCGGTTTCCGATCGACGCGTGACGTCTTCCTGCGCATGTGCCGGGCCACCCGATGATGTCACTTGCAGCGCATGCTAAAAAGCTATGGCTCTGCTCGTGATCCCACTTCCAATGACGTCACCCTCACCCCTTCTCGATGAATGAAATGCGTCCTCACTAAACCAACCTTGTAGCTCAAATTAGGTCAAATAGTCAATGCTGTGGATTCGTCAAATTCAGCCTCACAGAGGAACGTCCACAGCCCCCTGCATGACCTTTCAGTGTCCGTTCATGGGGCCACATATTTGATGGGGCCCACAAGTTAATTGCTGGGTTGGCCTGGCATGGAGTGATTTCAGAGTCAAAGTGAGGTGGGAGGCTGTTCAATGGGCAGGCCTCACTCCCCCAAAGCACAGGGGAGTTTGGTGGGAGTTTTTAAAATCAGATCATGCTGATAGCATTCAACAAGGTTCCACATAAGAGACCGTTAAGAAAAACAAGAGCACATCACATTGGAGGCAACCTATTGACTTGCCCTCCACCTGTCTCCGAACCGGGACATCAGTTCGCCGATGCTCCAGGCTGACTTCACCCTATCTACATCAACCTTATCCTACCACAGGACCTCTGACTAACTTTGGACTCCCTCCTATTGTCGCATCTCTATTCCCTGTTTATTACCAGGACATATTTATTCTAATCTTGCTATGTAACCACTCCCATGTAACTTGAGTTTCCCTGTGTCCATTCACATGCACGTTTTGGCTGCCGTTCTGGACCCGAGCCAATCGCTTTTATTTTCCCTTTTTCCTTCTTTTCTCTTTATCCCTCCAAGGCCCCTCTCTCCTGTTGTCATGCCTCCTTTCATTTTTCCCCCTCTCAAGTACTCTGCCCCCACCAAATCCCTAACCCAATCCTTCAGCACTCCTCAACCTCCTGCTCTCCTGCCACCATCCCTGGCTTGACTCCCTCTCAGATAAGCCTGCAGCTTCCCTCAGTGCCTCTCTTCGCATCCTCTGAAAGGCCCATCGAGGCACTCATCGCTGTCTTCTTACGAGCTGCAACCCTAACTGCCCAATTGTACACTCCCACTGACTTTCCCGTCCAGCGCACCCAATAAGGTCTAATCTTGCCAATCTCCTTCCCATCCCACTCACCCCTCCCAGCGCTGACCCGGTGTACTTTAGCAGATCAGCTATTACCCTCCGGAATGTTCTTCACTTATGAACAAAGCCCTTGCATGAGTTTATTGTGGATGATTGCCAATCAGTTACCAATCTGCTCAATCACACCCTCACCTCCACCTTTGATGCCCATGTCCCCATTGAAACCATCACTCTCCCTTACCCTGGTTGCTTCCTTAAGTTCAAGGGATGCAGATTTGAACATTTATGGTGGGCAATTGGTTTAGTCATTCTTTGCACGTAAAGCACTATTTGGTCCTGCTCTCCTCTGCAAAAACTGCTCACTATTCCAAGATCGCACTAGAATGCAAAGATAACCCCCGGCTTCTCTTCACTACAAACAGTCTTCTTAAACCGCTCTCCCCTGCTTCCTCCACCCTCACCAACAACAAATGCGAGGAGCTCATGGACTACTTAGTCACTAAGATTGAGACCATCTGTTCAGCTGCCTCTGCTGCTTCCCTCCTTTCCACTAGCTCACCAAGCCAAACTTCCCCTAAGGATCCCCCCTGCCCTAACCCTGGACTTGCATCTTTCTCTAGTTTCTTTATCTCCCCTCATGCGCTCTCCAAGCTCATCTTTACCATGAGACCCACCAGGGGATATTGTTAACTTTTCCCTCTCCTCAGGTACTGTTCCCCCTCCCCTTCTCAAAAAACCCACCCTCGATCCCTGTGTCCTTGTGAACGACTATCCTATCTCCAAATTCCCTTACCTCTCCAAGCCCTTGAACTTGTTGTCATCTCCCACATCCGTGCCCATCTTTCCCACGTTTGAATCCCTTCAATCAGGTTTCCATCCCTGCCACAGTACTGAAAGGAGCCTTATCAAAGTCACAAAAGACATCCTGTGTGACTGTGACCGTGGCCATGGTAAGCTATTCCTCTTCATCCTTCTCAACCTGTCTGCAGTCTTTGACATGGTTGATCACACCACCCACCTCCACTGCCACTCCTCGGTCATCCAGCTGGTTGGGACTGCCCTCGCCTGGTTCCATTCTTATCTATCCAGTCCTAGCCAGAGGATCTCCTGCAATGGCTTCTCTTCCCACTCCCGCACCATTACCTCTGGAGCTCCCAAGGATCTATCCTTGGCCCCCTATTTCTCATTTACATGCAGCCCCTCGGCAACATTATTTGAAAACAACGTCAGGTTCCACATGTACACTGACGACACCCAGCTCTACCTCACCCCCACCTCCCTCGACCCCTCCACTGCCTCATTTGTCACACTGCTTGTCCGACATCCAGTATTGGATGAACAAAAATTTCCTCCAACTAAATATTGGGAAGACTGAACGCATTGTCTTCGGTCCCTACCACAAACTCAGTTCCCTAGCCACCGATCCATCCCTCCCCAGGCCACGGTCTGAGGCTGAACCAGACAGTTCACAACATTGGCATTCTATTTGACCCTGAAGTGAGCTTCCAATCACATATCTGCTCCATCACCGAGACTGCCCACTTCCACCTCGGTAACATCGCGTGTCTCCGCCCCGCCTCAGCTCATCTGCTGCTGAAACCCTCATCCTTGCCTTTGTTACCTCTAAACTTGATTATTCCAATGCTCTCCTGACCGGCCTCCCATCTTCCACCCTCAATATACTCGAGCTCATCCAAAACTCTGCTGCCCATATCCTAACTCACAGCAAGTCTTGTCCACCCACTCAGCAGCGACAGCACTGTGCCTTGTCTGAACTCGGTAGCATCAGCGCCTTTCGTTCTCTGAAATCGGTAGTGTTAGGCCTGTGCCTTGTCTGAACTCTGCAGCCTGCCTGACAACGACTGGATCAAATTACACATTCCAGAGAACTTTAATTACTCTACAGCAGACTGGATCAAATTACACATCGCAGACAAAGGGTTGGGTGAGTATTGTCTTCCCACATCTTGTCGGTGGCAATACCAGAATGTGTTACTGCCACCGTAGTGGTGGCAGTAGACACTACCTAGAATATTACGAACCAGAAGGAGCCCTTTCAGCCAAATGCACCTGCCCAGACCCAATCGTCCCAATTTCCTGCTCTATCATACCCTTTTAAATTTTTCTTTTTCAAATTGTAAGGAAACGGTTAATTCTTACTTTTTAGCTTTTGCCTGTTAACTAAGTTTCTGCTGGAAAAGTTAGTTTTGTTTACCAGAGACTTTAGCAGAGACTGGGGGTAACAACCTTTTATGTGGCACCTTAACGAATACCTTTTGAAAATCCAAGTATACCACATCCACTGGTTCCCCTTTATCTACCCTGCTAGTTACATCCTCAAAGAACTTTTATAAATTTGTCAAACACGATTTCTCTTTCATAAAATCATGTTGACTCTGCCTAATCATATTATGATGTTCTCAGTGCCCTGTTACCACTTCCTTAATAATGGATTCCAGCATTTTCCCGACAACTGACGTCAGGCTAACTGACCTGTAGTTCCCTATTTTCTCTCTCCGTCCTTTCTTGAATAGCGGGGTTACATTTGCTACCTTCCAATCCGCTGGACCGTTCCAGAATCTAGGGAACTTTGGAAGATCATAACCAAGGCATCCACTAACTCTGCAGCCACCTCTTTTAGAACCCTTGGATGTAGGTTATACAGAATATACTGGTGTAGGTTACTTAACTGTCACAGGACTCAAAATTGAAATGGAAAAGCAGGCTCGCCATACACAAACCAGGGCTGGGATGCCAACCACTGACTTTTTAAAGCATGCCTTTCAAAACATGTCCCTCAACAGACTAGGTATTGCAATAACTCAAATGGACTCGTTACTGGTAAGACACATCACCCATATTCCACTCACATGTGGCGGCATTAAATGAATGCAAATAGAATGCTCTCAAATTTGAACTTGATCAATCTTAAAAAAAAAATTGTAAAGAGTGTTCATCATAGCCCTACAATAGGCAGCCGTAGCAGCTTCAAAAATAATGCCATTTTCCTTACAATGATATGGAGTCCAGCTGAGCTAAACAATTCAGCTCTCGCTTCCAAGTTACTCTCATCTGATGCAGTCTACAACTCAAGGTAGGAGAGCTTGGAGTCTTACCATTTTGCAGCATAGCACACGCACCACTGCGTTAAGCTGCTGCGCCATCCTTCAAAGAGCCCTTTACGACATCACCTTAGCGAGAGGGAAGGACTTACAAAGGATATATGCCATGGCCAACTATGAGACATGATGAGTCAGGCTCACTTGTAGATCTGTTTAATAACTCACAAGTGACAATGTTACTAGCGAGTTACAAACAGCCTCCCACGACATTTATTATATCTTCGTGCTGGGCACTATATAGAGACAAACACATGGTTGTGTAGGCACCTCAGAAACTGATCCTAACTGGCATAGCTCTAGTTGTAAGATTACACCCCTTATTCTGGATTTGCCCACCAGAGGAAATAATCTCTCTATCTAACCTTTCAATTCCCTTAATTTTCAATACCTCAATTAGATCACCCCTCAACTGTCTAAACTTAAGGGAATACAAGCCAAGTTTATACAACTTGTGCTCAGAATTTAACCCTGTAAGCCCTGGTCCCATTCTAGTAAATCTGTACCCCTTCCAAGACCAATGTATCCTTCCTGAGGTTCGGTGACCAAAACTGAACACAGTACTCCAGATAGGGTCTGGCCAGGACTCTACAACTGAAGCATCACTTCCTCACTTTTATATTCCAGCCCTCTTGAGATATAGGCCAACATTCCATTAGCCTTTTTGATTATCTTTTGTACCTGTGCACTAGCTTTTAGTGATTTGTATACATGCACACCTAAATCCCTTTGCTCCTCCACAACTCCTAGTCTCTAATAATTAAGACAATATTCCGGTTTGTCTTTCTTAGATCCAAAGTAGACGGCTTCACCCTTCCCCACATTGAACTCCATCTGCCACCATTTTGCCCACTCACTTAATCTGTCTATGTCCCTTTGTAACTTCCTGCTCCCATCCACACAAATTGCTGTGCCTCCCAACTTCGTGTCATCTGCAAACTTGGATTTTCAACACTATTTCATCATCTAAGTCATATATGGTGGAAAGCTTATGCATAAGTACAGATCACTGGGGACCACCACTTGTCACATGCTGCCAATCAGAGATCAAACCCTTTATCCCTACTCTATCTCCTACCTCCCAACAAATTATCAACCCAGATCACAAGGTTACCTCCAATTCCATGCGCTCTCGTTTTTTCTAATAATCTTGTGTGGAACCTTATCTGATGCCTTCTGGAAGCCCATATAGACAACATCCATTGATACTCCCCTATCCATCATGCTAGTGACGTCAAAGAATTTAACTAGATTAGTCAGACATGACCTACCAAATCCATGTTGACTCTCTGAACAACTAATACCTGTCCAAGTGCTCAGTCACTTGGTCTCTGATAATAGATTCCAGTAACTTCCATACAATTGATGTTAAACTGACAGGTCTGTAATTACCTTGTTTCTCCCTCAAATAACAGAGTGACACTTCTAATTTTTCAATCCAAGGGCACAATTCCAGAATCTAAAGAGCTTTGGAAAATTATGACCCATGCATCTGCAATTTCCTCACCTACTCCTTTTAATTACCTGGCGTGGAAACAACAAGTTCTGGAGACTTGTCTATCTTAAGTCCCATTATTTTCTCCATTACCATTTTTTAAAAAACTTGTTTTAAATCCACTAAGTTCCTCCCCTTAACTTATTTTTTTAGGTTCTCTTGTGCTGAGAGAATTAGGAGGTACTTGAGAGACAAATCAGAGGTAGAAGCAAAAAATCCATAAGAGGCACAAATCAGGGACAAAGGGCAAACAATAAGTCAAAACTATCAGTTTTCCCAACAGGATACAAGGACAACATCCTGCTGTGCTCTCAAAAAGTAACATACACCACAGCATCCAGATTTCCTGAAAGAGCTGTGCTCAAACTAATTAATGCCTAGTGATAAGGGACCGCCAGTTAAGTGCAGATGATTAATTGCAAACAATGCTCCTGCAGCACACCTCATATCCTACAATGTGAGAATGCTAATGAAGCCATCGACTTACAAATGACAAGTTTCAGATTTCCAGCTTTCTCCTTTTCTTATAATCTTGTCTGCCAATTTTAATAGAAAGCTTGGCTTACATTCAGTACAATTATTTTACTGGGGTAAGTGGGGGAGAAAGAGAGAGAAGGGATGGAAAGGAAATCAATTAAATATTGATTTTCTCTGCCAGGAATTTAGCATTTTAATCCCATCAATTCAAAAAGGTTTTACTTATTTCCATGTATATCATTCTCTGTAGTGGCACAGATGTCAATAAAGAACAATACTAATAAACCCCCAAATGTTACCCCTTACTCTTGAAACTGCTAGATGATGCGTTAATCACAGCAGCTTTATCTTGACAGCTAACCTCTTGAAAAATTACTGAAGTAACAAATTAGCAAATGTACAAGTGAATCTTACAGGAAATACTGAAAGTTGTAAAATGTCCAAATGTAATGGGGTGTACAATCTTGGGGGTACATACTTGGGATTTTAAGGGCTTACAGCTAGATAACTGAGACAGGTTTTATAATTTGTTGAAATAAACCTAGGTCAGAGCTATAGATTATTCATCCATTCCAGAGAGGCACCTGATCCACAGAACTGGTGTCAATCCAATCAATCTGTTTGTAGTCCGATCATGTAGACTTTCATCCCCACCCCCGCAACTCCCAACAGCACTATCTGATAAAACATATATTTTGTGATGCCCTGGGGAGAGAGAGGGAAAGAAATAACCCACAACATTTTCTGAGCAGGACAATTCCAAATGCACTATGTTAAGAGAATATTAACTGAAATAAAGAACTAAAGGGCTCTATAAAAGAGTCCTGCAATTGCCAACACCCAGCTCTCCCTCACCATCTCTTCCTACAACTACCTCTATGCTGTAAGGATGACTATCTGACACCAAGTCATGGATGAGGCAGAATTTCCTCCAAGTGAACATTGAGAATCCTGAAGATGCTTTTAAATCGGTCCCACTTCATTGTCATGGTTCTACCTGTATGAGCAGCCAAGGAAGGGAATGGCGTCCAAGTGACACACAACCTCAAGCAGAGCTTCAAATCCCAACTACAAAGATCACTTGCACATCATTGCGTAATTCTGCTCCTACCTCACTCTCACAACCGCCAAAACCCTTGTCCACTCATTCATCATCGCTAGACTCGATTTCTCTCTAGACCTCCTTAACAACCTCCACAAATTCTAAAATTCAAAACTCCACCACTTGCACATTAAGCCCTATTCAGCAGCAACCCCACCTTTGCTGATCTACTTTGGCTTCCCATTCCTCCATCAGATGAAATTGAAAAGTCTCACCCTTGTCTACAAAGTCCTCCATGGCCTCATTCCAACCTGCCGCTGCAACCTTCTCCGCACGTCAAATCTTGTCCTCCAGCACTCTCACTCTGATCTCCTGTACATCTATTTCCTTTGCTCCACCTTCATGGCAGAGTATTCAGCTGCTTTGGTCCTCCCCTCTGGAACTCCCTCGAAGATTAATGCAAAGGCTTAGTGCTCAGTCCATTTCTCCTCAGGGATGTTATTCGATGTTAAAAGTGCTATACAAGTGCAAGTTGTTGTATTTAATTAACTGATTAAAACTGATAATTAGCTGGCAGTTATTCAAGATCAGTACTTGCAATTCTTAGAAAGAACAAACTTGGATTTATATAGCGCTTTATCACACCCTCAGACACCCCAATATGCACTTTAAGGCCAAAGGATTACTTTTGAGGTAGGCAACCACAGCAGCCAATTTGTGCAAAGTTCCACAAACAGCAAAATGAATGAATGAGCAGTTAATCTGTTTTCATCTGGTATTGTTTGGGGCAGATGAATGTTGGCCAGGACAATTCCCCTATTCTTCTTCAAAGAATACTACAGGATTTTTTAAAAATCCATCTATACATGAAAACAGAGCCTCATCCAAAAAGGACAGCACCTCCAACAATTCAGTACTCCCACAGTAGTGCACTGAAACATCAACCTACATTAGGTGCTCAAGTCCAGGTCCATAATGGGGCTTGAACCCCAGCATTCCGACTCAGGTGAGCATTCTACCAAAAAAGCCAGGCTGACAATTACCAATTGGCTTAAGTTTCCATTTACTATAGCTTTAAACCTCTAGCAGATAACTATTCGTCCATTGGTAAATCCATCAACATTAATTCCAAAAACAGCACAAAGGAAGAAAAAGATGCACAATGGTGAGCTGGGGTAGCAATACCCAAGCTTTTGGAGCTGGGGACTGAATAAACATGCGAAAACCAGCGAGTGGGTTTCATGATTGGTATATGGGAAGTCACATATCTGCACAAAGTACAAGACTTCCTCATACATACAAAAAGCAAGACCCCCAAAGGTAACACCTCCATGGATAAAAATGGAGCTTGTTTACAGAAAATATTTTGTAACAAGTTCATTTCCAATTATAGCATCTGAAAGTTCAATTCAACCTTGGTGCTGAATAGAACCATAATCCATATTAAGAAATCCACAATTGAACTGGCAATGTTAAATTACCCATTCGATAAAGAGTAGAAAAGCAAAAATAAGCATCCTGCTAACATTGCACACATCCTTGGTCCATCCCGTATGCCACAGACGAGGCACTTGAATTCAGATCCCAGCCTTGGCAAACATCTGCACTTGGGTTTGCTCCAGGTGGTGGATGGCTGTTCAAGTTAAGTTGAGTCATCAGGCAAGAGTACCAAACAACAAGCCAACTAAAGTGAGTGATGGGGGAGACTGGCTGGGGTATCAAGAAAGCAAAAATTGGATGGGCCAGCATTGTTCCCAGGCCAGTGTCACACAGTCCCTACTGACCAATTTATCATGGCACTGGAGGAAGCCTGGAAAACATTGGGGAAAGTCTACAAACCATTAGGAATATCCAGAGCAGAAACACATTCACTATGCACACCTTCCTGACAAAATGCATATGCAAACACACCAGGTTACAAAGCTAAAAGTAAAAGGCATCTATCATTGGCCGTTGAAGAACTCAAGTTGCACAAGCGTTTTGCTAGTCAGCCTGTGTTTAATACAATCCTGCAGTCAACTATGATTCACTTGCTGTCACTAAACAATGAGAAATCGGTGTCCAAAGGCATTAAGCCAGTCAACCATTCTCCATGTCCCTTTACACAATAACCACATTTTAATGCATTGCTATAAAAATCTTTTACAACCCATGTAGATAGACACAACAGTTACTGCGCTTCAAAATAAACTGAAGTGCTGTGAGATGTTTCACTGAGAAGGTGGTATATAAATACAAATTTATTTTTTAAATAGTCTCCCTTCCACAAAGTTCTGTCTATGCACGAGTTATAAAATGTAGTTAAGCCATTGAGGGAGTTCAGAGGATATCCCAACTTAGAAGTGCAAACTAATTTGAACTTACAAATTTGAGCAAATGCTTTGAGCTCACTAGATTGACATTTGTTTATGCGTGATACAGGGTTTTCTAACAAAGACGTAAAGAAAGGATTTTAATAAAGGAGCTGAAAAACAGATCAAATTAAGGACTATAATTCACAAGAAATTAAAGACTACAGATGAAATGTACTGTGGACACCCAAAGCATGTGATTCCATTGTAGTATTTAAAAATCCCTAAGCTAAAGTAGCCCTCAGTTTCCACATTTTATAAAATGCACAAAATATCAAAAAGCAGCTGTACTCACCACTTTCCATCGTTCCTTTACTAGGAAACCGACTGACAATATGTCAGGCTGCTCACCTCCCCCGCTCATGTCTGTGGTCCCTTTTGGAATAGCTGCTATGCAGTGCATAAGTCAGCCTGGATCTTCAGGGTTCCAAAAGCAGGTTCCATTTAACCAGAGGCTAGAGAAATAAATCAAAATGCATCAGCATTTGAAATTGACAATAAATTAATTCATATCTATGGTATTACAGCAGAAAACATCCAAATTATAAATTACAATATGTAACAGGACTGTACTGTTTGATAAGTACAGACTAAAAATGGTATGTGCTTGAACAATAGGAAACAATTTGCACATTGCACAATACAAACATTTCAAAACAAAATTTAAAACAATGATGTTCGTTGTACACAAGATTGATGAGAATTTAAGATATGCAAGCTAGTTTTAAACAAAGTAATGACACCATAATGTGGGCATTTTAACCTTTCCTTTCATCTGAAGTTGAGAATAGCAGGACTGAACCTTTCCCAAAAAGGAGTATTTTCTAGCACTCGCCTCCCTCCAAGAGTATACAGCATATTCTTCCACATCCTTTAACAAATAACACATTTTATGTGCCAGTAAAAAAGAAATGCTTGAAAAGTACTTTTTTTTTACAAAAGCAGGTGACGACAATTCATGAAGGTGACCTGTAATACGTGGCCAACCCTAGCACCATCATAGGACGGCCTCACCATCAGCCTAATGCAATTCATCACATGCACATGGCAAGCACACTGGAAAGTCACCCACATTATGATTCAATCCCATAACAATTTGCTGACAGGGTCTCTTATACATCTACCTATATCATCACCACTCCCTTTATTGTTTTAAGATTTTTATTTTCCAATTTTATGCTGAAAATGTCACACATGCATAAAAGTATAACACAGCACAGTGGTATTGATGACAATGGAACTTATCGATACTGACATGACTCAACTTAGGTACACAATAGATAGAAAGAAAGGATACGAAACAGATTACAAGTACAATATATTGAGAGCTTGGTACTGGGGAAAGTTAACAAGATCTAACTAAGGACCCAAAATACTGTTCTAAGCTAAACAGTCTGGATAAAAATGTGATGGGACAGATTCAGAAGATCAACAGGCTTCTGAATCCCACCATCCTTGCTCTCGGCTCCAATGAACAGTGCCCAACTACCACCTCGAAAGGAAAGGTTTCTGAAGATTAGTACACAAAATACAGTGACATAAGCCTTATCTGAAGAATTGATTTGATGAAAATACATGATCTGTTTCAACTGGGTTATTTTCCAGAGCTTCTAAATCCAGGTGACAGCAGATAACTGGAACACAATTATAAGTAACACAGAAAAGGAAGTCACTGAGCTGACTCAAATAAAGTTTAACTGTCTTAACCTCTTGCAGAATTATAGCCCAGAATGACTACGAAGGAGCAAATCCGAAACATGAAGGAGATCTTGAACGGCTCTGAAGTCTCAAACTGTGTTAATATGTATGTTGAGTTGTCTCGCAAAGAGTCAATCATAAACTGAAGAATCGCAAGAGATCTTACAAGTTCACTGATGTATAACTGCACACAAAGGAAAAGTCAGTGTAATCAAGGAACAGGTAATCTTGTCCACCATTTCCAGATTTGAAAGTAAGTCAGGTATCTCAGGGTAACTGAAGAATGAGCCTCGAATGGGATATTATCACATATAAATGGGCAATTAGATCTCTCATCTTGGATCCTGTAATCTTTTGGGCCTTCGATTCCAAGTTTTTCCATAATCAGTTTTGGAGTGGGGGGGGGGGGGGGGGGGAGGAGGGGAGGACGAGGAGGAGGAAAATACCAAAGTTTTCCCTCAGGGAAAACTGCCTAATAAGTTCAGCAAAAAAATGGAAGTAGTGACAACAGTTCCTTCATGTCCATATGACAGGTCAGAAAATGAGACGGTGCAGTGTTTTGAACAATGGAATAGTCAAGAAAAATCCAGTCCACCATGCAGCAGATGTAGCATAGACAAAAAAATATAGTAACACAACTGACGTGCAAAATTTAAGCCGCAGCCAAGATTTCTTGGTGTGCCAAATAAAATGAATAATTTGACTGGAAATCAATGAAGGTGTTCTGAGGAATGTAAATTTGGACAATTGAAAAATGCAAAACAGAGAAGTGTGCATCTTTAAAACTTATTCTCCCTACCAATAAAATTGGAATGGCCGGCCATGTCTTTAAGCAATATAATCAGAGTGCTAAGGTAAGTAGGAGTTGCAAAATCTCGGGTGATCAGCCATTGAAAGGATCCAAAGAAACAGAAAAAAGATTCCTTCATGTTTCTGGGGAGCAAATGGAATCAGCACAAGTAGTTTTGTCTTGACATAATTGATTTTATATCCAAGCAAAGACTCACATGGTCTTTACCAGGCTATGATAAATAGAAGAGTAACTCAGGGGAGGGGGCTGGATGCATACATCCAGAAACTGCACAAACTGAATTATTTCTAACATTTGGACCCCTCTTGTATTACAGTTAGCTTCTAAGAGAAAGATTCTCTAACAACCGTAAATAAAAAGATGTGCACCTGTTGACAATGCGCCAAGAGCAATGAGCAGCGATTTAGGTAGAAGTAACCGAAAGTGAACTATTGAACAAAGTGCTTGCCAAAGCTCGCTCTTGAATACTCCCCTTAAAAAAAAATCCACTTATCCTGGTTAAAAAATGCAAAAGCAGTTTCATCCATCAACTGTGCACTGTAAATAATATTGAACAATGTGTGAACATTCTAAGCATATCTCCCACAGGTCGATCACAACCGGTATGAGGAAGTCAATTATTGACTGACAAAGCTTTCTGCTATTTTTGCACAAAGTTTAGAGTCACAATTTCAAAGCAGCTATAGAGTTATATGATGAACATTGATTCCAATTTTTTTTCCCCCATGGAAAGTATACCAAATTGCCTGATAGACACATGAAGATATAATCATTAGAACTTCCTTATCCTGATGTATATATCTAGAGTTAGCCACAGAGATGTGAAACAAGCATTTTAAAATGCAAGAATAGTCTATTGAATTGTCACAATCTTAAATCAGAAACACTCATAAGCTTATTGGTACTGGTCCTCCTTTGTGCCTGTGCTTTAGGCATTGATCTGCTGGTCAAGAGCAGCAGTGGAACAGATATTTTGAGTCGGGCAGACATCACAGATCTGTATTGCTACCCCTGGGCCTCTCACAGTTAATGTTGTCACTGAAGAGGCTCTCAGCTACAACAAAAAACAACTTTTTTTCACCATGTTCACATTGAAAGTACTTCCCTCTCTAGCTTGAGAACAAATCAATTTGGCTCAACAAGCCTGTCCCTTTCTCATTGATCAATTCTAGCAGTATGCTGAATGCTAACTTTGTGTTCACTTGGACCAATAAACTCATTGGCTGCTGCATCCCTGAGAATGGCTATATGTCCTTTTTACATAGATCAAGGAAAATGCAAAAGTATAATGGACCTGCCAATCAGTTCTGTAAACTAGATGTGATTTGGGCCTGTTCCTTAACAAATGAAAGCTTAACAAAAAGATCACTCAATCTGATCAAGCAAGTGAACCAAAAGGAGGGGGACATTCCCCAATCTTTATTCCCTTCAAAAACAGATCTAGTTTTTGGTTGAACCTATTTGTACAAACATCTATACTGAACTATTTTTTAAAAATACTTATTCATTACTTGTTATAGCAATTATTGAATGTTTCATATTTAAACACTGTTTCTCTTAAATTCTTAATATTTACTGATTATTGCATTTGACCTATCTATATTATCACACATCTACGTATGTTCCTGTCTGCACCACTTAACTTATGTTTTTGTGACACTTCTGATGTCAACTTTTTCCATTATAAAGGAAAGCAAATATGTGGACTCATCACTTTTTTTAATGTATGTTTTTAAAATGGTGACTGCATTACATCTGCACATCTTAGTCCAATTAATTCCCGCCTTCTAACCCCACTTCACATGAAGCCGACACTTGGTCTTGGCTCCCCATGTTCAATGCCAGGGGAGATCGAATAGTAACTTAACATATATAAGCATCAAAAAACACTCAGCGTTCCTATGGTAACTCAATTCCCTGTACTGACCAGCCTGTCAATACCAGTCAACTAACTGAAACATCATCTGTCTTTTGTGAATCATACAACAATGACGAGTTAAGCTATTTGCAACTCATTTAAACAGCCTCATAAATGGCGGCTGTGTAAAGAAAAGATGCTGGGACAAGGAGAAATTACGATACTGGGGTTTAAAACAGTACAAAGAGATTATACAATATTTTTTCCACCTTGACAATGCTCTTCCACCCACTGAAGATGACGACTCCCTTGCCAGGACGCCGTTCCACAGGCATCCAGTGCTTCACCAGAGTGGCCATTATTCAGCTGTGAGCTTCGGCAGTGTCAGCAAGCTATTCAGCTGCAGGGGTATCACAGACAAGCTTGATTGTGTCCTCACCCGATGTGCAAACATACATGGCCAGCGGAAATTGCTGGATAGCCAAGGGGTCAGTAAATCTAGTTGATTTTCCCCACCACTAAACCAAGGGCATTGACAGCAATTGTGACACCCCTACCAACTCCTCAGCTGAGATTCGCTAACTCAGCACTTCTTTATTCATGTAGCTGAGCCACACAACGAATAAAATCACTTGGACCATCCAGAGATCCTGATATAGACTGCATTTAATCACCAATGTTTTGCATGGGACTACCTAAAGGTTAACAGTCAGGGTCAACAGAAATCTGGGAAAATGTCAGCAAAGCCTTCAAGGGAGTTTTAATGAGAGCTGTAGTAAATCCACAGGGAATCTGCAGGATATTCTACCCATCTGCTCATCAATAAGAGCCCCATGAATACACGTTTTATTCTAATGGAAACAGGATTCTTTTAATAACAAAACTCAGAACTTTTAAGATGCATCTATTGGTTCATCCACCATCAAACAATGAAAATTTAAACTATCAGGAGGTGCACAGCAGGCAAATTAAGAACCAAGTCAAAATCACTGTCCAGTTTCAATCAATTTACAGTACTGATTAACAGATGGAACGTATAATTACATTTCAATTATTGATTGGTGTAGAGAGGATATATGGCTATTCTCAGTAATTTAACTTGGTTTATTGGTCCAGGTGAAATCAACAGCAATATTAAAAAGGGTAATGATGAGCCTATATAAAACTTTAATAAGTCCTCACTTAACAGCACTGTGTACGGTATCGGACTCTACACTATAGGAAGGATATCGAAGCTTTAGAGAGGGTACAACACAGATTCACTAGGATGCTGCCTAGTATGAGGAAATACAAATACGAAGAAAGATTTGAAAAGTTAGAATACAGGTTATGGGGCACTTTAATAGAAGTGTTTAAAATTATGAAAGGATGGGACAGGGTAGATAGAAGCAGACAGTTTCCAGTAGCTATGGGGTCAAGAATGAGAGGCCACAGTTACAAAATTCAATGCAAGAGATTTAGAACAGAAAGAAGAAACTTTTTTTTTTAAAAAGTTGTGACACTGTGGAATTCACTTCCAGGGTTAGTGGTTGAGGCAGAAACTATGTCAACATTCAAGATTAGATTGGATAGATGGATGAAGGCGGCTCGTGTAGAGACCAGTACAGACCAGTTGGGCCGAATAGTCCGTTTCTGTGCTGTAGCTTCAATGAAGGGATATGGGAAGGGAGTGCGTACATATTATTAGAATTATTTGCTTGCGTAGAGGGTAAATGCTGGCATGGACTGGTTGGACCGAATGGCTTGTTTCCGTGTTGTAACTTCTATGTCTATGGTGCTAGCTATTTATCAACTAGGATATAGAACAGCATGGTTAAGTTGGAGGGAAGGGGGTGAAGGCGAGGTTCCCCCCCCCCCACTTTCTCTCGAAGGTGGTGACCATGAGGTACAGTTCCATGGGCACCAGCAGCCACTCAGTACCTTTAGTCAACTGGCCATTCTTTGTTAGAACCAGATAATAAGTAATGATTGGCTATTTTGACTGAGGGCAAATCGCAGCACAATTCTATCTTTACCAGACAAACACACGTTTACTTTTCAGCAGTGCTCACTGGATGATTTTTGTTCATTCCTTTTTAATTATCTAAGTTAAGGGTTATATTTTTATTGTCTTAGTAAAATCTAATTCGTTTCAACTGAATCTATGGAACTATGCATTCGCACCACTCCAAGACCAGCAGAATAAAATGGATGTTGGGTGGAATTTTGTTGAAGTTTAGAAACAGTCAATTTAAGGGGCAACAGTGCACTGGACTCTTAATGCACTTCGCCAACAAGTGGTATAATGCAGCTTTCTACCTCAATTGCTCAATGAGCTACCAAGCTCAGCCGGATCATTCCAGGGAGATGTCATGGCACTTCTCCACTGGACAGAAATGCAAAATCAGACAGCCAACTGGAACTGATCTCAGGCACCTCCTAACACCCAGTCACAAATCAACATGGTTAAGTTCTGGGAAAAAAGATCATCAAAAATAGGAGGGGAAAAAAAATTAAAATGCAAGTCATCCATTGAAATTATGAGGAATAACAATCTATAAAACTCAATGTTGATAGATACAACAGAGTTACTGGAATAGTCCCAGCAAATTAAATGTTGCCAAAGGCTTTCAAGCTGGGCATGTTTTTCAAACAAGGAAGGATCTAATTGTTCAGCTGCAATCCACTTTGAATATATGTTTCCCCACTCCAATGACCTTTTGGCTTTCCAGTCCTAAGAAAATGGCTTTCAGAAGACGAAGCAGATCACATAGCTTCAATTTCCACTTCCTGTTTCCAATTAGAGGATTATCGAAAAAAATATATAATAATTATCAATCTCGATGGTTCTAGCACTCTGAAAACTTCCAAAACTTCCAAGCTGTCTATCTTCACACAGCTGTAGAGCTGAACTTCTTTAGTTCTACACTAGAATTGAGGATCTAAAGCAGTCAGATAAGTCCCCTATTCAAACATCAGATCGCACAGGTGGTGTCACCCCAAAATCCAGGGCAAACATTGTTCCTCCATTTTATTGTTATTAACAGGAGATACATTATAAGCAGCCACCTCATACCTTACTCAGTGAGTTTTCACATCTGCAGCAATTTTTCACCTCATATTTCATTAAACTTTTATTACAATATGATTTCTTGTTCACAAATTATAGCATTCCACTGCATTAGGTCCTACTCACCCACCACTCCATTCTCAGGCTTGCACTGGCTCCCTGTCCTACATAGCACTAAATTTAAAATCTTCACCCTCAACCCTCTCAAATGCCTTGCCTCCACCCCATCTCGACAACTCCCTCCAGTCTTATATCCTGTCTAGTTCTCTGACATTGGCCTTCTGTGTATTCCTCCCCCACCCCAACTGGTTTATTGTTATTAACAGGTTCAAGCAAGCTTGCAGTCATCCATCCTAATCTCTCCCAACATTGCTCAGCCGCCATTCTCTTATCTACTTGTGAAGCGCATCTGAATTTTTACATAAATGCAATCTGTTGCCACTGATTGCCACAAAAGAACAAAGGGAAAAATCGGAAGTATTTTTCTACACAGGTTATTAGGACATGGAATCCTTTACTACAAGTGGTTATTAAAGCAGATTGTAAACAATTTTACAACACCAAGTTATAGTCCAACGATTTTATTTTTAATCCCACAAGCTTTCGGGGGCTTTCCCCTTCCTCAGGCGGTGTGGAGAAAGCATCATTTAAAAGGGAATTGGACAAGTAGGATCATAGAATGGTTATAGTACGGAAGGCGGCCATTCGGCCCGTTGAGTCCGTGTCGGCTCGCTACATGAACAATCAAGCTAGTCCCACTCCCCCGTAGCTCCGCAAATTTTTTCCCTTCAGGTGCTTATCCAATTCCCTTTTGAAAGCCATGATTGAATCTGCTTTCACCACCCCCTCAGGCAATGCATTCCAGTTTTTCCTCATGTCACCTTTGGTTCTTTTGCCAATCACCTTAAATCTATATCCTCTGGTTCTTGACCCTTCCACCAATGGGAACAGTTTCTCTCTACCTACTCTGTCTAGACCCTTCATGATTTTTAACACGTCTATCAAATCTCCTCTCAAACTTCTCTGCTCTGAGGAGAACAACCCCAGCTTCCCCAGTCTATTTACGTGACTGAAGTCCCTCATCCCTGGAGCTATTCTGGTAAATCTTTTCTGCACCCTCTCCAAGGCCTTCACTTGCTTCCGAAAGTACAGTGCCCAGAACTGGACAGTTATGGCCGAACCAGTGTTTTATAAAGGTTCATCATAACTTCCTTTGTATTTGAAAGTATTGAAAGGGAATATAAAAGGATAGGAGAAAAGGCAAGGCAATGGGATTAAAGCAGATAAATCCAGGTGAAGAACTATAATTGGCACAGGCATGGTGAACCAAACAGCCTCCTTCTGTGCTACAAGTTCAGAGTACTGAATTTGCAACATGAATAATTTATTCATAATATCAGCCGTGGCTCAGTGGTAGTACGCTCACCTGAGTCAGAAGATGGTGGGTTCAAGTCCCGCTCTAGAGACTCGAGCACATAAACCAATTTTTTTCAATGTTCTCTGCATCAATAATTGAATATCTCTTCATGATTTACATAGGTTTTACACTGCAAACAATCGATTACCCAAGCTTGCAACCAAGTGAGTTTTCTTATCATAAATTGCATGTATAAGACTGCATAATTGCATCAAAATATGCACATGAAAATAGGCAGCACAGAGGGAGTTCTGCACTGTCAAACCAAGGCCTCGTCTGCCCTCTCAGGTGGACGTAAAAGATCCCATGGCACTATTCCGAAGAGGAGCAGGGGAGTTCTCCAGGTGTCCTGGCCAACATTTATCCCTCAACCAACATCACTAAAGTGGATCATCTGTTCATTATCTCATGGCTGTGTGTGGGATCTTGCTGTAAGCGAACTGGCTGCCATGCTTCCCTACATTACAAGAGACTTCAAAAGTATTTTGTTTTGAGTTGTCCCGAGGTTGTGAAAGGCACTATATAAATGTAAGTTCACGCTTTCAAGCATCAACAAGACACAAGCACCAACACATCCAAAATGAGGGAGAGAAAAAAAGGATTAAAGGCACACAAAGCAAGAGACATCCACACCTTCCATCCAGATAAAGACACTCAGGAATGAGCAATAAAGAAAGTGAGAAACAGCAAGAATAAGTCACACAGCAACAGAGTCTGAGAACAATCAATACCCACTGACGCAAGACAGAACTGTTCATTTTGGATATGAAAGAGTGGTAGATCATTGGGAAGCTGTTATTTGAAATCTATGAATTCAGATATAGAATCTTCAATTAACATTCATGGAAAAAAGCTCTAGCTCCTTTGTTCAGCATCACTTGAGTGCATTATATTGATTCTTCCCAAAGGTGAAACAGAAATTGTTGCTGCTTTTCTTCGACAATGTACAGTAATCAATTTTAACTGCCACTGTGTTAGTGCAAGGAAATTATTCCTGAAATATATTCCTTACTGGTGCAAACAAAGGGTTTTTTTTTGGTCTGTTGCATCTAAGGTACTGTGCATGAGTGTCAACAATTTAAATGGACTCAAGTATTCAAAACACTCCAATACATTTCTTAGAAAAGGTACAATTCACTATTAAATTGAGATTAAAAGCATCCAAGACAAGGCTGTTATAATTTGGTAGACTAGTGGCTACTAACCTAAAAGTTCATGTTATAGTTAGTACAATCTGCATATTACAGGTGGTTACATTATAACCTAGAGTGAAAATTGTAATCACTCAGTATTGTGGCACGATTTACAGCTCACAACAATGTATTCACAGGCCTGTTGTTTCTTACAATTTAATATACAAAAGATATTTACATCATTTTTTAAAATCTTTCCTTTTATCCTATTTCAGTATTCCATACGGTGTCCATTCAATTGTTGGGGTGGAGCACTAAGATATAGACGTTTACACCGTTAATATTGCTGCACAATCACTCAACAGGAGTCACACTAAATGGATTGCACTATATCTCAATTTCTACTTATCCTCCCCAGTGACAGGAATGCTTTGAGTCATCCAGCAGTCCAATCAAGAATCTATGATTCAATTTAAACCAGGACCGCTAAATGAGAATTCAACGTTTTACCATTAAAGCTACTGATCACGTGAACAAGATATCGCCGTACACTGATTTTCACCTTAATTTTACTCAAAAGGAAAGTGATGTCAGTGGATTTTTGGGAAGAAACAAAGCAGATAATGTACAAACAGTTTAATTTCTACGTTCCTTCTGCACACCATCTACAGTAATAAAGAACAGCGTCACTAATGGCACATCATCTTCATGATATTCTGGTAAACCCAAAGGCTAAAGTACAATTACAACATTAAATTACAATAATTGCTATAATTAAAGCCAATCATCAGGGCTTCCTACCCCAGCATTATAATATTAACATCTTTCAAAACACAGGCATATCAACCAGATTTATCAATAGGTCTAAACCTTACAAACCTCTACAAAAATATCTCAAGAACTAGAATACAAGGGGGTAGAAGTTATGCTGCAGCTGTACGTAGCCCTGGTTAGACCACAGCTGGAGTACTGTGTTCAGTTCTGGGCACCTTAGGAAGGATATATTGGCCTTGGAGGGAGTGCAGTATAGATTTACTAGAATGATACCTGGACTCCAAGGGTTAAATTACAAGAAGAGATTACACAGACTAGAGTTGGATTCCCTGGAATTTAGAAGATTAAGGGTTGATTTGATAGAAGTTTTCAAGATATTAAAGGGAACTAATAGGGTAGATCGAGATAATAGGGTACTTCCGCTGACTGGGGAGTCTAGGACTAAGGGACATAGCCTAAAAATTAGAGCCAGGACTTTCAGGCATGAAGTTAGGAAACACTTCTACACACAAAAGGTGGAAGAAGTTGGGAACTCTCTTCCACAAATGGCAGTTGATGCAAGCTCAATTGTTAATTTTAAACCTGACATTGATAATATCTTTTGGTTATCAAAAATCTAAATGATATGTGGCTACAGCGAGTACATGGAGTTAGGTAACAGATCAGCCATGATCTCATCGAATGGCGGAACAGGCTCGAGAAGCTAAATGGCCTTCTCCTGTTTCTATGTACAGGCTATTCTTAGCCTGAGTCCCATTTTTGCAATAGGAAAAAGGCTAAAGAACATTTACAAATTTATCAAATTGTCTTAATCTCAGTATCAGCTTGGTTTGTTTGGTAGCATTCTTGCCCAAGTCAGAAGGTCATAGCCCCATTACAGACTTAAGCATATAACCCAAGCTGACACTCCAGTGCAGTAATTGAGGGAGTGCTCTTTGCTCCGAATGGCATGGCAAGGCTCTCAATACATCTATACATATGGATAAAAAAATACAAATATACTCTCTGCGTAGACCACGACGTCAATTTTCTTAATTATGAAATCTTCTCCAGTAGTGCGCTCCGAGATCAGCGCAGGCCACGTGTGCATGCAAAGACTGTGAGAATGGAAGCCCGCCCACAAGCAGGCAAGTAATACTCATTTAAAGTGACATTCCCTGTTAGTCTAAATAAAAATTTAACATAATAGCATACATTATAAATCATTTCCTTGCCTTTTTATAATGTTCTGAAAGAGAAATTAAAAGTTTTAAAACATTTTTAAAAATTTAAAATATTAAAATAGGAATAATTAGACATTCCACACTTTTAAAATTTAAATTTTTTGTTGTTTTGCAATTATAAGTCTCCGCGCTTTTAAAAAGTAGTGCAGGGTTGGTATTTTCAAGCGTACCTTCTCGTGGCATAAGTATCTTCATTGCAGCTGGGCAAATTTACGATTGTTTGGTGACTGTGTTTAATTGTATTGATTGTGGCATGGTTGGCCCTTTAATTCGGGACTGTCAAACCAATCTGAGCAAGTTCGCAATTTCCGGGTTTTAATGCGCATTGGCAACATTGCTCCGATGGATTCGACAGCAGTTGGGATGGACACCGTTATGGAGCGGTGTCCAAGGTAAGTAAGTTCTGCGCCAACAAACCTAGGCCCCAAATGCCTTCTCAAGTGCACATAAAAAATCCCATAGCACTAACTGGAAGAGCACTGAGTTCTCCCGGTACTGGTTACTAAACCTCCCTCAACCAATGCCACCCAAAAAAGATTCTTCACTCAAGGATAACGAGGGAGAAAATTGAAAAGTAGAGTAAACTAGCAAGAAATATAAAAACAGATTGTAAGAGCTTCTACAGAAGAGATTAGCAAAAGTAAACGTGGGTCCCTTAGGGGCAGAGACAGGAAAAATTATAATGGTGAATAAGGAAATGGCAGAGATGTTAAACAAATATTTTATACCTGTCTTCACAGTAGAAGACACAAAAAATATACCTGAAATAGTGGGGAGCCGAGAGTCCAATGAGAGTGCGGAACTTAAAGTAATTAAGATTGGTAAAGAAAAAATACTGGAAAAATTAATGGGACTAAAAATCCCCTGGATCTGATGGCTTACATCCTAGGGTTTAAAAGAGGTGGCTGCAGAGACAGTGGAGGCATTGGTTTTGATCTTCTAGAATTCCCTAGATTCTAGAATGGTCCTTGTGGATTGGGAAGTAGCAAATGTAACCCTGCTATTCAAGAAAGGAGGGAGAGAGAAAACAGGGAACTATTGGCCAACTAGTCTGACATAATTAATAGGGAAAATGCTAGAATCTATTATTAAGAGCACTTAGAAAATCATAATATGATAAGGCAGAGTCAATATGATTTTATGAAAGAGAAATCGTGTTTGACAAATCTGAGAAGTTTTTTTAAGAGGGTGTAAGAACATAAGAAATAGGAGCAGGAGTAGGCCATACAGCCCCTCGAGCCTGCTCCGCTATTCAATAAGATCACGGCTGATCGTCAACATCAACTTCACTTTCCTGCCCGATCCCCGTATCCCTTGATTCCCCTAGAGTCCAAAAATCTATCGATCTCAGCCTTGAATATACTCAATGACTCAGCATCCACAGCCCTCAGATAGAGAATGCCAAAGATTCACAACCTTCTGAATGATGAAATTCCTCCTCATCTCAGTCTTAAATGGCCAATTCCATATTCTAAGACTACGCCCCCTAGTTCTAGACTCTCCAACCAGGGGAAACAACCTCTCAGCATCTACCTTGTCAAGCCCCCTCAGAATCTTATATGTTTCAATGCGATCACCTCTCATTCTTCTAAACTCCAGATAGTAGAGGCTCATTCTACTGAACCTCTCATCATAGAACAACCCTCTCAGCCCAGGAATGAATCCAGTGAACCTTTGTTGCACCGCCTCTAAGGCAAGTGTATCCTTCCTTAGATAAAGGAGACCAAAACTGTATGCAGTACTCAAGGTGAGGTCTCACCAAAGCCCTGTACAATAATAAGACTTCCTTACTCTTGTACTCCAACCCCCTTGCAATAAAGGCCAACATGCCATTTGCTTTCCTAGCAGGGAAGTTAAGGGGGAAATCAGTGGATGTAGTATACTTGGATTTTCAAAAGGCATTCGATAAGGTGCCACACAAGAGGTTGTTGCACAAGATTAGGGCTCGTGGGATTTTTTTAAAATTCATTCATGGAATGTGCGCTTCGCTGGCAAGGCCAGCATTTATTGCCCATCACTAATTGCCCGAGAAGGTGGTGGTGAGCCGCCTTCTTGAACCACTGCAGTCCACGTGGTGAAGGTTCTCCTACAGTGCTGTTAGGTAGGGAGTTCCAGAATTTTGACCCAGCAACGATGAAGGAACAACCGATATATTTCAAAGTCAGGACGGTGTGTGACTTGGAGGGGAACGTGCAGGTGGTAGTATTCCCATGCCCCTGCTGCTCTTGTCCTAGGTGGTAAAGGTAGTGGGTTTGGGAGGTGCTGTCGAAGAAGCCTTGGCGAGTTGCAGCAATGCATCTTGTAGCTGGTACACACTGCAGCCAGAGTGCACCGGTGGTGGATTGGGGGTAATATATTAGCATGGATTGAAGATTGGTTAATGGACAGAAAACAGAGTGTAGGAATAAACAGGTCATTTCAGGTTGGCAGGCTGTAACTAGTGGGATGCCTCAAGGATCAGTGCTTGGGCCTCAGCTATTTACAATCTATATTAATGACTTAGATGAAAGAACCAAGTGTAACGTATTCAAGTTTGCTGACAATACAAAGCTAGGTGGGAAAGTAAGCTATGAGGAGGACAAGAGTCTGAAAAGTCTAGACAGGTTAAGTGAGTGGGCAAGTAGGTGGCAAATGGAGTACAATGTGCGGAAATGTGAAATTATCCACTTTGGTAGGAAGAATAGAAAAGGGGAATTTTTTTTTTAAAAAGGTGAGACACTAAGAAAGGTTGGTATTCAGAGGGATTTGGGTGCCAATGTACACGAATCACAGAAAGTTAACATGAAGATACAACAAAGAATTAGGAAGGCAAATGATATGTTCGCCTTTATTGCAAGGGGGTTGGAGTATAAGAGTAAGGAGAACTTGCTGAAATTATATAGGGCTCTGGTGAGACCTCACCTGGAGTACTGTGTACAGTTTTGGTCTCCTTACCTAATGAAGGGTATACTTACCGGGGGGGGGGGGGGGGGGGGTGCAACGAAGGTTCACTAGATTGATTCCTGGGATGAGAGATTGAGTAAAGTGGTCCTATATTCTCTGGAGTTAGAAGAATGAGAGGTGATAAGAACATAAGAAATAGGAGCAGGAGTAGGCCAATCGGCCCCTCGAGCCTGCTCCGCCATTCAATAAGATCATGGCTGATCTGATCCTAACCTCAAATCTAAATTCATGTCCAATTTCCTGCCCACTCCCCGTAACCCCTAATTCCCTTTACTTCTAGGAAACTGTCTATTTCTGTTTAAATTCATTTAATGATGTAGCTTCCACAGCTTCCTGGGGCAGCAAATTCCACAGACCTACTACCCTCTGAGTGAAGAAGTTTCTCCTCATCTCAGTTTTGAAAGAGCAGCCCCTTATTCTAAGATTATGCCCCCTAGTTCTAGTTTCACCCATCCTTGGGAACATCCTTACCGCATCCACCCGATCAAGCCCCTTCACAATCTTATATGTTTCAATAAGATCGCCTCTCATTCTTCTGAACTCCAATGAGTAGAGTCCCAATCTACTCAACCTCTCCTCATACGTCCACCCCCTCATCCCCTACTCCTGCTCCTGCTCCTATTTCTTATGTATAAAATTCTTAGAGGGCTTGACAGGGTAGATGCTGAGAGGCTGTTTCCCTGGCTGGAGAGTCTAGAACTAGGGGGCATAGTCTCAGGATAAGGGGTCAGTCATTTAGGACTGAGATGAGGAGGAATTTCTTCACTCAGTGTTGTGAACCTTTGGAATTCTCTACCCCAGTGGGCTGTGGATGCTCAGTCAATGAGTATATTCAAGATTGAGATCAATAGATTTTTGGACTCCAGGGGAATGAAGGAATATGGGGATCGGGCAGGGAAGTGTAGTTGAGGTAGAAGATCAGCCATGATCTTATTGAATGGCGATCAGACTTGAGGGGCCAGATGGCCTACTCCTGCTCCTATCTATATTCTTATGATTCATTTGCTAACAAAGCACTATCGGGTCCTGCTCTCCTTTGCCAAAACTGCTTACTATACCAGGATCATCCTGGAATGCAAAGATAACCACTGACTCCTCTTCACTATAAACCCCTCTCCCCTGCCTCCTCCACCCTCACTTCCAACAAGTGCAAGTAGCTCATGGACTTCTTAGTCACTAAGATTGAAACTATCCGGTCAGCTGCCTCTGGTGCTTGCCTCCCTCCCTTCCCCTAGCCCACCAAGCCAAACTTCCCCTATGGTTCCCCCTGCCCCAGCCCTGAACTCGCACCTTTCTCGAGTTTCTCTCCTCATGCTCATCTTGACCGTGAAATCCACCTCCTGCTCCCTCGACCCTCACCCCACCATCCAACTTCCCTCTCTAGCCCCCACGTTAGCTGATGATGTTACTCTACTCAGATACTGTCCCCTTCCCGTTCAAATCTGCTGTCATCACCCCCTCAAAAAAAAAACACCCTTGACCCCTCTGTCCTTGCAAACTACCACTCCCATCTCTCACCTTTCCTCTCCCAAGTCCTTGAATGTGCTGTCACCTCCCAAATCTGTGCCCATCTTTCCCACAACTCCATGTTTGAACCCCTGCACAGTACTGAAACAGCCCTTATGAAAGTCACAAATGACAACTACATGACCGTGGTAAACTAGCCCCCTCCTCATCCTTCTCGACCTGTCTGTAGCCTTTGACATGGTTGACCACACCACCCTCCTCCAACACCTCTCCTCAGTCATCCAGCTGGGTGGGACTGCACTGGCCTGATTCCATTCTTATCTATCCAGTCATGTCCTTGGCCCCCTCCTATTTCTCATCTACATGCTGCCCCTAGACATCATCTGAAAACATGTCGGGTTCCACATGTACACTGACGACACCCTGCTCTACCTCACCACCACCTCTCTCGTTCCCTCTACTATCTCTGATTTGTCACACTTCTTGTCCAGCATCCAATACTGGATGAGCAGAAATTTCCTCCAACTAAATATTGGGAGGACCAAAGCCATTGTCCTTGGTCCCCACCACAAACTCCGTTCCCTAGCCACCAACTCCATCCCTCTGCCTGGCCACTGTCTGAGGCTGAACCAGGCCGTTCACAACCGTGGCATCCTATTTGACCCTGAGATGAGCTTCCAACCACATACCCACTCCATCACCAAGACCGCCTACTTCCACCTCCGTAACATTGCCCGTCTCCACCCCTGCCTCAGCTTATCTGATACGGAAACCATCATCTATGCCTTTGTTGCTTCTAGACCTGACTATTCCAATGCTCTTCTGGCCGGCCTCCCATCTTCCACCTGCCATAAACTTGAACTCATCCAAAACTCTGCTGCCCATATCCTAACTCTGCTGCCCGTATTCTAACGGGTGAAGTCCCGTTCACCCATCACCCAAGCTCGCTGACCTACATTGGCTCCCAGTCCAGCAATGCCTCGATTTTAAAATTCTCATCCCTGTTTTCAAATCCCTCCATGACCTCACCCCTCTATCTCTAACCTCGTACAGCCCACAACCCTCCAAGATCTCTGCGTTCTTCCAATTCTTGCCTCTTGCGCATCCGATTTTAATCGCTCCACCATTGGCAGCTGTGCCTTCAGCTGCCTAGGTCCTAAGCCCTGGAATTCCCTCCCTAAACCTCTCCACTTCTCTACACCTCTCTCCTCCTTTACGACACTCCTTAAAACCTACCGCTTTGACCAAGCTTTTGGTCACCTATCCTAACATCTCCTTATGTGGCTCGGTGTCTTCTGTGAAGCACCTTGGGACATTTTACTACATTTAAGGCACTATATAAATGCAAGTTGTTGTTGTTGCTGCTGTTTGAGAGACCTTGTTTTTTGTAAATTTGCTGCTGCATTTGTTTACATAAGTGACTGCAATTCAAAAGTAATCCATCAATTATAAAATTGTTTTCAGAAGTCCTGAGACTGTGATCATACAAATACTAGTTCTTTCTTTAATATACATTGTATTCCATCTATGGGGGGTAGGGGGAGCAAAATAAAACCACACAAAGGGGCTTCAATTTCACCAAAGACTGTGTGACACATTTTTTTACGTTAATCAGTTAATGTAACCAAACCACATAATTCCAGTTGTGCAAGTGTTTTGAAAAGGATGCGGACCACTCTAAAGTAAATATAATCAATTGGAGGAGGGCCATTTACAATGGGATGAACACAGATCTAGCCTGGGTAAATTGGAATCAAAGATCGGCAGGCAAAACTGTAATTGAACAGTGGGCGGCCTTTAAGGAGGAGATGGTTTGCATACAGTCTAGGCACTTTCCCACAAGGCATAAAGGTAGGGCAAGTAAAGTCAGAGCTCCCTGGATGACAAAAGAGAGAATAAGATGAAATGGAAAAAAGGGGTGTATGACAGATGTCAGGTCGATAACACAAGTGAGAACCAGGCAGAATATAGAAAGTTCAGAGGGGAAGTGAAAAAGGAAATAAAAGGGGCAAAGAGAGAGTAGGAGAACAGACTGGCGGCCAACATAAAAGGGAATCCAAAAGGTTTCTACAGGCATTTAAACAGTAAACGGGTAGTAAGAGGAGGGGTGGGGCCGCTTAGGGACCATAATTGAGATCTACTCATGGAGGCAGAGGGGATGGCCATGGTACTAAATGAGTACTTTGCATCTGTCTTTACCAAGGAAGAAAATGCTGCCAAAGTCTCAGTAAAGAAAGATATAGTTGACATACTGGATGGCTAAAAATTGATAAAGAGGTACTAGAAAGGCTAGCTGTATTTATTCCCCCAGTATCCCATCCGGATCGGATAAGGGTGGAAATTGCGGAGGTTCTAGCCATAATCTTCCAAACATCCTTAGATACGAGGGGTGGTGCCAGAGGACTGGAGAATTGCAAATGTTACACCCTTGTTCAAAAAAACGGTGTAAGGATAAGCCCAGCAACTATAGGCCGGTCAGTTTAACTTCAATGATGGGGAAACTTTTAGAAACAATAATCCGGAACAGAATTAACAGTCACTTGGACGAGGGTGGATTGATTAAGGAAAGCCAGCATGGATTTGTTAAAGGCAAATCATGTTTAACTAACCTGATAGAGTTTTTTGATGAGATAACAGAGGGTAGATGTGGGCAATGCAGTTGAGGTGGTGTATATAGATTTTTAAAAGGCTTTTGATAAAGTACCGCATGGTAGGCTTATCATCAAGATTGCGGCCCATTGAATAAAGGGAGCAGTACCAACATGGATACAGAATTGGCTAAGGGACAGGAAACAGAGTGGTGGTGAAGGGTTGTTTTTCAGACTGGAGGGAGATGTATGGTGGTGTTCCCCAGGGGTCAGTGCTGGGACCACTGCTTTTCTTGATGTAAATTAATGACTTGGATGTACAGGGCACAATTTCAAAATTTGCAGATGACACAAAACTTGGAAGGGTAGTAAACAGTAAGGAGGATAGTGATAGACTTCAAGAGGATATAGATGGGCTGGACATGTGGCAGATGAAATTTAACGCAGAAAAATGCAAAGTGATACATTTCGCTAGGAAGAACGAGGAGGGGCAATATAAACAAGAGCACAATTCTAAAAGGGGTATAGGAACAGAGAGATCTGGGGGTATAGGTGCACAAATCGTTGAAGGTGGCAGTGCAGGTTGAGAAAGTGGTTAAAAAAGCATAGAGACAGAGTACAAAAGTATGTAAGTTATGATGAACCTTTATAAAATACTGGTTCAGCCACAACTGGAGTATTGTGTCCAGTTTAGGAAAGATGTGAAGGCCTTAGAGAGGGTGCAGAAGAGATTTACTAGAATGATTCCAGGGATGAGGAGCTTTAGTTACGTGGAGAAAACTGGAGAAGCTGGGGTTCTCCTTGGAACAGAAAAGGTTGCAAAGAGATTTGATAGAGGTATTCAAAATCATGAAGGGTCTAGACAGAGTAGATAGAGAGAAATTGATCCCATTGGCAGAAGGATTGAGAACCAGAGGACATAGATTTAAGGTGATTGGCAAAAGAACCAAAGGTGACATGAGGAAAATCTTTTTTCTTTTTACACAGCGAGTGGTTAGGATCTGGAATGCACTGCCCGAGGGGGTGGTGGAGGCAGATTCAATCATGGCCTTCAAAAGGAAACTGGATAAGTACTAGCTGGATTGCTCTTGCATAGAGCCGGCACGGACTCGATGGGCCAAATGGCCTCCTTCTGTGTTGCAACCTTTCCATGATTCTATAACCCTGTGTAATATTCATTCCTTGCTGTTTGATGGATTTCGTATTAGTTCCATCCTCGGCAATAAGGATAATACTTGACAAGCATATTTAACCAATGGCCGTACAACTAGCATGAGAGGTCCACTTTACAGAGACTAATGTTCATAACTTCTCAGATAGTAGCACTAAAAGCTCTTTTGATGCATGTCCCTCAAATATAAAAGAAAGTGGGTCATCTCCTTTAAAATTAACATACTCTTATCTTTTGGGATTGATTTCCACATCACTGGAGAAGACTTGCTCTTTACTACCTCACATATCAGCTTGAAATCTACTCCAGTTAGGACAGCAAGAGTTTTATACTTTGTAGTGGTAACTGTCTATGAACCTGAAGGTTACTGATCAGTGTCAGTAAAAATATGGTCCATGTTTAATTTCTGGAGAGCTACTGTCACTGGTACCTAAACATTCTGACAATTGCTCACCTACTTTAACTTGCCTGGAAGATCTTTTACCTTCCAGGCGTTAAAATACTCACCATCCTTAACAGATTAATTACAACAGTACACCATGTTTAGAATAAAATTGTGACTAAATGGCCATGGCGGTCACAAAAGCCTTGGTGGGGGGGTTCATGAAACAGGTGGTCAAAGTCACATTCCAAGTTCGCAATCAGTTCATGTTGGCCATGATTAAAATAGATGCTATGAAAAATTAGCCTACAGTTCTAAGATGCATGCAAAACTAGAAAACCACTAACTAATTGAACCAGACACCTAGTGCAGGAACTCAAATCTTGATCTTGACCCACACTGTCACTACCTTTGCTTATTACCTTCAGAGACAACTACCTGATTTCTGTTCAAATACAAATCAGTACCAACATTCACCAGTATTTCCTGGGAACAAATGACTATTTTGGAGCTGCTGACTTATCCAACCATTGCATATTTTCAAACCTCAAAAACCTGTTACTGAAAACTCTATTTTTTTTTTGCACACGTACTTAATGCCATGAAAATGAGCAAGTACCCAGGTCCCAAATAAGTTATAAAAATTCAAAGCTGCATCCATTTTAAACATCCAAGCTCAAATCACACATTCCTGCCCTTGATCCGTCTCCTCCGAGCACAGAAAAGGCACACAAACAAGACAATTACATACTTATTCACGACCCCAACAGAAATCTCACCAGTACTCTGTTGGATACCCTAGTCAGGAACCTCAAAAGAAGTCTTGCCAGAAGCCTATCACTTACCTAGTCAGGAGCACTACATAAATCTCACCAACTACCATTCCATTTGTGGATTTCATCCAATTTATTATCTACTATTGATTATTCTGGACAGATCTTAGCAAAGGACAATGGCAGTCCAGAAAAACAATTGGATTAGTTTTTAAAATAAAAATTCACTCAATCTACGGTACCTACATTCTTACTGTCCTGGAAAATGGCAGTCAAAGTATTAGCTTGCAAAAGCCAGGGTGGATTAGCTCAAAATAACTTTCTGAAGACCCCAGTAGAAAGTTAACAAACCACTATGAATTAATTCAAGATGCATGCAAACATGCACCATTTTTCTAAATTTATACACCTATAATTATCCATGACTATCAGTCAGATTATACCACATACACTTGAAGCTTATTTTTGTATTGTGAATTAAAAACACCCAATAAACATTGAAAAAAGTATTTTCACTTACATCCAAAACAGTACATAAATTTCATAGACAACAAAAAAGTGTTTTAAAATTAAGCTGTCTTGACATGAAGCACGTTCAACTCAACTCCATATTGAATTAAATTTTCAGTAACTATCATTGCATTCTGTTCAACAGGTTAATGTGTTAACTGGGCATCATACTGCACAAAAATATAACATCTTATGTTGCATTATCTCCTAAATACATAAACCCAATGTTTTTAAAAGCCATGAGGGAGTGCTATACCTAACCACTTAGCACAGAATACAAATAAGCATAACGAATGTCATTTTGAAAATACAATAATCCAAATAAATCCCTTTTATTTTAAAAGTAATCAAGACATTGAATACACACATTACTGAGGCATGAACAGAATACACCATGAGACAATAATATTGCAGTGGAATTGCATTTTTGCGGCATCTTCACTTGTGCCAATGGCAGCTCTATCGTCGTTCCTTATTTCACAGATCCATTCTAGGAACATCTCGTCCTGTCAGGACCAAATGGCTCCCCCACCCCCCAACAACAAAATAAATCAAAGGCTGCGGCTGTTTCACTTCCAATTACTTCTAAACAAATGCAACGCTTCAAGGTCAAATGTATTTTACATGATCGCAAACTGAAGCAAGCCTCCTTCCAAATATTTGGAAGAGGAGAGTAGATTGCTCGGTCCCGCAAATCATTTTGCCAAAACCAAAAAGGAACAGGAAGGCCTTGCAAATAATGCACTGCAAATAATGGCCATCGTAATTTCCAAACGGAGGCGAGAGGGGGGTTTCAGTAAAAAGCAGATCCACGCTGAGTGACTACACAGTGTGTCAATCAGAACATGGGACAACAGGCCTGATGAAATTATAATCAGGGAGAGGTTGAGTGGGAGTGCTTCATTTAATTGTGTTATTCTTGGATCTGGTCAGCTGTATATGTGTGTGTGTATATATATATATATATATAAAAACACGGTGCTAGTGTATATATATATATGAATGTTTATATTTAAAAGATTATGTGCATGATTCAGCAGGTTGTGGTTTTAAAAACCCTGGAAAAAATGAGCAGGCCAGGCTTATTCCCATGAAGCCTTCCTCCAGGGAAAGTAACATTTAACCCCAAATAAACATAAATCAGTCGAAACTCTAAATAAAAACGCCCCTCGGGCAACACTCAGAAACTAAAAGCAAAATCAGCCAGAGAGAAATATACACACAAGCAGCACCTTTGTCTGCCCCCCTCACTCCATTTTAATATATTGACCACACTTGATCAGGACATTTTCTCTCTCCTGTTAGGTAGTTAAAGGCTCATTAAACCCCCCCCCCCCTGTGTCAGTAACTAAAAACAATGGCAGAGGGCCCGCGGCTTCAATAAAGAACCTTACCTGTGAAATAGCTCGACACCACCACCATCATCATCATCATCATCATCATCATCACCGCCATCGACACCATCATCACCCCACCTCACAGGGTTAATCACCCGGCCCGCCGCCCCGCGCTTTCCCTTCACGTTAAAACCGGCGCGGACTTTTCTTCCGTCCTTGTTTCATCTCCTAACGAGGGGTGTGGGTGGGTGAAAGGGGGAAAGAAAAACACCTCAAAATAATAAATAAAACAAATTCCTCCTCAGTCAGGACCAGGACCAGGCGGCGGCGGCTCCAGCTCCTCCCCCTCCCTCTCCTTCCATTACTGCAGCAACCTCTTACGTCGCACTGTACCATCGCAACCGGCCCAGGCAACTCAAGCCCACAAACCCCTGTCCCGCCCACTTTCTCCGCTTCGACTCCTACCATTGGACGGCGCCCTTCGCCTTGAGGCGGGGCGACGCCTGCACGCTCGCCCGCTCCTCCCTATGATTGGCGCACAGCGACGCCCATCACCTGTCGTCACAGTACTGCCGCATGCAGCTTAGGTTGATTGGAAAATCCTTTATCTCCCCCCCCCCCCCCCACTCACCCACAATCCACCACGCCAGCCGCCGCGCGCCGCGCATTCTGGGTATTGTAGTTGTTTAGGATGCCCAGGGAGTTTGCTGCTTTGCCTGAAGTTACTGTCAAATAAAATTTAGGTGCTACTGGCTGTGGTTACAATTCTAAAAATAGTTAATATTTCCCCCCCAAATTATGATTATTAAAATAATACAATGATCATTGATGGTAGTCCTTAAATCACAAAGATCATAGGAACATAGGAACAGGAGTAGGCCATTCAGCCCCTCGTGCCTGCTCTGCCATTTGATAAGATCATGGCTGATCTGTGATCTAACTCCATATACCTGCCTTTGGCCCATATCCCTTAATACCTTTGGTTGCCAAAAAGCTATCTATCTCAGATTTAAATCTAGCAATTGAGCGAGTATCAATTGCCATTTGCGGAAGAGAGTTCCAAACTTCCACCACCCTTTGTGTGTAGAAATGTTTTCTAATCTCGCTCCTGAAAGGTCTGGCTCTAAATTTTAGACTGTGCCCCCTACACCTACAATCCCCAACCAGCGGAAATAGTTTCTCTCTATCCACCCTATCTGTTCCCCTTAATATCTTATAAACTTTGATCAGATCACCCCTTAACCTTCTAAACTCCAGAGAATACAACCCCAATTTGTGTAATCTCTCCTCGTAACTTAACCCTTGAAGTCCGGGTATCATTCCTGTAAACCTACGCTGCACTCCCTCCAAGGCCAATATGTCCTTCCGAAGGTGCGGTGCCCAGAACTGCTCACAGTGCTCCAGGTGCGGTCTAACCAGGGTTTTGTATAGCTGCAGCATAACTTCTGCCCCCTTGTACTCCAGTCCTCCAGATATAAAGGCCAGCATTCCATTAGCCTTATTGATTATTTTCTGCACCTGTTCATGACACTTTAATGATCTATATACCTGAACCCCTTAGGTCCCTTTTGGACATCCACTGTTTTTAACTTTTTACCATTTAGAAAGTACCGTGTTCTATCCTTTTTTGATCCAAAGTGGATGACCTCACATTTGTGTACATTGAATTCCATTTTCCACAGTTTTGCCCATTCACCTAATCTATCAATATCGCTTTGTAATTTTATATTTTCATCTACACTGCTTACAATGCCACCAATCTTTGTGTCATCGGCAAACTTAGATATGAGACTTTCTATGCCTTCATCTAAGTCGTTAATAAATATTGTGAATAATTGAGGCCCCAAGACAGATCCCTGTGGGACTCCACTAGTCACATCCTGCCAATGCGAGTACCTACCCATTATCCCTACACTCTGTCGCCTTTCGCTCAGCCAACTTCCTAACCAAGTCAGTACTTTTCCCTCTATTCCATGGGCTTCTATCTTAGCTAACAGTCTCTTATGTGAGACCTTATCAAATGCCTTCTGGAAGTCCATATAAATAACATCCATTGACATTTCCTTGTCCACTACTTTAGTCACCTCTTCAAAAAATTCAATCAGGTTTGTCAGGTCAGTGGTTGGTAAGTTATTATTTCCCTAAGAGACATTCATGTACCCAAAGGCTGAAGCATGGGGCACCCTACAGTGTATCCATAGGCAGACTCTATTTCAATTAATCAATGAAATCTACCCCTAATGTCAGAGTTATGAAGAAAGGCTGGAAAAACTTGGTCTTTCAAACCTTAAAAGGAGATGACGTGGTGGAGACATTCATGACAGCCTAGAAAACTTGCAAAAACTGATGAACAGCTTCAAAAAAAAATTGATGCAGCTCCAAAAAGCTAAGCACTCAAAAAGACAAGCACCAGTAGTAAGGCAGGGGGAGGAGGGGGGTAATCTAGTGAAAATAACATAAGTCTGAGGACAAAAAAAAAATGAGAGTAAACGGCAGGCCAAGGTAAGGAACAAGGGTAACATAAATGGTCGGGGCACAATTATAGTTATAGGACATGAGTACAAAATGACTGTTAAAAATAAAGTGAGGGGAACAATTGTTAATAACAAATTAAACTGCCTGTACAGCAATGTGCACAACATCTGAAACAAAATGGGGGAACTGGAGCCAATAATTTGTAGTGAGGAGCCAGATGTAGTAGGGATAACTGAAACATGGCTACTTAAAGAACAGGACCAGCAGATAAATATTGTTGAATATAACGTATTTAGAAAGAATAGGAGGGAAGAAGGGGGTGGTGGAGTAGCCATACTAATTAGAGACAACATAATGGCAATAGAAAAAAGTAGTTTTATAATATTTAATATTAAGATAGAAACAGAATCCATATGGATTGAGACAAAGGGATCAATCACATTTATAAGCATATTCTACAGACCACCTAATAGTGGAAGGGAAATGGACGATGAAATATGTAGGCAAATCTATGAAATGAGTAAAAAACAGCGAATAATAATCATGGGAGATGTCAACTACCCCCAAATAAACTGGCAAGAAGAGGTGGGGAAAGGGGAATGGAGATTTTACAGTGTGTGCATGACTCCTTTCTCACGCAGTATGTGAGAAACCCAACGAGAGAGGAATCACTGCTGGATCCAGTAATGGGAAATGGACTGGAGCAGATAAGAGAAGTAAGCATAGGGGAACATTTAGGCAATAGCGATCATAACATAATAAGGTTTAAAATAATGATTGCGAAAGACATAAGTAAGACAAAGACCACAGTAATAGATTGGGAAATAACTAATTTTGAGGGGATGAAAATTGAACTAGGGGAAGTAAACAGGAAAAAATTTCAATAGGCAAAGAGATAGAACAGCAGTGGGAAATATTTAAAACTGTGATCAATAGAGTTCAGGAGAAATATATTCCTCTGAAAAGCAAGAACAAACTAGTCAATAATGAAACACCTTGGATGAATGAAGAGATAAAGGTAAAATTGAAACTAAAGAAAAAGGCATACTCTCAGTACATAAACAATAATGGCGAGAACAACAAAAGGGAATAGGAAGAGGTTAGGAAAGAAGTCAAAAAAACAATTAGGAAGGCAAAGAGGAACTATGAAATTAAATTATCAAGGAATATAAAAAGAAATAGTGAAGTATTCTACAGACACATCACTAACAAAAGAAAAATCAGGCTAGGGATAGGGATAAGGCCACTAAGGGATGCACAAGATAAACTCACAGGTAATGACAGCGAAATGGCAGAAATATTGAATCGTTACTTTGCCTCAGTATTTATCAGGGAGACTAACATGATGGGCACGACAGAAGAGGAAGAGAACAAAAATGATATAAAGACATTTAAGATAGAAAGGGGGAGATAATTGATAAACTAATCAAAGTTAGAGAGGATAAAACCCCTGGTCCGGATGGATCGTATCCACGAATATTAAAAGGAGTTAGGGAAGAGATAGCAGAGGCACTATTACATATATATAAAATTCATTAGAGAAGGGAATAGTGCCAGAGGACTGGCGGACAGCTAATGTAACAGAAAGAGTAGACAAGGGTAATGTAGTAGATGTAATATATTTGGATTTTCAAAAGGCCTTCGATAATGGACCGCATTGTAGACTCATGACTAAGGTCAGAGCATGTGGAGTCAGGGGACAGGTAGCAGAATGGATAGCAAGCTGGCTACAAAACAGAAAACAGAGAGTAGGGTTTAAGGGTAGTTACTCAGACTGGCAAAAGCTGGGAAGTGATGTTCCACAGGGATCAGTGCTGGGACCATTGTTGTCCACAATTTACAACAATGATTTGGACTCGGGAATCGGAAGTACAATTTAAAAATTTGCGGCCAACACAAAATTGGGAGGTATAGTTAATACAAAGGAAGAATGGGTTAAAATGCAAGAAGACATTAATAAACTTGCAGAATGGCAATTGGCAAATGAATTTCAATATAGTGTGAAGTGCTGCATTTTGATAGGAAAAATAAGGAGGCCACATATTGCTTGGATAATAGGAGCCTAAATGGGGTAGAAGAACAAAGGGATCTTGAGGTACAAATACACAAATCACTAAAAGTAGTGACGCAGGTTAATAAGGCCATAAAAAGGCAAACCAAGCACTGGGGTTCATTTCTAGAGGGATAGAATTGAAAAACTTCTATAGAACCTTGGTTAGACAGAGGGTTGTGAATCTTTGAAATTCTCTACCTCAGAGGGCTGTGGATGCTCAGTTGTTGAGTATATTCAAAACTGAAATCAATAGATTTTTGGAGATTAAGGGAATTAAGGGATATGGGGATAGGGTGGGAAAGTGAGGTCGATCAGCCATGATCTGATTGAATGGCGGAGCAGGCTCAAGGGTCCGTATAGCATACTCCTGCTCCTATTTCTTATGTTTTTATGTTCTTAGACCACACTTGGAGTACTGTGCATAGTTCTGGTCTCCGTATTATAAAAAGGATATAGAGGCATTGGGGAAGGTGTAAAAAGGATTCACAAGGATGATATCAGAACTGAAAGGATATCCTTATCAGGAAAGACTAAACTGGCTGGGGCTCTTTTCCCTCGAAAAGAGAAGGCTGAGGGGTGACCTGATCGAGGTCTTTAAGATAATGAAAGTGTTTGATAGGGTAAAGGTAGAGAAAATGTTTCCACTGTGGGGAAGTCCATCAATAAGATGGTCACTAATAAATTCAAAGGGAATTCAGGAGAAACTTCTTTACCCAAAGAGTGGTAAGAATGTGGAGCACACTACCACAAGGAGTAGTTGAGGCAAATAGCATAGAAGGTAGATAAGCACACGAAGGGTAAAGACGTTTCTCCTGAATTCCCTATTTGATTTATTGGTGACTATCTTGTATTTATGGCCCCTAGTTTTGTTCTCCCCGACAAGTGGAAACATCTTCTCTATGTTGACTCTATCAAACACTTTCATAATTTTAGAGACTATAAATTTTAAGCTTTATAAATTGAAAAACACAGTCCAGTGACAACACTGCTACAACCATGGCTGGACTTGTGATCTGGTTCATTTAACAGCGTGTAAACTGAAAGGTGCTTTGGTCAATATATAGACAGGTTCATTTGATCGGCTGTACTGTCAATACACAAAAGCCCAGGAGGTCTCTTGCCTGCACTATGGATTTCAGCAGCATTACTGGCCCCTAGGTTTGGCTACACTTTGGCTGTGTGTTGCACAGCTGGCTGTGAAGAGCTTTGGGATGTCCTAGGTCCTGAAAGGCTCTGTATAAATGCAAGTCTTTCTACCTCTGCAATGAAGTATCAGCCTTGTGCTCAAATCTCTGAAGTGGGACTTGAACCTATAACCTCCTAACTCAGAAGCAAGAGTGCTACCCACTGAGCCACGGCTGGCAGCTTAAGAAACAGTTGGATGCTGTAAGGAGGGGGATAAAGATTCTTACTGAATGAGAAAACTACAATGGGCTGAAATGCAATCCACATTCGTATTTATCTCACATAAGATTAGACATAAGTATTCTGTTGATGATGAGGACTCCTACCCGATCTTGCCATTCTCTTTCAGATGCTGACCGACCTGCTACATCATTCCAGCATTTTCTAGGTTTTGAGTCAGATTTTCAGCAATCCTTTTTATTTCTAGGAGTTCTGGAGTTTCGAGTTTTACTCAATTTATCTTTGGGGAGTGGGGAGTGTACAGGGAGAAAGTCTGTAGAGTCTTTCCTCAGGAGATTCCACAGGCAGGAGAGAGCCATGGTGGAACAAGCTGTCGGTGGTCTATGGAAGGAACAGGCTTAATGAACCACATAGCTTTTTCTCATCTTATGTTCTCTTGTGTTCCAAAGAGCTACTTTCATTTAGCAAGACAATTAAATATATTTCTTAAAAAGAGGACAAGAACACACAGGGGGTAATTTTGACTTTGTGCAGTAATGTAAAATGTGTGGTAGTGAACCGCAGCCTGTTTTACACCTCTCCTGATTTTTATTTCCATTCAGCTTAATGGAAATGAGAATAGGGAGAGATGTAAAATGAGCTCCGGACTTGTTATCATCCGTTTTACACTACTGCACAAAGTCAAAATTACCTCCAAGTGATTACATAATTATATCATTTGGAATCTTGCCACACAAATTTATCATTTTTCGTACAAGTTGATTTGTTTTTTTTCCATATTTTTTCTCCATTGCTCCTGTATTTAAAGCGAGGAAGCACAGTTCCACAGGTGTGTTCAGGCATCTGACACCTTGACCAAGAGACCATTCTCCACGCTTGAACCAAGATAGTGAAAGTCAGCAGAATATTCAACCACTGAGGACGATCCAACTGACTCCGATCCTGATGTGTGCACACTTACACTTTCCAGCTGGGAGTCACTGGCTAGGAATCAAACAATTTCTCAGTACTAAAGTATCTGTTGTGAGGTGTCATATAGGTCAAACATGACAACAACTACTTGCATTTATATAGCACCTTTAATGTAGTAAAACATCCCAAGATGCTTCACAGGAGCGATTATCAAACAAAAATTAGCACAGAGCCAAAGAAGGAGATATGAGATGAGGTGACTAAAAGCTTGGTCAAAGAGGTAGGATTTATGGAGGGTCTTAAAGGAGAAGAGGGAGGTAGAGAGGCGTAGAGGTTTCGGGAAGGAATTTTTTTTATTAGTTCATGGGATGTGGGCGTCGCTGGCAAGGCCAGCATTTATTGCCCATCCCTAATTGCCCTTGAGAAGGTGGTGGTGAGCCGCCTTCTTGAACCTCTGCAGTCCGTGTGGTGAAGGTTCTCCCACAGTGCTGTTAGGAAGGGAGTTCCAGGATTTTGACCCAGTGACGATGAAGGAACGGTGATATATTTCCAAGTCGGGATGGTGTGTGACTTGGAGGGGAACGTGCAGGTAGTGTTGTTCCATGTGCCTGCTGCCCTTGTCCTTCTGGATGGTAGAGGTTGCTGGTTTGGGAGGTGCTGTTGAAGAAACCTCGGTGAGTTGCTGCAGTGCATCCTGTGGATGGTACACACTGCAGCCACAGTGCGCCGGTGGTGAAGGGAGTGAATGTTTAGGGTGGTGGATAGAATACCAATCAAGCGGGCTACTTTGTCCTGGATGGTGTCAAGCTTCTTGAGTGTTGTTGGAGCTGCACTCATCCAGGCAAGCGAAGAGTATTCCATCACAGTCCTGACTCCTGACTGTCCCCATTTCAGAGCGTGGGGCGTAGATGGCTGAAGGCACGGCCGCCAATGGTGGGGTGAAGGAAAGGGGAATGTGCAAGAGGCCAGAGTTAGAGAAAGGTAGAGTTCTCGGGAGGGTTTTAGGGTAGGAGGTGGTTACAGAGATAGGGAGAGGCAGGGAGTCCAATGAATTGATGTACCAAGTTACTGCAATGTGGATAGTATGATGATGAAGTCACTCATATATTCCCAAACTGTGAGTTCACAAATGCTTTCAGTCAATGACATCACAAAGCCAAGTATAATGAGGTAGGCCATTCAGCCCATCCAGCTCATTCAGCCCATCTTTCAACATCCTTGCACTTCACTTCCACTCATTTATTATATATAAAGCATGGCCTCTGGCTCAGTGTTGTTGCTGTAGAAAAATTTGTAAGTTTGGCACAGCGAAAAGAGGAAAAGTAAAGGTCACTTTCTTCCCCCACAGCTCTGCTAGAATATGTAGTGTGGGAATACCAAAAGGAGGGGCAAGAGCTAGGAAACGTGTGGAATCAAAAATCACAATGAAAATAATAAAATAAAACATTTACTAGTTGAACATCAGTATTATTGAAAAAGCTCTTCATTCTAAAGCTGGAGAAATTGACAGAGGGATCAGTAAAGAGTATCTGAGTCCATGTGTGCACCAATCTTATTGATAATACACCCAGTCTTAAACCTGGTTTAATTTTAAATTAGTGCTGTACCTGTAATCATTTCTGTTTGTTTCAATACAGGTATTGTGTTGGAGTCTGCAGCTATTGCAGCAAAAGCCAATACTCCATGAGAAAATATGAGCGATAGGTCTGATTTATATTATAATCCTATGGGCTTTTCTTTGCAATTGATTCTTTAAAAGGGGCCTCACTAGTGTCAGATGCTTTGAGTTATCTTTACGAAAGATTATCGGTAAGAGTACTTTTAAAATTATTCTAACACATTAAATATTATTCTAATATCATTAATATCAAACATGGTGAATTAAGGGACGGGGAGAAATCATCATTGGATGTCTCTCCCAGAATGAAAGTATGGGCTGGAGATCCGGCCCTGTGCCTCCAAAAATTTACTCCACTACCTGCCATTGCAGCAGAGCAAACCCAGGGTGATTTTCCCTCTCTCTGTAGCCTCCTTTCCGCACCCCCACATGCATAAAGATTTACTCCAGTTCCTACTTCTAGCAAAATTAATTCATGATTTCACTAAAAATAGCAAGCAAAAAAGGCTGGGATGATAGGCAGTTAAGATGTTAATGAGCGAGCTTTGATGAGGTTTCCCCATAGACTGTAAATAAGCAATTAGTTAGGCTGTCAGCAATCAAAAATTACCTCACATCCGTTCTATTGTGAGTTTCCGTTTTTGGCTGCGAACAGAGATATAGCTGAGATAGAGATAGGGACAGAGACTGGCAGAGAAAGCTGCGAACAGAGATATAGCTGAGATAGAGATAGGGACAGAGACTGGCAGAGAAAGCTGCGAACAGAGATATAGCTGAGATAGAGATAGGGACAGAGACTGGCAGAGAAAGCTGTGAACAGAGATACAGCTGAGATAGAGATAGGGACAGAGACTGGCAGAGAAAGCTGTGAACAGAGATATAGCTGAGATAGAGATAGGGACAGAGACTGGCAGAGAAAGCTGTGAACAGAGATATAGCTGAGATAGAGATAGGGACAGAGACTGGCAGAGAAAGCTGTGAACAGAGATATAGCTGAGATAGAGATAGGGACAGAGACTGGCAGAGAAAGCTGTGAACAGAGATATAGCTGAGATAGAGATAGGGACAGAGACTGGCAGAGAAAGCTGTGAACAGAGATACAGCTGAGATAGAGATAGGGACAGAGACTGGCAGAGAAAGCTGTGAACAGAGATACAGCTGAGATAGAGATAGGGACAGAGACTGGCAGAGAAAGCTGTGAACAGAGATATAGCTGAGATAGAGATAGGGACAGAGACTGGCAGAGAAAGCTGTGAACAGAGATATAGCTGAGATAGAGATAGGGACAGAGACTGGCAGAGAAAGCTGTGAACAGAGATACAGCTGAGATAGAGATAGGGACAGAGACTGGCAGAGAAAGCTGTGAACAGAGATACAGCTGAGATAGAGATAGGGACAGAGACTGGCAGAGAAAGCTGTGAACAGAGATATAGCTGAGATAGAGATAGGGACAGAGACTGGCAGAGAAAGCTGTGCACACAATCAGGTTTCTAAAGAAATAGCCTTGAGGGTTTCCGTTGACTCCCTCTTAAAATTAATTCAAACAGAGAAACTGAAGAAGCATTTGTAGGAAAGATACGTATATCCAGTCCAGATCATAAAAGGGTGGTATTGTTATGCCTCTGGGTTACGCCACAGTGCAAGGAGATACAGACTGGTGTGAGTCAACTTCCAGAATAGTAATATGCTCAGACTGTTTACAGGACCAACTGATGCCATTGAACCCAATAAACCATCTACAGCACAGCCGCATTTTTGGCAATCACTAAACGCAGTGACTGGGGGAAACTTCCCTCCAACACACAATTTGGGGAACCATAAATATATGTCATCCAGTTTTAATCATCTTTGCTTCCAAAATTAGTACTTTGAGTTTGGGCTAAATAGAGTTTAAGTATTTCAGAATCAAGGCCAGTAGGGGAGAGGTAAGCTCTCCCACATGTTTTGAAGACCCGAATGAACTGTCTGGGATTGACAATTTGCTGCTGTTCACATTTCTCCTGTTGCCGATTGTCCTTGTTGTCGCTGACACCACTGTGTATCACTGCTCGGCAGCTCTCACCATTGACACGCCATAGCTCGAGGTCCTATTTGAATGTTCTTGTCTCTCTTTCACTGCCTGCTCTGATTCTACTTACCCCATTCTAGCTCTCTGTATAGGACTCTTTTTTTGGCACTCTGGAATCTTTGATGTTGACAATACCAGGACAGCATTGCTCTCATCAGCACGGGTCAATACCAGGACAGCATTGCTCTCATCAGCACGGGTCAATACCAGGACAGCATTGCTCTCATCAGCACGGGTCAATACCAGGACAGCATTGCTCTCATCAGCACGGGTCAATACCAGGACAGCATTGCTCTCATCAGCACGGGTCAATACCAGGACAGCATTGCTCTCATCAGCACGGGTCAATGCCAGGACAGCATTGCTCTCATCAGCACGGGTCAATACCAGGACAGCATTGCTCTCATCAGCACGGGTCAATACCAGGACAGCATTGCTCTCATCAGCACGGGTCAATGCCAGCGGACTTGGCACACTTCAGGATCTTAGTTAATAATTTCGCCCAGCCAAATGGAGCTCAGTTGTGTTGGATAATTCCATCCTTATTCTTTTAACAGATTCTGACAATTAACTTAAACTTATTATTGTTTCAAAACATTCATCTTAAACCTTCATACAGAATAGTAAACATTTAGTTCTATATTTAAAACCATCTGTGCAGGGAACTTTTAGGGAAAATTACAAGCATGGTTTATGTTCATGTTACCTGATCATGAAGGTAGGCAAAAGTTCTTCCTGAGTGAAATGTATCCCCTTTTATACCATTTTCTTTTATGTTACTGCTGGAGTAAACACTACTAGGGCCTCAATTTTGAAATGGTGGCGGGTTGGCAGCGGAGGGGGGGCGGTGGTGAAGGGGCGCGTGACAAACCCAAATAAAAAAAACTTACCTTTTCCAATGCAATCGCGATGTAATCGAGGGGGATTAAAATTCTTTCAGGGTTTCACGCCTGACAGCCCCTGATTGACAGGCTGGCTGCTGACAGGAGCTGCAACGCTGAGAGGGGAGGGGGAGAGAAAGAGGCGCTGGAATGGAAGATCCAGGGCGGGGGGGGGAGACGGGAAAATCGGGGGGAGAGGGGAAGATCGGGGGGGAGAGGGGAAGATCGGAAGATCGGGGGGATAGGGGAAGATCGAGGGGGATAGGGGAAGATCGAGGGGGATAGGGGAAGATCGAGGGGGATAGGGGAAGATCAAGGGGGATAGGGGAAGATCAAGGGGGGAGAGGGGAAGATCGGGGGGGGAGAGGGGAAGATCAAGGGGGGAGAGGGGAAGATCGGGGGGGGAGAGGGGAAGATCAGGGGGATAGGGGAAGATCGAGGGGGATAGGGGAAGATCAAGGGGGGAGAGGGGAAGATCGGGGGGGGAGAGGGGAAGATCAGGGGGATAGGGGAAGATCGAGGGGGATAGGGGAAGATCGAGGGGGATAGGGGAAGATCGAGGGGGATAGGGGAAGATCAAGGGGGGAGAGGGGAAGATCGGGGGGGGAGAGGGGAAGATCAGGGGGATAGGGGAAGATCGGGGGGAGAGGGGAAGATCGGGGGGAGAGGGGAAGATCGAGGGGGATAGGGGAAGATCGAGGGGGGAGAGGGGAAGATCGAGGGGGCAGAGGGGAAGATCGAGGGGGATAGGGGAAGATCGAGGGGGATAGGGGAAGATCGAGGGGGATAGGGGAAGATCGAGGGGGATAGGGGAAGATCGGGGGGAGAGGGGAAGATCGAGGGGGATAGGGGAAGATCGAGGGGATAGGGGAAGATCAAGGGGGGAGAGGGGAAGATCGGGGGGAGAGGGGAAAATCGGGGGAGAGAGGAAGATCGGGGGGGGAGAGGGGAAGATCGAGGGGGATAGGGGAAGATCGGGGGGGGAGAGGGGAAGATCGAGGGGGATAGGGGAAGATCAAGGGGGGAGAGGGGAAGATCGAGGGGGGAGGGGAAGATCGAGGGGGGAGAGGGGAAGATCGAGGGGGGAGAGGGGAAGATCGAGGGGGGAGGGGAAGATCGAGGGGGGAGAGGGGAAGATCGGAGGGATAGGGGAAGATCGAGGGGGATAGGGGAAGATCGAGGGGGGAGAGGGGAAGATCGGGGGAGAGGGGATGATCGGGGGGAGAGGGGAAGATCGAGGGGGATAGGGGAAGATCGAGGGGGGATAGGGGAAGATCGAGGGGGATAGGGGAAGATCGAGGGGGGAGAGGAAGATCGAGGGGGATAGGGGAAGATCGGGGGGAGAGGGGAAGATCGAGGGGGATAGGGGAAGATCGAGGGGATAGGGGAAGATCAAGGGGGGAGAGGGGAAGATCGGGGGGAGAGGGGAAAATCGGGGGAGAGAGGAAGATCGGGGGGGGAGAGGGGAAGATCGAGGGGGATGGGGAAGATCAAGGGGGGAGAGGGGAAGATCGAGGGGGGAGGGGAAGATCGAGGGGGGAGAGGGGAAGATCGGGGGGATAGGGGAAGATCGAGGGGGGAGAGGGGAAGATCAAGGGGGGAGAGGGGAAGATCGAGGGGGGAGGGGAAGATCGAGGGGGGAGAGGGGAAGATCGGGGGGGGAGAGGGGAAGATCGAGGGGGATAGGGGAAGATCAAGGGGGGAGGGGGGAAGATCGAGGGGGGAGGGGAAGATCGAGGGGGGAGAGGGGAAGATCGAGGGGGGAGAGGGGAAGATCGGGGGGGGAGAGGGGAAGATCGAGGGGGATAGGGGAAGATCAAGGGGGGAGAGGGGAAGATCGAGGGGGGAGGGGAAGATCGAGGGGGGAGAGGGGAAGATCGGGGGGGGAGAGGGGAAGATCGAGGGGGATAGGGGAAGATCAAGGGGGGAGAGGGGAAGATCGAGGGGGGAGGGGAAGATCGAGGGGGGAGAGGGGAAGATCGAGGGGGGAGAGGGGAAGATCGAGGGGGGAGGGGAAGATCGAGGGGGGAGGGGAAGATCGAGGGGGGAGGGGAAGATCGAGGGGGGAGAGGGGAAGATCGGGGGGATAGGGGAAGATCGAGGGGGATAGGGGAAGATCGAGGGGGGAGAGGGGAAGATCGAGGGGGATAGGGGAAGATCGAGGGGGGAGAGGGGAAGATCGAGGGGGATAGGGGAAGATCGAGGGGGGAGAGGAAGATCGAGGGGGGAGAGGGGAAGATCCGGGGGATAGGGGAAGATCGAGGGGGGAGGGGAAGATCGAGGGGGGAGAGGGGAAGATCGAGGGGGGAAGGGAAGATCGAGGGGGGAGAGGGGAAGATCGGGGGGATAGGGGAAGATCGAGGGGGGAGAGGGGAAGATCGGGGGGATAGGGGAAGATCGAGGGGGGAGAGGGGATGATCGGGGGGGGGGGATGATCGGGGGGAGAGGGGAAGATCGAGGGGGATAGGGGAAGATCGAGGGGGGAGGGGGGATGATCGGGGGGGAGGGGATGATCGGGGGGAGAGGGGAAGATCGAGGGGGATAGGGGAAGATCGAGGGGGGAGAGGAAGATCGGGGGGAGAGGGGAAAATCGGGGGAGAGGGGAAGATTGGGGGGATAGGGGAAGATCGAGGGGGATAGGGGAAGATCGAGGGGGATAGGGGAAGATCAAGGGGGATAGGGGAAGATCGAGGGGGATAGGGGAAGATCGAGGGGGGAGAGGGGAAGATCTGGGGGGGAGAGGGGAAGATCTGGGGGGGAGAGGGGAAGATCAGGGGGATAGGGGAAGATCGGGGGGAGAGGGGAAGATCGGGGGGAGAGGGGAAGATCGAGGGGGATAGGGGAAGATCGAGGGGGGAGAGGGGAAGATCGAGGGGGCAGAGGGGAAGATCGAGGGGGATAGGGGAAGATCGAGGGGGATAGGGGAAGATCGAGGGGGGAGAGGGGAAGATCGAGGGGGGAGAGGGGAAGATCGGGGGAGAGAGGGGAAAATCGGGGGAGAGAGGAAGATCGGGGGGGGAGAGGGGAAGATCGAGGGGGATAGGGGAAGATCGAGGGGGGAGAGGAAGATCGAGGGGGGAGAGGGGAAGATCCGGGGGATAGGGGAAGATCGAGGGGGGAGGGGAAGATCGAGGGGGGAGAGGGGAAGATCGAGGGGGATAGGGGAAGATCGGGGGGGGAGAGGGGAAGATCGAGGGGGATAGGGGAAGATCGGGGGGGGAGAGGGGAAGATCGAGGGGGATAGGGGAAGATCAAGGGGGGAGAGGGGAAGATCGAGGGGGGAGGGGAAGATCGAGGGGGGAGAGGGGAAGATCGAGGGGGGAGAGGGGAAGATCGAGGGGGGAGGGGAAGATCGAGGGGGGAGAGGGGAAGATCGGAGGGATAGGGGAAGATCGAGGGGGATAGGGGAAGATCGAGGGGGGAGAGGGGAAGATCGAGGGGGATAGGGGAAGATCGAGGGGGGAGAGGAAGATCGAGGGGGATAGGGGAAGATCGGGGGGAGAGGGGAAGATCGAGGGGGATAGGGGAAGATCGAGGGGATAGGGGAAGATCAAGGGGGGAGAGGGGAAGATCGGGGGGAGAGGGGAAAATCGGGGGAGAGAGGAAGATCGGGGGGGGGAGAGGGGAAGATCGAGGGGGATAGGGGAAGATCGGGGGGGGAGAGGGGAAGATCGAGGGGGATAGGGGAAGATCAAGGGGGGAGAGGGGAAGATCGAGGGGGGAGGGGAAGATCGAGGGGGGAGAGGGGAAGATCGAGGGGGGAGAGGGGAAGATCGAGGGGGGAGGGGAAGATCGAGGGGGGAGGGGAAGATCGAGGGGGGAGGGGAAGATCGAGGGGGGAGAGGGGAAGATCGGGGGGATAGGGGAAGATCGAGGGGGATAGGGGAAGATCGAGGGGGGAGAGGGGAAGATCGAGGGGGATAGGGGAAGATCGAGGGGGGAGAGGAAGATCGAGGGGGGAGAGGGGAAGATCCGGGGGATAGGGGAAGATCGAGGGGGGAGGGGAAGATCGAGGGGGGAGAGGGGAAGATCGAGGGGGGAAGGGAAGATCGAGGGGGGAAGGGAAGATCGAGGGGGGAGAGGGGAAGATCGGGGGGATAGGGGAAGATCGAGGGGGGAGAGGGGAAGATCGGGGGGATAGGGGAAGATCGAGGGGGGAGAGGGGATGATCGGGGGGGAGGGGATGATCGGGGGGAGAGGGGAAGATCGAGGGGGATAGGGGAAGATCGAGGGGGGAGAGGAAGATCGGGGGGAGAGGGGAAAATCGGGGGAGAGGGGAAGATTGGGGGGATAGGGGAAGATCGAGGGGGATAGGGGAAGATCGAGGGGGGAGAGGAAGATCGAGGGGGGAGGGGAAGATCGGGGGAGAGGGGAAGATTGGGGGGATATGGGGAAGATCGAGGGGGGAGAGGAAGATCGGGGGGAGAGGGGAAAATCGGGGGAGAGGGGAAGATTGGGGGGATAGGGGAAGATCGAGGGGGGGCGAGGGGAAGATCGGGGGATAGAAGAAGATCGAGAGGGGAGAGGGGAAATCAGGGGGAGAGGGGGAGATCAGGGGGGGAGAGGGGAAGATCAGTGGGAGGGGGAAGATCAGGGGGGATGGGGAAGATCGAGGGGGAGAGGGGAAAATCGGGGGGGGGAAGATTGGGGGGAGAGGGGAAGATTGGGTGGAGGGGGAAGATCAGGGGAGAGGGGAAGATTGGGGGGAGGGGCAGTTGGGGGGACATGAGGTGGGGGAAGGGGGAGATCGGAGATGGACATCGGAGGCTGAGAGGGACCTTGGAGGCTGAGAGGGACATCAGACATCGGAGCAGGGTGGAAAGGTAGGTTTATTTTGATTTTTAACTTTGTGCAATGGTTTATTATTTAATTTATTTAGTTTCTTTTTGCCTGATCCGACCCTTCAGTCCTGGTTTCACCAGGCGTGAATCGGAAGCCGTGGGAAAGCCACCCAGGTAGGTTTAAAATCATTTTATCTACCTAATATGTCAGAAGTAAAGTACCTTAAGTACTTCAATGAGGTACATTTGGTTCTTTAACTATCATCCCACCGGCTTTAATTGCCGGCAGGACTTCCGGATTCGGGAAGCCCGCGCGCACACAGATGCGTCTGTGGGAAACTCGGAAGTCTGGAGCTTGGAGCAGGCTTCCAAACCCGGTGGGGATTTTTACCATTTTCGCAGCCCCCACCCCCGGCCCCCAATGCACCCGCAATTTAATTTTAAAATTGAGCCCTAGGTGTTTTATGACCCTTAGAGCTTTACGGTTTGGAAAGTTACAACCGTGGTTGAACAACATTCCTGGCAACCATGGGTGATCTGCTAGGGCTCCCGCTGGGCATTGAGCATGACTGGGAGCATGCAGAGAGGCCACGCATAGCAGGACAAGCTGCGAGGAGACGGAGGACACTGAGCAGGAGGCCCGACCGAATGAGGGCCTTCCGGGACCAATTCTCTCACCTCGACATGACTGAGGAGGATTGCATCCGACGCCTGAGGTTCACCAAGGAAGCCAACATCTGTCAACTGGTGCGGCCACAACTGCAGCCTCAGAGCAGGGCGAGGACAGCATTGCCTGTGGCTGTGAGGGTCACTGTGGCGCTGAATTTCTACGGCTTAGGAGCATTTCAGGCCTTTGCTGACGACATGTGCAACATCTCGCAATATGCATTGCACAGGTGCTTAAGAGAGATCACAGACGCACTGTAGCAGATGAGGAACAGGTTCATCACCTTCCCTCTCCACAGAGACAAGCAGAACGAGCGGGCATGGGGGCTCGCTCGCATTGCTGGCTTCCCCATGGTGCAGGGTGCCATTGACTGCACACATGTTGCCCTGCATGCCCCGCACATCAACTCGGTCGTCAACCGAAAAGGCTCCCACTCCCTCAACATGCAGCTGGTGTGCGACCACACGCGTCGAATCATGGAGGTCGATGCTCGCTACCCTGGGAGCAGTCACGACACCCTCGTCATGCGGCAGTCCAACGTGCCAGCTATCTTTCATCCAACTCGGCAAGTCAAAGGCTGGCTACTGGGCGACAAGGGCTATCCCCTCACCCCGTGGCTCATGACACCGGTCAGGAACCCAGGCGCACGTGCACAGCAGGCCAATAATGAGAGCCATGCTGCATCGTGGAGCACACCATAGGCCTCTTCAAACAATGCTTCTGCTGCCTGGACTGGTCTGGAGGAGCCCTGTGACACTCCCCTGAGTGGGTGGGCAGATTTGTGGTGGTCTGCTGCATGCTGCACAACCTCGCCATCATGAGGGACCAGCCTTTGCCACCAATGTTGAGCTAGAGGTGGAGGAGGAGGAGGCTGAGGAGGAGGAGGAGGAAGAGGAGGAGGAGGAGGGGGTGGAGCCGGAAGAGGAGGTGGAGGAAGACGCAAGGTTGCAGCAGGAACCACACGCCTTGTCTGCAAGGGCTCTGCGTGCTCACCTGATCCGTGCCCGCTATCAATAATTTGAACTACATCCCCCAACTCACCAACGCTCCACACTCCCCAGCTTTCCGCTCCCACAAGACAATCAAATCGCCCTCCATCTGATTGCACATTGGTGTCCCTCTCAGCTCATTGCATAAATAAAAACCAAACGCAAAATCAAACCCTCATTTATGGATTAATAAATGAAATTATGCAAATATAACAGAACTATTCACCCTTGTGCATTCCCTTAGTGCCTTTTGTTCGTGTGTCTTTACCTATCCCAGTGCTCCTAGGAGGTGCTTCCCCAGTGGCTGGAGTAAGGGTGGTGGGAGGCTGCTGGCCTTCCATGGAGGAGCGTGCAGATGGCCTTGGAGGACGACCTCGAGCAGCTCTGGGCCAGGAGGGCCCGGATTCAGACTGCACCATCGCAGCATGGGTTGCAGCAGTCTGGCCTGGCTGGCCGAGAGGCAACAACAGGGGCACTGGCGGAGTGGCAGGGGTGGGAGCAGGAAGGCTGTCGTCCTGAGAGAGGACAGCGGGTCCAACTGCCATGGCGCCACTGCCACTCTCCCGGGGCGGCGCCTCAGCAATCCTGGTGATCGGCTGGAGAACGGACTGCTGGAGTGCTGTGACTCCCTGGTAGCCCCGTTCCATAGTGGTCCCCTGAGCCACTATAGCAGCAGTCTGAGCTTCCAAGGCAGCAGTCTGAGCTGAAAATGCAGCAGTCAGACTTTGGATGGCAGATGTTTGTGCTGCAATGGAAGCTGTGACATCAGTCATCAGACGCTGGTGGGTTCCACAGGTTTGCTGATGGAGGTGACCACCCGTTCCATGTTGGAAAGGATGGGCTCCAAGCTCTGCGCAAAGCCCTGTGCCAAGTTGGAGCTGGACTCCTCCATGCCCCTTCTCATTGTGCGCAGGCTTTCTGGCAGGCTTTCCAGTGCCCTAGGCATTTGTTGGTGTACGCCCATCAGCTGACTTCTGTATCTGGGCCAATCGATGTCATCGTCTGACTCCTCTTTGAAAGAGCTATATAATTAGTCCCAATCCCCCACTCTTTCCCCAAAGCCCTGTAAATTTTTCCTTTTTAAGTATTTATCCAATTCCCTTTTGAAAGTTACTATTGAATCTGCTTCCACCACTCTTTCAGGCAGTGCATTCCAGATCATAACAACTCGCTGCTTAAAAAAAATTCTCCTAATTTCCCCCCTTGGTTCGTTTGCCAATTATTTTAAACTGTGTCCTCTGTTTACTGACCCTCCAGTGGATACAGTTTCTCCTTATTTATTCTATGAAAACCCCTCATAATTTTGAACACCTCTATCAAATCACCCCTTAACCTTCTCTGCTCCAAGGAGAACAATCCCAGCTTCTCCAGCCTCTCCACATAACTAGTGCCCCTCATCTCAGTTAGTACCAATTCTTAAACAAGTGACCCTAGACATGCCTCTACTGCTGAAACAAAACTAGAAAATAATAATTCAAAACCAAATATCTGAAATAAAAAATGAATAACTTGCATTTCTATAGCACCTTTCACTTCCTCAGGACGTCCCAAAGCACTTTGCAGCCAATGAACTACTTTTTTGAAGTCTAGTTACTTTTGTAATGTAGGAAATGCGGTAACTAATTTGCGCACAGCAAGGTCCCACAAACAGCAATGAGATAATGATAAAATAATCAAAGTGCTGTTGGTTGAGGAATAAATATTGGCCAGAACACCGAGGAGAATTCCCCTGCTCTTCTTCGAAATAGTGCCGTGGGATCTTTCACGTCCAACTGAGAGGACAGACAGGGCCTCTGTTTAAAGACTTATCTGAAAGAATGAAGAGGAGTCCATAAAGGCTAGCTACAAACACACAACAGTGTTTGACTCCAGCGGTGATGACAAAAGACTCAAAACAGCACTCCATCAATACCTACTCTGCTAAGCAGTACATTATGGAGCAAATACATAATCTGGACAAATTTCTCTCGGCACCAGCTTCGAATGAACTCGCTGGTTGGATTATTAAATTTAATAAAAGCCTCTCTTGTTGGAGGAACAGTGATGATAATAAACAGGTGACTAATCTTTCGTTTAATAACGATTTTGATCTCTCCAACCAGTACCTCAGCCCATTCTGACTGTCACACTCCGAGGTGGTGTGTCAGAACGTCTCAGCATGGTTCCCCTTTCTATTTTTCCCTTCCTTGGTAAGGCACCTGACTGGCACTTCCACACACCAAACCGGGTGAAATAAGGGACTCATGTGGTGGATGTTGGGTGTCCTATCATTCCATGACGAAGTCTATTGCAACTCTTATTCACTGTGTCACCACACTGCTCTATTTCTCATTTAAAGAGGTCAACACTTCCAGTCAGGAAATGTTTGCCACTCACTTGGCCAACCTGTTAGACATCAATCCATAAACCCTACTTTTGTTGTTCAATAAATCCTCTAGTGTTCTTGCATCATTAGAAGACAATATTTTTAAATAAATGCTTTTGTCTACATCAGTTGAAGACACAAAGGGCAATAAAATGGCTTTCTCTAGGCACATTAGTAATAAAGAGGACAGTCAGGTGAGAGTAAGCTGATGAGAGATGAAGGAGATAAGTTTGTAATGGAGAGTGAGGTAATGGCAGAAAAAATCATAATGGCCCAAATCTTGCTGGAGTGGGGCATCACCATTAATTAGACATTTTCCTCATCCTTCAGCTCGAAATTGTTTTGCCCTGTAATTTGTTGGAAGTCCGAGCTGGTAATGGAGGGCAACGGGGCATCTGGGACCTTAGTGAACAACGGGACCAATAGTCTATCTCCTTCACCGAGGAGATTTAAGGATTGAGAAAGAAACGGAGAAGGAAAGAGGGTGAATTAGAGTCAAATCAGGTACAGAAACAGAAATAAAGAGAGGGAAAGAAAGATTCAATTAAGAGAGAGAAAAAATAGACAGAGTGAAAGTAAGAAGAAAACTAAAAAATTTAAAATTTAAAATTTTTCAATTTCTAGGAAGAATTTACTACCTGCAGGAATGAGACTCAACAGTTCAAATTGTTCCCTTTCTGGACCGAAGAGATTAAGTGGCATTCCATTAATAATTATCATAAGACCATAAGAGATAGGAGCAGGAGTAGGCCATTCGGCCCCTCAAGCCTGCTCCGCCACTTAGTGAGATCATGGCTGATTTGATTTTTACCTCAACTCCACTTTCCTGCCTTTTCCCCATATCCTTTGACTCGCTTGCTGATCAAAAATTTGTCTAACTCAGCCTTGAATGTATTCAGTGACTCAGCCTCCACAGCTTTTTGGGGTAAAGAATTCCAAAGATTCATGACCCTCTGGGAGAAGAAATTCCTCCTCATTTCCATCTTAAACGGGCGACCCCTTATTCTGAGACTATGCCCCCTAGTTTTAGATTCCCCCATGAAGGGTAACATCCTCTCAGCATCTACCCTATCAAGTCCCCTCAGAATCTTGTATGTTTCAATAAGATCTCCTCTCATTCTTCTAAACTCCAATGAGTATAGACCCAACCTGTTCAATCTTTCCTCATAAGACAACCCTTCCATATCCGGAATCCAAGTATGTCCTTCCTTAAATAAGGACACCAGAACTGTACGTAGTACTCCAGGTGTGGGCTCACCAGCACCCTGTACAGTTGTAGCATAACTTCCCTGCTTTTATACTCCACCCCCTAGAAATAAAGACCAATATTCCATTTGCCTTCCGGATTACCTGCTGCACCTGTATGTTGACTTTTTGTGTTTCATGTACGAGGACACCCAGATCCCTCTGTACCGCAGCATTTTGTAGTATTTCTCCATTCAAATAATATTTTGCTTTTTTTTTTCCTCCCAAAGTGGATGACTTCACATTTTCCCACATTATATTCCATCTGCCAAATTTTTGCTCATTCGCTTAACCTGTCAATATCCCTTTGCAGACACTTTGTGTCCTCATCGCAACTTGCTTTTCCACCTATCTTTGTATCATCAGCAAATTTGGCCACAAGACACTCTGTTCCTTCATCCAAGTCATTGATATATATTGTAAATAGTAGAGGCCCCAGCACTGAGCCCTGCGGCACCCCACTAGTTACAGATTGCCATTTTGAAAATGATCCTTTTATCCCGACTCTTTGTTTCTTGTTGTTAAAAGGGTACTAAAACTGTTAAGTATGAGCCGTAACTTTCTGCATTTTTAAAAATTCATTCACGGGATGTGGGCGTCGCTGGCAAGGCCAGCATTTATTGCCCATCTCTAATCGCCCTTGAGAAGGTGGTGGTGAGCCGCCTTCTTGAACCGCTGCAGTCCGTGTGGTGAGGGTTCTCCCACAGTGCTGTTAGGAAGGGAGTTCCAGGATTTTGACCCAGCGACGATGAAGGAACGGCGATATATTTCCAAGTCGGGATGGTGTGTGACTTGGAGGGGAACGTGTTGTTCCCATGTGCCTGCTGCCCTTATCCTTCTAGGTGGTAGGGGTCGGGGGTTTGGGAGGTGCTATCGAAGAAGCCTTGACGAGTTGCTGCAGTGCATCCTGTGGATGGTACACACTGCAGCCACAGTGTGCCGGTGGTGAAGGGAGTGAATGTTTAGGGTGGTGGATGGGGTGCCAATCAAGCGGGCTGCTTTGTCCTGGACGGTGTTGAGCTTTTTGAGAGTTGTTGCAGCTGTACTCATCCAGACAAGTGGAGAGCATTAGCAATAAGCTAGATGAATTAACAGCACAGATAGATATTAACATTTATGATATAGTTGCAATTACGGAGACATAGCTGCAGGGTGACCAAGGATGGGAACTGAACATCCAGGGTATTCAATATTTAGGAAGGACAGACAAAAAGGGAAAGGAGGTGGGGTAGCATTGTTAGTAAAGGAGGAAATCAATGCAACAGTGAGGAAGGATATTGGCTCGGAAAATCACAATGTGGAAACTGTATGGGTGGAGCTAAGAAACACCAAGGGGCAGAAAACGTTGGTGGGGGTTGTCTATAGGCTCCCAAACGGTAGTGGAGATGTAGGGGAGGGCATTAAACAGGAAATTAGAGATGCATGCAAGAAGGGTGCAACTATAATCATGGGTGACTTTAATCTATATATAGATTGGTCAAACCAATTTAGCAATAATACTGTGGGGGAGGAATTCCTTGAGTGTGTACGTGATGGTTTTCTAGACCAATATGTTGAGGAACCAACTAGAGAACAGGCGATCCTAGACTGGGTATTGTGCAATGAGAAAGGATTAATTAACAATCTTGTTGTGCAGGGTCCCTTAGGGAAGAGCGATCATAACATGATAGAATTCTTCATTAAGATGGAGAGTGAAGTCGTTGAATCCAAAACTAGGGTCCTGAATCTAAATAAAGGAAATTACAAAAGTATGAGGTGCGAGTTGGCTATGATAGAATGGGGAACTTTACTAAAAGGGATGACGGTGGGTAGGCAATGGATAATATTTAAAGAACGTGTGCAGGAATTACAACAATTATTCATTCCTGTCTGGCACAAAAATAAAACAGGAAAGGTGGCTCAGCCGTGGCTTACAAAACAAATTAGGGATAGTATTAGATCCAAAGAGGAGACATGTAAAATTGCCAGAAAAAGCTGCAAGCCTGAGGATTGGGAGCAGTTCAGGATTCAGCAAAGGAGGACAAAGAGATTGATTAAGAGGGGGAAAATATAGTATGAGAGTAAACTAGCAGGGAACATAAAAACTGACTGTAAAAACTTCTATAAATATGTCAAGAGAAAAAGATTAGTGAAGACAAATGTAGGTACCTTACAGTCAGAAATGGGGGAAATTATAATGGGGAACAAAGAAATGGCAAAACAATTAAACACATACTTTGGTTCTGTCTTCACCAAGGAGGACACGAATAACCTCACAGAAATATTAGGGAACCAAGGGTCTAGTGAGAGGGAGGAACTGAAGGAAACCAGTATTAGTAAAAAAAATAGTGCTAGGGAAATTAATGGGGCTAAAGGCTGACAAATCCCCAGGGCCTGATGATCTACATCCCAGAGTACTTAAGGAAGTGGCCCTGGAAATAATGGATGCATTGGTGGTCATCTTCCAAAATTCTATAGACTCTGGAACAGTTCCTACAGATTGGAGGTTGGCAAATGTAACCCCGCTATTTAAAAGAGGAGGGAGAGAAAGAAACAGGGAATTACAGACTAGTTAACCTAACATCAGTAGTGGGGAAAATGCTAGAGTCTATTACAAAAGATGTGATAACAGAACACCTGGAGGGCATTAATGGGATTGGACAAAGTCAGCGTGGGTTTATGAAAGGGAAATCATGCTTAACAAATCTACTGGAGTTTTTTGAGGATGTAACTAGTAGAATAGATAGGGGAGAACCAGTGGATGTGGTGTACTTGGATATTCAGAAGGCTTTTGATAAGGTCCCACACAAGAGGCTAGTGTGAAAAATTAAAGCACATGGGATTGGGGGGAATATACTGGCATGGATTGAGAATTGGTTGATGGACAGGAAACAGAGAGTAGGAATAAACGGGTCTTTTTCCGGGTGGCAGGCAGTGACTAGTGGGGTACCACAGGGATCAGTGCTTGGGCCCCAGCTATTCACAATATATATCAATGATTTGGATGAGGGAACTAAATGTAACAGTTCCAAGTTTGCAGACGACACAAAGCTGGGGTGGAATGTGAGCTGTGAGGAGGATGCAAAGAGGCTCCAATGTGATTTAGACAAGTTGGGTGAGTGGGCAAGAACATGGCAGATGCAGTAGAACGTGGATAAATGTGAGGTTATCCACTTTGGTTGTAAAAACAGAAAGGCAGATTATTATTTGAATGGTGATAGATTGGGAAAAGGGGAGGTGCAACGAGACCTGGGTGTCCTTGTACAGCAGTCGCTGAAAGCGAGCATTCAGGTGCAGCAAGCAGTTAGGAAGGCGAATGGTATGTTGGCTTTCATTGCAAGAGGATTTGAGTACAGGAACAAGGATGTCTTACTGCAGTTGTACAGGGCCTTGGTGAGACCACATCTGGAGTATTGTGTGCAGTTTTGGTCTCCTTATCTGAGGAAGGATGTCCTTGCCATGGAGGGAGTGCAACAAAGGTTTACCAGACTGATTCCTGGGATGGCAGGACTGACGTATGAGGAGAGATTGGGTCGTCTAGGCATATATTCACTAGAGTTTAGAAGAATGAGAGGTGATCTCATCGAAACATATAAAATTCTAACAGGACTAGACAGACTAGATGCAGGGAGGATGTTCCCGATGGCTGGGGAGTCCAGAACCAGGGGTCACAGTCTCAGGATACGGGGTAGGACATTTAGATCTGAGATGAGGAGAAATTTCTTCACTCAGAGGGTGGTGAACCTGTGAAATTCTCTACCACAGAAGGCAGTGGAGGCCAAGTCATTAGATGTATTCAAGAAGGAGATAGATATATTTCTTAATGCTAAAGGGATCAAGGGATATGGGGAAAAAGCGGGAACAGGGTACTGAGTTGGACGATCAGCCATGATCATTTTGAATGGTGGAGCAGGCCTGAAGGGCTGAATGGCCTACTCTTGGTCCAATTTTCTATGTTTCTATGTATTCCATCACACTCCTCACTTGTGTCATGTAGATGGTGGAATGGCTTTGGGGAGTCAGGAGGTGAGTCACTCACCACAGAATACCCAGCCTCTGACCTGCTCTTGTAGCCACAGCATTTATGTGGCTGGTCCAGTTAAGTTTCTGGTCAATGGTGACCCCCAGGAAGTTGATGGTGGGGGATTCGGTGATGGTAATGCCTTTGAATGTCATGGGGAGGTGGTTAGACTCTCTCTTGTTGGAGATGGTCATTGCCTGGCGCTTGTCTGGCGCGAATGTTACTTGCCACTTATCAGCCCAAGCCTGGATGTTGTCCAGGTCTTGCTGCATGCGGGCTCGGACTGTGTCATTATTTGAGGGGTTGCAAATGGAACTGAACACTGTGCAATCATCAACGAACATCCCCGTTTCTGACCTTATGATGGAGGGAAGATCATTGATGAAGCAGCTGAAGATGGTTGGGCCTAGGACACTGCCCTGAGGAACTCCTGCAGCAATGTCCTGGGGCTGAGATGATTGGCCTCCAACAACCATTACCATCTTCCTTTGTGCTAGGTATGGCTCCAGGCACTGGAGAGTTTTCTCCCTGATTCCCAATGATTTAATGTGCAAATCCAGCAAGTTCTTAAAAATAACCGGGAGGTTGAGGGAGAGATGACATTAGTGCAAAGCAAGTGGTGGAGTGACGTAAATCAACCAGTAAGTTCTGGTGATTCGCAACTCACAGTGTATCTCTTCACCCCCTGAACTTTCTGGCCGATTTGCAAATTAATAGCGGCATGAGTCGTGAATTTGGTGCTATTTTCCAGGAAGATTTCGGTCAATGAATTTACCTCAGTTTTGACAGAGGAGGTAGATATTGAAATTGTCAAACCAGCAAGGGTGGGTGTAGAAGAGTTATTGGAGATTATTACTCAAAGAAAGAAGGTACTTAAGAGGTTAGACCTCTGTCTGTCTGTCTGGCTGTCTGGGCTCAGGAAATTCCAGATGCTTCTCAGGACAGAGCTGGCCAGCAGAGGGCTGTTGCCAATCATTGATCCAGCCTCTTTTCACAGCTGGAATCAGAACTCAGACTCCCTACACTCAAGCACACATTAACGACCGAGCCTTTGGCTCAGTGGTAGCATTCCTGCTCTGAGTCAGAAGGTGCAGGGTTCCCCATTCCAGACAGTCCCAGCAAGTGGAGACCAGAGTTCCAGACAGTCCCGGCGAGAATAGACCCGAGTTCCAGACAGTCCCGGCGAGGGTAGACCCGAGTTCCAGACAGTCCCGGCGAAGGGAGACCCGAGCTCCAGACAGCCCCGGCGAGGGGAGACCCGAGCTCCAGACAGTCCTGGCGAGGGGAGACCCGAGCTCCAGACAGTCCCGGCGAGGGGAGACCGGAGCTCCAGACAGTCCTGGCGAGGGGAGACCGGAGCTCCAGACAGTCCCGGCAAGGGGAGACCGGAGCTCCAGACAGTCCCGGCGAGGGGAGACCCGAGCTCCAGACAGTCCCGGCGAGGGGAGACCCGAGCTCCAGACAGTCCCGGCGAGGGGAGACCCGAGCTCCAGACAGTCCCGGGGAGCGGAGACCGGAGCTCCAGACAGTCCCGGCGAGGGGAGACCGGAGCTCCAGACAGTCCCGGCGAGGGGAGACCCGAGCTCCAGACAGTCCCGGCGAGGGGAGACCCGAGCTCCAGACAGTCCCGGCGAGGGGAGACCCGAGCTCCAGACAGTCCCGGCGAGGGGAGACCCGAGCTCCAGACAGTCCCGGCGAGGGGAGACCGGAGCTCCAGACAGTCCCGACGAGGGGAGACCCGAGCTCCAGACAGTCCCGGGGAGCGGAGACCGGGGCTCCAGACAGTCCCGGCGAGGGGAGACCCGAGCTCCAGACAGTCCCGGCGAGGGGAGACCGGAGCTCCAGACAGTCCCGGCGAGGGGAGACCCGAGCTCCAGACAGTCCTGGCGAGGGGAGACCGGAGCTCCAGACAGTCCCGGCGAGGGGAGACCCGAGCTCCAGACAGTCCCGGCGAGGGGAGACCCGAGCTCCAGACAGTCCCGGCGAGGGGAGACCCGAGCTCCAGACAGTCCCGGCGAGGGGAGGCCGGAGCTCCAGACAGTCCCGGCGAGGGGAGACCCGAGCTCCAGACGGTCCCGGTGAGGGGAGACCCGAGCTCCAGACAGTCCCGGGGAGGGGAGACCGGAGCTCCAGACAGTCCCGGCGAGGGGAGACCCGAGCTCCAGACAGTCCCGGCGAGGGGAGACCCGAGCTCCAGACAGTCCCGCCGAGGGGAGACGGGAGCTCCAGACAGTCCCGGCGAGGGGAGACCCGAGCTCCAGACAGTCCCGGGGAGGGGAGACCGGAGCTCCAGACAGTCCCGGCGACGGGAGACCCGAGCTCCAGACAGTCCCGGCGAGGGGAGACCCGAGCTCCAGACAGTCCCGCCGAGGGGAGACGGGAGCTCCAGACAGTCCCGGCGAGGGGAGACCCGAGCTCCAGACAGTCCCGGCGAGGGGAGACGGGAGCTCCAGACAGTCCCGGTGAGGGGAGACGGGAGCTCCAGACAGTCCCGGCGAGGGGAGACCCGAGCTCCAGACAGTCCCGCCGAGGGGAGACGGGAGCTCTGGCTCTGAATTCTGGGTTGACATGCAGCGGGATTCTTGTGTGGGTTGTGGGAGCCCATAAAACCCTCCCACTGTATCGGACTAACCCCCCAATGACTGGTATAAAGATGGTTACAGCCCTGGAAGGAGTGTTCACGTCAACGCCTGATCAGCCTCTGAGTCCTTCTACTACTTCACACTGTTGACTAAGGGAAGAGTGAGAAGATATGGCACAATTTTAAAATGATCACACAAAGAATTTACAGGGCTGTTAAAAAAATCCTTCCCACCGAGGGAGGTTAGAATGTGGAATTCTCAGCCATGAACCGTTGATGAGTAGAGTTTATAAATTCTTTTAAAAAGGAACTAGATAATTGTTCGCAAGAGGGGAAAGTTAAAGGATATGAGGAAGAAGCGGGAGAGTGGGATTAGATGAGGTGCCTCTCGTGAAAAAAAAACCATCATAGACTTGATGGGCCAAATTACCTATTTCTAAAATCTATGGCGGAGGAGGAATTTCCTTGGGGCTTCTCCAAAGGGCCGTAACTTTGGTAGAAGTGTGGCAGAAACCCAGTAAAATTGTCGTAAATGTTGCTTACGTAATTTTCCAGGGGCTTCCGTGGCAGTAGAGCGGAAGAAGTCTGGTAGTAGGATAAGAAGCCACTGAAGGCCTTCCCACTTCTTATGGCTTGAACCGGTCAGCACTGAGTTAGCAGATTGCCACTGGGCAGCAGCTGGCATGCTGTAATCAGTCAAAGCACTCCCAGAGTAGAGAGGAGAGAGAGAAAAGAAAAAATATCAGCCAGGGCTCCTGTTCCTGACCACTATCCCACGACTTGTGGAGTGAGGGCTGGATTGGATTCAGCTATGATGTTCTCTTTTCTCCCAGCCCAATAACCCTCTGATGTCTGACAACTGAAGAAAGAAAGACTTGCATTTATATAGCGCCTTTCATAACCTCAGGACGTCCCAAAGCACTTCCCAGCCAATGAAGTACTTTTGAAGTGTAGCCACTGTTGTAATGTTGGAAATGCAGCAGCCAATTTGTGCACAGCAAGATCCCACAAACAGCAGTGGGCCAGATTTCACTGTAGCAGGACATCTGCCTTTGGTTAGACTTGCTGCTGCACCCTTCAGCTCAAAACATTTTTGCCCGCGAGGTTGCTGAAAGTGTGAGCTGATAACGGGGCAGTGAGGGAAACAGGGGATCTGGGACCTGAGTGAACAGGGCAAGCAATTGGGTATCTCCTTAACCAATGGGATTTAACGATTGGGAAATAAAGAGAGGAAGGATCGAGAAGGAGGGTAAATTAGAGGGAATGAATTCAATGTCAAATCAGGTACAGAAAGAGAAATAAAGAGAGGGAAAGAAAGATTAGATTAAGAGAGAGAAAAAAAGAGACAGAAAGGAAAAGTTAAAAAGAAAGTGTAAAATTTAAAATTTGACATTTTTAAAATCTCCCCGAAAAATTCAAAACTGAAGGAATGAGACCCCACACTTGTAATAGTTAATTTTCGTGCCAGAGAGGTTGATTGACAGTAATTAACACTTATCACATCATTAAAAGGGTTCATCACGCTTGTAATGGCAAGACTTAACTTTCTGTGGACAATTAATGGGCAATTACAGTAAGTTCCTAAAAGAAAGGGGAAGCTAAAGGTGTGATGCCATTTTAGTGAAGCTAACAGTGGAGCAGCAGAACTCGGACAGCAACTTTTGGATATTCACATTTAACCACGCATCTGCTCCTCGCCTGAAGTTGCTGTACCATTTATCCATAAATAACAGCGAGGGCCATTAGCCTCACCATTATTTTGACAGCAAATTCTGGCCCAATGTGAATGACTAGATAATCTGTTTTTAGTGATGTTGGATGAGGGGTTAGTTGACCAGGACACTGAGGAGAAGTCCCCGGACCCACGGCGAAGATATTCAACATGTCATCGATGACGACGAACACCTCGCTAAGGCCATCCCCACGCCTCCACCACTCGCCTTTAAACAGCCACCCAACCTCAAACAGACCATCGTTCGCAGCAAGTTACCCAGTTTTCAGGAGAACAGCGTCCACGACACCACACAACCCTGCCACGGCAACCTCTGCAAGACATGCCAGGTCATCGACACGGATACCAACATCACACGAGAGGACACCACCCACCAGGTACATGGTTCATACTCCTGTGACTCGGCCAACGTTGTTTACCTCATACGTTGCAGGAAAGGATGCCCCGGAGCATGGTACATTGGCGAGACCATGCAGACACCGCGACAATGGATGAACGGACACCGCGCAACAATCGCCAAACAGGAGGGTTCCCTCCCAGTCGGGGAACACTTCAGCAGTCAAGGACATTCAGCCACCGACCTTCGGGTAAGCGTTCTCCAAGGCGGCCTTCGAGACACACGACAACGCAAAATCGTCGAGCAGAAGTTGATAGCCAAGTTCCGCACCCATGAGGACGGCCTCAACCGGGATCTTGGGTTCATGTCACGCTACACGTAACCCCACCAGCAAAAAGGGGGGAAAAAAATTATATGTTTTTTAAAATTCTCTCTCTCTTTGCCATTTTGAGTTTCTTTCTGCCTGCCTGTGTAATAGACACAATGTATATCTAGTGTACTGGGACGTGCTGTTCTCCGTGACTGGCCTGTTTGAATAACAACGACACCTTTTGATTGGTGTGATGCTGTCCCAACATAGTATAAGATATGCGATTTGAGAACCTTTTCATTCATTCATCTGACGAAGGAGATAATCTCCGAAAGCTTGTGATTTTAAAATAAATTTGTTGGACTATAACCTGGTGTTGTAAGATTCCTTACATTTCTCCTTTGAAATAGTGCCATGGGATCTTTTACATTCATCTGAGAGGGCAGATGGAGCCTCGGTTTAACGTCTCATCCAAAAGATGGCACCTCCGACAGTGCAGCACTCCCTCAGTATTGCACCGAGTCTCAGCCCAGATTTTGTGCTTAATCTCTGGAGTGAGACTTGAACCCATGACCTGCTGACACAGAGGTGAGAGTGACACTGCCGAGCCACATGAAGAGTCCCAAGCTGGGTGAGGTTCCGGAGGACTCCCCATGGAACCATACACCAGCGAGAGTTAGCGGCCTCAGGAAAGGAGAGAAAAGAGTAGCTTGGGGTGATAAACACTGGATGCATAGAAAAAGCAAAGTATTGCCAAAATAAAAAAACAAATACATTAAGAAACACTTTGCTCTTTAATGGAAGACTGCAGCACGAGCAGTGAACAGACTGAAGGTCTTCGAGGTCATCCCGAGACTCTAAGGCTGAGTGTTATTGATCCTTCAACTTATGGCAACACTTTAATCGTATGCTGATCAATACTGAAATATTACACCCTGAAACACAATACAAGGACAGGAACAAATTTAACAAAATGGATTGCAAGTGGTTTGGTGTTCAATAATTTATGAAGAATTAGAAAATTTAACATTCTGTAAGAGAAAAAAAATCTGTGGCCAATTTCAGGAGCAACTAGGAAACTCGTCTCAGACTCACAAGCAACCAGGCAAACTCCAAGAGTCAGTAATTACACATGATGCTTCGCTTAACGTACTTAAACTAACCGTCCCCTCCCCATGTCACAATTTGCTTAGAAACATAGGATTCTATACAACTAGAAATGATCATAGAATATCGTAGAGTTCTTATTTCACTTTCTCTTAAATATCCTATCTGCCAAAAATGTATCCATCTTAAAATTTATAATATCCACTGCCCCCCTCTGTGTGAAGAGGTTACTTATTAACTGTGTAGACATCTTTTCTTGTCGAAGCTTGAATATATGTCCCCTTGTCCTCGTGCTTGTGTTAACAGTGATCATCCTGGGATCCAGTTTATCTATTCCCTTGATGATCGTAAATATCTCAAATAAGGTCATATCTCAGCTGCCTTTCTTCCAGTGTAAATATTCCGAGTACCCTTCATCTTTCCTTATTGATCCCTTTCCCCACCGCTGCACATTGTGCTAATGGTTTAAGGGTGTTTCCACTACAGCCCTCAGGTCCCTCTCCATTGTGGTTTCCTGTATACTGTTCCCATTTATATTGTACTCCCGTTATTTGTTTCCATTCTCCAGCTATATGACTTTGCATTTCTCGACATATCCCACATTGGCCCAATCTCCCTACCTGCCCAGATGTCTCTGCAAATGGTTTCCCACTATTTAAGACCCCTCCCAATTTGGTATCATTGGCGAACTGGGAGAGCTTCATGACCATCCCTCCGCCAACCCATTGATATTTGTTGGAAACAATAATGGTCCAAGAACCAATCCCTGCAGTACTCTGCTAGTCACTTCTTTCTATGTAAGCGCCGCTTCCTTCATAACTACCCTTATCCACTTAATCCTCATTCTACCATTACCAACAAGCCAGGGGATCAACCCAGGTTCAATGAGGAGTGTAGAAGAGCATGCTAGGAGCAGCACCAGGCGAACCTAAAAATGAGGTGCCAACCTGGTGAAGCTACAACTCAGGACTACATGCATGCTAAACAGCGGAAGCAACATGCTATAGACAGAACTAAGCGATTCCACAACCAACGGATCAGATCAAAGCTTTGCAGTCCTGCCACATCCAGTCGTGAATGGTGGTGGACAATTGAACAACTAACGGGAGGAGGAGGCTCTGTAAACATCGCCATCCTCAATGATAGCGGAGTCCAGCACGTGAGTGCAAAAGACAACGCTGAAGCATTTGCAACCACCTTCAGCCAGAAGTGCCGAGTGGATGATCCATCTCAGCCTCCTCCCCGATATCCCCAGCATCACAGAAGCCAATCTTCAGCCAATTCGATTTACTCCACGTGATATCAAGAAACGGCTGAGTGCACTGGATACAGCAAAGGCCATGGGCCCCGACAACATCCCGGCTGTAATGCTGAAGACTTGTGCTCCAGAACTAGCCGCGCCTCTAGCCAAACTGTTCCAGTACAGCTACAACACTGGCATCTACCCGACAATGTGGAAAACTGCCCAGGTATGTCCTGTCCACAAAAAGCAGGACAAATCCAATCCGGCCAATTACCGCCCCATCAGCCTACTCTCAATCATCAGCAAAGTGATGGAAGGTGTCGTCGACAGTGCTATCAAGCTACTCACCAATAACCTGCTCACCGATGCTCAGTTTGGGTTCCGCCAGGACCACTCGGCTCCAGTCCTCATTACAGCCTTGGTACAAACATGGACAAAAGAGCTGAATTCCAGAGGTGAGGTGAGAGTGACAGCCCTTGACATCAAGGCAGCATTTGACCGGGTGTGGCACCAAGGAGCCCTAGTAAAATTGAAATCAATGGGAATCAGGGGGAAAACTCTCCAGTGGCTGGAGTCATACCGAAGCACAAAGGAAGATGGTAGTGGTTGTTGGAGGTCAATCATCTCAGCCCCAGGACATTGTTGCTGGAGTTCCTCAGGGCAGTGTCCTAGGCCCAACCATCTTCAGCAGCTTCATCAATGACTTTCCCTCCATCATAAGGTCAGAAATGGGGATGTTCGCTGATGATTGCACAGTGTTCAGTTCCATTCGCAACCCCTCAAATAATGAAGCAGTCCGAGCCTGCATGCAGCAAGACCTGGACAACATCCAGGCTTGGGCTGATAAGTGGCAAGTAACATTCGCGCCAGACAAGTGCCAGGCAATGACCATCTCCAACAAGAGAGAGTCTAACCACCTCCCCATGACATTCAAAGGCATTACCATCGCCGAATCCCCCACCATCAACTTCCTGGGGGTCACCATTGACCAGAAACTTAACTGGACCAGCCATATAAATACTGTGGCTACAAGAGCAGGTCAGAGGCTGGGTATTCTGTGGTGAGTGACTCACCTCCTGACTCCCCAAAGCCTTTCCACCATCTACAAGGTATAAGTCAGGAGTGTGATGGAATACTCTCCACTTGCCTGGGCAGCTCCAACAACACTCAAGAAACTCGACACCATCCAGGACAAAGCAGCCCACTTGATTGGCACCCCATCCACCACCCTAAACATTCACTCCCTTCACCACCGGCGCACTGTGGCTGCAGTGTGTACCATCCACAGGATGCACTGCAGCAACTCGCCAAGGCTTCTTCGACAGCACCTCCCAAACCCCCGACCTCTACCACCTAGAAGGACAAGCGCAGCAGGCACATGGGAACAACACCACCTGCACGTTCCCCTCCAAGTCACACACCATCCCGACTTGGAAATACATCACCGTTCCTTCATCATCCCTGGGTCAAAATCCTGGAACTCCCTGCCTAACAGCACTGTGGGAGAACCTTCAACACACGGACTGCAGCGGTTCAAGAAGGCGGCTCACCACCACCTTTTCAAGGGCAATTAGGGATGGGCAATAAATGCCGACCTTGTCCCATGAACGAATAAAAAAAAAATTATCCACTTCAGAAACCTCCCCCAAATTCCAATCCTTCCTACTTTGTAATGTAATTTCCTACGTGATGCTTTACTAAAGTCTAGGTATATTCAGTAATAGGTAAATTTAATAACAACTTAAAAAAGTGAATTGGATATATACTTGAAAAGGAAAAATTTGCAGGGCTACGAGGAAAGAGCAGGGGAGTGAGACTAATAGGATAGATCTGTCAAAGAGATAGCACGATGGGCTGAATGGCCTCCTCCTGTCTGTAAGATTCTATGATAACGGTCCATAATGAGGTCCAAAAAAAAAATTCACATTTCTTACATCCACTATAATCTTCCTAGTGAATTTCCAGCAAATTGAAATCTCCCTGTACTTCCCCCTGAAATTAGTATAAAGTGCCCTCTCTCTTTCCTCTGTCTGACTTTCTGGTCTATAACACGATTCTCTATCTGTATTCTTTTCCCTTTTTGTTAGTCAGTCTGACTCACAGGTATAAATTCGGCTTGGGGCCGGAGCACAGAACGGGCATTGGTTCCAGTTGGGTTTAGATGAAACCATTCACTGCCTGTACCACTTCTGCCTCCCTCAGAAATCGCCCCAATATTCCAGCAAATTCAAGAGAACATTGGCTAAGTATCTGGTGAAAGGTTTGATAGAAGGATTTGAGAGACGGGTGTTTTTGTGACTGGAAGTTTCCAGTGGGGTGCCGCAGGGCTCAGTACTTGATCCTTTGCTTTTCGTGGTATATATTAATGATTTGGACTTAAAAGTAGGGGGAATGATTAAGAAATTTGCGGATGACACAAAGATAGGCCGTGTGGTTGATAGGAGGAAAGCTGCAGACTGCAGGAAGATAACAATGGACTGGTCAGATGGGCAGAAAAGTGGCAAATGGAGTTCAATCCAGAGAAGTGTGAGCATTTGGGAGAGCAAACAAGGCAAGGGAATATATAGTAAATGGGAGGATACTGAGAGGTGTAGAGGAAGTGAGGGACCTTGGAGTGCATGTCCACAGATCCCTGAAGGTAGCAGGACAGGTAGATAAGGTGGTTTAGAAGGCATACGGAATGCTTTCCTTTATTAGCTGAGGCATAGAATATAAAAGCAGGGATGTTATGCTAGAACTGTATAAAACACGAGTTAGGCCACAGCTTGAGTACTGCGTACAGTTCTGGTCACCACATTACAAGAAGGGTGTAATTGCACTAGAGAGGGTGCAGAGGAGATTTACGAGCATGTTGCCAGGACTGGAGAATTTTAGCTATGATGACAGATTGGATAGGCTGGTGTTGTTTTCTTTGGAACAGAGGAGGCTGAGGGGTGATTTGATTGAGGTGTATAAAATTATGAGGGACCTAGATAGAGTGGATAGGAAGGACCTATTTCCCTTAGCAGAGGGGTCAGTGACCAGGGGGCAAAGATTTAAAGTGATTCGTAGAAGGATTAGAGCGGAAATGAGGAAAATCTTTTTCACCCAGAGGGTGGTGGGGGTCTGGAACTCACTGCCTGAGAGGGTGGTAGAGGCAGAAACCCTCAACTCATTTAAAAAATACCTGGATGTGCACCTGAAGAGCCGTGACCTTCAGGGCTACCGTCCAAATGCAGGAAAGTGGGATTAAGCTGGATGGCACGTTTCTCAGCCGGCGCGGACACGATGGGCCGAATGGCCTCCATCTGTGCCATAAATTTTCTATGATTCTATGATTGAAAGACATTGTGGGATATGACCTTTCCTAGACACTGGAGCCAGCAAGATAGACCGGCCATGTACATCGGCCAGTTTGTTGGAACTGCAGAGCAGTTACTGTGCTGTGACATCAACAACAACAACTTGCATTTATATCGTGCCTTTAATGTAGTAGCACTTCACAGGAGCGATTATCAAACAACATTTGACTCCGAGTCACATAAAGAGATATTAGGACAGGTAACCAAAAGCTTGGTCAAAGAGGTAGGTTTTAAGGAGCGTCTTAAAGGAAGAGAGAGTTAGAAAGGCGGAGAGGTTTAGGGAGGGAATTCCAGAGGGAATTCCAGAACGTAGGGCCTAGGCAGCTGAAGGCACGGCCAATGATGAAAATCGTGGATGTGCAAGAGGCCAGAATTGGAGGAGCGCAGAGATCTCGGAGGGTTGTAGGGCTGGAGGAGGTTACAGAGATAGGGAGGGGTGAGGCTATAGTGGGATTTGAAAATAAGGATGAGAATTTTAAAATCGAGGTGAACCCGGACTGGGAGCCAATGTAGGTCAGCGAGCACAGCGGTGATGGGTGAACAGGACTTGGTGTGAGTTAGGATATGGAGAGCAGAGTTTTGGATGAGCTCAAGTTTATGGAGCTTGCACATTTTAAAAAGAAACATTTCAAACAGTGAATTTCACTTCTGCACGGTTGTTTCTTGGTTGTTGGTAGGACTCTAGGTAGGATAAGATACCTAACCTGGAAATTCAATAATGACTTGTCCAGTTATGAGACTTTCAGCTAAAACTCAGATGATCTTCCCTTTCTGCTCCTGTAAGAATATCCCCATCCTTTGTCAGGATATATTGGCCTTGGAGGGGGTGCAGCACAGATTCACCGAGTTGGTTTTTGTTCAATTCACCATGCAAGGTATATCAACATTCTGTGAGGTCCATATTACAAACCTCACATCCAGTCAGATATTATATCTGTTGACACTGAAAAAAGAAATCAACATTCACTAATCTCCATATATAGATATAGATATAACTGAATTACCGTGTATCATTGGATTAGAGGCAGCAGCAAAATCTCAGGGTTCAGCTGATGAATAAAGCAATTAACCTTCACTTCCATTGTTTAAGATGCCAACTGAACCTCTTCATTGGGTTATTGTAGTGTGTAATGTACTGGCAGACATCCAAACACCTCTATTCAATTACTCTAAGTTAGCATCCACATAATCCCTCTGAGCGTCTCGATTGCACCATTGTAGTCTAACTAACATTGCGTCCCCTATAATGATCACACCTGCCATTATCAATTCAAGATACGACAAATTGGAGTGGGTTACAGACTCTGCATTCGGAGGATGTCCGCACATTATTCAAGCCTTACTTGTGTTCTATAACGGCAAAAGAAGCACTATTTTTATTAGTCGAGCTACACACTCCAAACTCTTCATTATAGACCTCAGGACGTCCCAAAACGTTTTACAGCCAATTAAGTACATTTTTTGAAGTGTAGTCACTGTTGTAATGTAGGAAACGCGGCAGCCAATTTGCACAGCAAGGTCCCACAAACAGAAATGTGATAAATGATCAGATAATTTGTTTTTAGTGGTGTTGGTTGAGGGATAAATATATGCCATGATATTGGGGAGAACAGCCCTGCTCGAAACAGTGCTATAGGATCTTTTAAGTCCACCTGGGCGGGCAGACGGGACCTCGTTTTAACGTCTCATCCAAAAGACGGATTTATCAATGAGAACAAATTAATCATGCACACTCAGAAAGAGTATAGCTTCGACATCCATTTCAGTACATGTGTATATGTTAACTGCAGGTATTAAGCAATGATCATGAGTCCTTATAATCTCATCCAACATCCCTTCTGTGTTATAGTCATCTTCAGACTGGTTTTCGAAGCAGTTGTTATAAAAGACTATCGTCACTGCTGTAAAAAGGTTGGGTAGCTTCCCTGTCTTTATATATAAAGATAGAACAGTAGGTTCAGATTTGTCAGGTCATCAGGACATGAGGGACTTCCGTTATGTGGATAGACTGGAGAAGCCGAGGTTGTTCTCCTTACAGCAGAGAAGGTTAAGAGGAGATTTGATAGAGGTGTTCAAAATCATGAACGGTTTTGATAGAGTAAATAAGGAGAAAATGTTTTCAGTGACAGGAGGGTCGGTAACCAGAGGACACAGATTGGCAATTGGCAATTGGCAAAAGAACCAAAGTTATTTACGCAGGGAGTTGTTATGATCTGGAATGCACTGCCTGAAAGGGTGATGGAGGCAGATTCAATAGTAACTTTCAAAAGGGAATTGGATAAATACTTGAAATCGAAAAATTTACAGGGCTCTGGGGAGTGGGACTAATTGGATAGCTCTTTCAAAGAGCCGGCACAGGCACGATGGGCCGATTGGCCTCCTTCTGTGATGTATGATTCTATGACACAGGTTCAATGTTGTGAAGGGCAAGCTTAGTACAGACACCAAAGAGGTACTTTTAAGTTGAGAATGAGCAACACTGGAATGGGCTGCCAGGACTGATGGTTGAGGCTAGAACACATTTAATAAATAGATAGATGCCATAATAGGAAGATGGTAAAATTGTTAATTTGGAACAGTAAAATCAAATTGGTCAAACGGTTTTCTTCATCTAAACTTATCGTGTGATCTGATGACATCAAACACATCACAAACACTTCACCTGACTCCTGAATCATTGTGTCATTTGCCCAACACACATCACAATAAAAATGGAGTTTTAGGTCTTCCAAAAACTGAACAAATTAAATTAAATTTCCCTCACTGTCATTTAGGCCATTTTCAGAGATGTTTTGGCCCAAAAATTGCAGTGGCAGGCCAACAAACAGCACCCACCGTTAGTTAGACTTGCCCTTTGCCTGTTATTTTGCCCATATTTTGCACCAGAAGTTGCTGGAAGTGGGAGCTGGAATCAGCACAGGGCATCTGGGATCTGGATGAACAGGGCAAGCAACTGGGTATCTCCTTAAACAGATTGAAGAATTGTGAAATTAACAGTGCAGTCAGAATCAGGAAGTGTAAGTTAGAATATTGAATTCAAATCATGTACAGAAAGAGAAATAGAGAGAAAGAAAGATTGGATTAAGAGAGAGAAAAAAGAGACAGAAAGAAGTAAAAAATTTTTTTTAACTTAAACATTTTTTAAAAATTTCCAATAATTAAAAGCTGAAGGAATGAGACTTGACACTTGTAATAGTTAATTTTCAGTGCCAGAGAGGTTGACTGGCAGTAATTAACACTTGTCACACCGTTAAAAGGGTACTTAGACTTGAAATGACAAACCCTAACTTTCAGTGGCGAGTTTGGTTCATATGTATCGCACAAATACAGGAACTTCACACCAATCAATGCATTTCACTGGTGAGGCAGACAGCGAGATGCCGTTTTCGTGAAGCTAATGGCGGAGCGGAGTAACTCGGACAGCAACTTTTCGATTTCCGTCTTTAATCGCCCATCTGCCTTTGTCTGAAGTTACTGTGCGATTTGCACAAAAATATCGACGAGCGCTATAAGCCTCACCATTATTTTGACAGCAAATTGTGGGCCACTGAATCACTCATGTCAGAGCTAAAAATTATGACAGTCTTGGAGATGAATTTTCAACTTGACAAAGCGAGCGCTCTCTGGTGAGAACATTTGTGACATCAACTTTAGCCCTATCTGGGGAACAAGAGGGTTGATTTACAAAATGTATGTACTGTACAAAGGTACAGAAAGCATTTCCAGTATACACAGTACTATTTAGCATTAAATATAATACTACTATGTGCGAACCATCAGTGTTACATTATTTAAGGCAGAAAAGAACTGGTAAATTTATTTGATGTCAAAGGTATTAAAACACTACGGTTGCATGAAAGAAAAACAATAACTAATTAAGTAAATCTAAAATCACTGCACATAGAATGTATCAAATAAAATGATTACAGAGGAGAAAGCTGCTGTTTGTTTGCAGAATAAAGATTGACAGGTCTGAGACATGTGCCAATGTATTTTAGATTTGGTAGAAGCCTCAAGCAACTCGACATGACAGTGCTCCCCGTCACCTACTAACTGCTTCCACCCTCTCACTGGGGAGCCCGTTCCATAGGGAACAACCATTTACAATTGTTTCCGCTGAGTGTGATCTATTGGATCTTGTAACATTTGTCCCATTGTTGAGTTGATCAGGAAATAGAATGATGTTACAGGAGCCGCTCGAGTGTTTTTATATATAAAAAGTTAATACAAGACCAAGGTTGGAATGCTTGTAACTGTACTGTAAAAAGTAAGGCAAGCTTTAGGAAGTGAACTCATTACAGTCAAGGTCCATCTTTTTTTATTCATTCATGGGATGTGGGCGTCACTGGCAAGGCTGGCATTTATTGCCCATCCCTAATTGCCCTCGAGAAGGTGGTGGTGAGCCGCCTTCTTGAACTGCTGCAGTCCGTGTGGTGAAGGTTCTCCCACAGTGCTGTTAGGAAGGGAATTCCAGGATTTTGACCCAGGGACGATGAAGGAACGGCGATATATTTCCAAGTCGGGATGGTGTGTGACTTGGAGGGGAACGTGCAGGTGGTGTTGTTCCCATGTACCTGCTCCTCTTGTCCTTATAGGTGGTAGAGGTCGCGGGTTTGGGAGGTGCTGTCGAAGAAGCCTTGGCAAGTTGCTGCAGTGCATCCTGTGGATGGTACACACTGCAGCCACTGTGCGCCGATGGTGAAGGGAGTGAATGTTTAGGGTGGTGGATGGGGTGCCAATCAAGGGGGCTGCTTTGTCCTGGATGGTGTTGAGCTTCTTGAGTGTTGTTGGAGCTGCACTCATCCAGACAAGTGGAGAGTATTCCATCACACTCCTGACTTGTGCCTTGTAGATGGTGGAAAGGCTTTGGGGAGTCAGGAGGTGAGTCACTCGCCGCAGAATACCCAGCCTCTGACCTGCTCTTGTAGCCACAGTAATTATGTGGCTGGTCCAGTTAAGTTTCTGGTCAATGGTGACCCCCATGATATTGATAGTGTGCCTGTCTGTGTGTGTGTGTGCCAGTCTCTCTCTTTGTGTGTGAGTGTGTGTGTGTGTGTGTGTGTGTGTGTCTGTCTGTGTGCCAGTCTGTGTGTATGTGTGTGTGTTTGTGTGTTTGTGGTTTTGTGTGTGTGTGTGTGTGCGTGTGTGTGTCTGTTTGTCTGTCTATGTGCCAGTCTCTGTGTGTGTGTGCGTGCGTGCACTTTTGGGTGTGTGTGCTTCTGTGTGCGTGTTTTTGTGTGTGTTTTTGTGTGCATGTTCCTGAGTGTGTGTTTTTATGTGCGTGTGCGTGTGTATGTGTGCATGTGTTTTTGTGCGTGTGCATGTGTTTTTGTGCATGTGCATGTGCTTTTGTGGGCATGTGTTTTTGTGTGCGTGTGCATGTATTGTGTGTGTGTGTGTGTGTATTTCTATGTGATTTTGAGTGCGTGTGTTATTGTGTTTGTGCCTGTTTCTCTGTGTGTGTGCTAGTCTTTCTCTTTGTGTATGTGTGTTTTTGCGAGTGTGTGTCTGTGTGCGTGTTTTTGTGTGCACATGTGTTTGTGTGCTTCTGTGTGCATGAGCTTTTGTGTGCTTGTGTTTTTGTGTGTGTGTTTTTGTGTGCGTATGTTTTTGTGTGTGTGATTTTGTGTACGTGTGTCTGTCTGTCTGCGTGTGCCAGTCTCTCTCTCTCTCTGTGTATTTGTTTTTGTGTGTGTGTATTTTTGTGTGTATGTGTGCGTTTTTGTGTTCCTGTGTGTGTGTTTTTGTGTTTTTGTATGCATGTGTGCTTTTGGGTGAGTGTGCTTTTGTTTACATATGTTTTGTGTGTGTGTTGCTTGTGTTTTTGAGTGTGTGCACTTCCGTGTGTGTGCGAGTTTTTGTGTGCGTGTGTTTTTGTGTGTATGTTTTTGTGTGCGTTTTGCCTGTGTTTTTGAATGCGTGTGTGTGTGCGTGTGTGCTTCTGTGTGTTTTTGTGTGCGAGTGTTTTTGTGTGTGTTGCTTGTGTTTTTGCATGCGTGTTCATGTGTTTTTGTGTGTGTGCGTGCTTCGGTGTGTTTTTGTATGTTTTTTTGTTGTGTTTTTGTGTGCATGTGGATGTATTTTGTGTGCATGTGTGTGTGCTTCTGTGTGTTTTTGTGTGCGTGTCTGTGTGTCTGTTTGTGTGTGTGCCAGTCTCTCTGTGTGTGGTATGTGCATTTTTGCATGTGTGTGTCTGTGCATGTGTTTGTGTGGATGTATGCGTGTGTGTTTTTGTGTGTGTGTTTATGTGTGTGTGTTTATGTGTGTGTGTTTATGTGTGTGTGTTTATGTGTGTGTGCTTTTGTGTGCATGTGTTTTATGTGCATGTGTTTTTGTGTCCATGTGTTTTTGTGTGTGTATGCATGTTTTTGTATATATGTATGTATTTGTGTTTTTATGTGTGCGTGTTTTTGTGTACGTGTGTATTTGTGTGTGTGTCTGTTTGTGCGCCAGTCTCTCTCCTTATGTGTGTGTGATTTTGCGTGTGTGTGTGTCTGTTTGCTTCTTTTTGTGCGCGTGTGTTTTTGTGTGTATGTTTTTGTGTGTATGTTTTTGTGTGTGTATTTGTGTGTGTTTTTGTGTGTGTGTGTTTTTGTGTGTATGTGCATGTGTGTGTGTTTTTGTGTGAGTGTATTTTTGTGTGTGTGTGTTTTTGTGTGTATGTGCATGTGTGTGTGCGCATGTGTGAGTGTGTTTTTGTGTGTGTGTGTTTTTGTGTGTGTGTTTTTGTGTGTGTGTGTTTTTGTGTGTATGTGCATGTGTGTGTGTTTTTGTGTGTATGTGCATGCGTGTGTTTTTGTGTGTATGTGCATGTGTGTGTGTTTTTGTGTGTATGTGCATGTGTGTGTGTTTTTGTGGGTGTGTGTGTGCATGTGTGTGTGTTTTTGTGTGAGTGTATTTGTGTGTGTGTGTTTTTGTGTGTGTGTGTTTTTGTGTGAGTGTATTTGTGTGTGTTTTTGTGTGAGTGTATTTGTGTGTGTGTTTTTGTGTGTGTGTGTTTTTGTGTGTATGTGCATGTGTGTGTGTTTTTGTGTGAGTGTATTTTTGTGTGCGTGTGCTTTTGCGTGTATGTGTTTTGTGTAAGTGTATTTGTGTGTGTGTTTTTGTGTGTATGTGCATGTGTGTGTTTTTTGTGTGTATGTGCATGTGTGTATGTTTTTGTGTGTATGTGCATGTGTGTGTGTTTTTGTGTGTATGTGCATGTGTGTGTGTTTTTGTGTGAGTGTATTTTTGTGTGTGTGTGTTTTTGTGTGTATGTGCATGTGTGTTTTTGTGTGTATGTGCATGTATGTGTGTGTTTTTGTGTGTTTGTGGTTTTGTGTGTGTGTCTGTCTGTGTGCCAGTGTGTGTGTGTGTGTGTGTGTGTGTGTGTGCTCATGCATGCGCGCGCGTGCTTTTGGGTGTGCGTGCTTCTGTGTGCGTGTTTATGTGTACGTGTGTGTGTTTTTGTGTGTATGTGTGCTTTTGTGTTCATATTTTTGTGTGCATGTTCCTTGTTTTTGTATGTGTGCATGTGCTTTTGTGTGCATGTATTTTGTGTGTGTGTGTGTGTGTACTTCTGTGTGATTTAGAATGCGTGTGTTTTTGTGTGTGTGCCAGTCTCTCTCTTTGTGTGTATATGTGTTTTTGCGTGGGTGTCTGTGTGCACGTTTTTGTGTACACGTGTGTTTGTGTGCGTGTGTTTATCTGTGGGTGTGTTTTTGTGTGCGTGTGCATGTATTGTGTGTGTGTACTTCTGTGTGTGTACCTGTCTGTGTGTGTGTGTGTGTGTGTGTGCTAGTCTCTCTCTTCGAGTGTGTGTTTGTGTGTGTGTGTTTTTGTGTGCATGTGTGCTTTTTTGTGCCTGTTTTTGTTTGCGTGTGCATGTGTTTTTGTGCGCATGTGTGCTTCTGTGTGCATGAGTTTTTGTGTACATGTGTCTGTCTGACTGTGTGTGCCAGTCTCTCTCTTTGGCCCCGATATTACCACGGAGGCAAGATGGCAGCGGGGAGGGGGTGGGGTCGGGGGGGGGGGGGCGGCGACAGGGCGCCCAGTAAAATCGGTCCGTTCCCCACGTGATCACGGATAAATTGAAGGTACTTACCGTGGCTTCCGGGTTTCCCGTCGTCAACCTGCGCAGCGGGCGGACTGCACACCCGCATCACAGGCTGTCAGCTGGAGGAGCCCGGTTTAAAGGGGCAGTCCTCCAATGCTGCTCCTGCATCAACCAACCAAAATTACACCCATGGAGCAGCCCAAGTTTACTGATGCCTCACTCCAGGTCTCACTGGATGGGGTGAGGAGGAGGAGGGATATTTTCTACCCAGCGGGCAGGAGGACGTTGCCTGCCTCTGCCACCAAGAAGGCCTGGCTCGAGGTGGCAGAGGAGGTCACCAGCAGCAGCAACGTCTCCCACACCTGGATCCAGTGCAGGCAGCGCTTCAGTGACCTAACTGGGTCAGCCAAAGTGAGTACACTTACTCATTCCCCTACACTCCATCTTCCACATCACCGCCCCCACCCCACAACTCCTTCTGCACTGACAACACTACTCTATCACATCACTCCTCACACCCACTCAAACCTCATCCTCAACTTACCTGCACTTCCTCACCTCCCCAGTACTCATCCCACCACTGCCACTCAACCCAATCCTCATACAATGTCATGACTCTGTCTCATACTCACCCTCTGATGCATCTCTTTCACGGTCACCCTCACCCAAACCAATGCATTCATCGGTTGGCCACGTCACCATCCCACACTCACGCCTCTCTACTTTCTCCCCTCATAGGAGAAGAGAGCCCAGAATTCACGGGAGAGGGCGACGACTGGAGGGGGGCCGCAACATCTGGTCGTCCTCACAGACACGGAGCAGGAGGCTCTTGAAGTGAGCCGCACCCTCGAGTGCCTGTCCATTGCGGATGCCGAGACTGCCACCCGACAAACGGCTGGTGACAGAACTTTAACATTCAGCACTCACAATAGCAAATGATGTTAACATGCCTTGTCATCTTCAGCACCTCAACATCTGTCATCATGCTTAATATTGCCTTCTGTTCTCTTACTGGGCCTTCAGCGACCGCCGTGGCGGCAGAGGGCGATTCCTCAGAAGACCTGCCGGCCTCTGAGGAGGCACCGTCACATCTGAGCGAGGCATCCACCAGCGCAGATACACACACCTCGGTGGGTCCCCGTCCTCACTTAGTTGGGGTCGCACACGGTGAGTCACCACACACGTGAGCACGAGCAGACACTGGTGGCAGGGGCAGCTGTGGAGAGTCCGCGTCGGTGGGAGCACTGCTCTCCAGGCTCTGCTCAGCTGGACACAGATGCTGAACCCTGGGGGCCATCCTTTAAAAGGAGAATGATCGAGGGGCAGCAGCACATTTGCGAGGTGCTGGAACAGGTGCCACGCGCACTCTCCACAATATGGAGGAGTCCAACTCCTGCATGAGTGGAATGGTGGCACAGGTACAGGAGGGAAACTCTGAGATAGTGTCACGGATAAGTGTGGGAATGTCTGCGATGGAGGGAAGGCTAGACTCCATCGAGCTTCAAGCACGGCTCACCAATGAGTCCATTGAGGCCCTGACAGCGGCCGTTCGGACTCAGGGTGAGCAACATTCTGCCGCCTTAAACAGGCAGGCAGATACACTACACTGGCCTTATAAGGCTTCACACGTGTCCTCCAAACTGTCGTCCTGCAGGATGGTAGGAGTGATGTGGGCCTGGCCCAGGAGAGGGATGATGGCGAAAGGGGACATGGAAGTGGGGACGCCACTCAAAGCGCCTCCAGATCTCACCCATTGCCCCCTCTCAACCAGTACCCGCAATGCTGCCTCCTCTCCAGGTGGCCGAGTCTGCCCCGGCACAGGTGCAGGTGGAGCAGTCTTTGGAGGGGCCCTCACGGGCACCAAAACCCAGAGGGCATAGGCCCAAAGCATCTAATCGGTCAGGGCATGAACAAGAGCAACCTGCCACTACCTCTGCTGTAGCCACAGGGGATGCACCACGTAGGAGTAGATGGAAGAGAAAGGGGAAGGTTTTGTGAGCACAAAGGGGATGCACAAGGGTGTTTATTTATATTTGATTTTTGTTAATGGCACATTAAATATTATTATTGTCACCACTACTGCCACGTCTTGGCCATTCTTGACTGGCTTCTGTAATAAGGCCCTTTCATGAGGTTCACCATGAACGGCAACACTTGATGCCACCCATTGGGTCACTCTACAGTGGGTGTATGTGTAGTTACAGGACTGTTTTGTGCAGGGAGGGGTGAGGTGGGGGTGGGGGGGCTGGTGTGGGTGCTGCTCTGTCCAGGTGGTGAGGACTGGACTCTTCACACTGTCTGATGTTAGGAGAACCGTTCACATATCAGTGACTCCCTGGCCTCACGAGCAGCCAGGTGAGCCGCTGCTCTGCCCATGGGTTTCTCCTCCTCCTGCTCCTCCTCCTGCTCCTCCTCCTCCTCCTCAGTGTGGGTGGCAGATGTGGATGGGGCCTCCTCCAGCGTCACCTCTCTGTTGTGCTGTGTTGTACAACACACGACTATAATGTGTCCCACTCTGTCTGGTGCGTATTGAAGCTCCCCCAGAACGATCAAGGCACCTGAATTGCATCTTGAGCAGCCCTATAACATGCTCAACTGTAGACCTGGTGGCGATGTGGCTGTCGTTATATCGACACTGTTGCTCGGTGATGGGGTTCCTCAGAGGTGTCATGAGCCACGTGTGCAGGGGGTATCCCTTGTCCCCGAGGAGCCAGCCCTTGTGGGTGTTCGGTGCGTGGAAGAGGGGCGGGATGTTGGATTCCCGGAGGATGAAGGAATCGTGGCAGCTGCCAGAGAATCTGGTGCACAAGTGAAGGAATCTCTTGCGGTGGTCACAGGTGAGCTGAGTGCTGATGGAGTGATAGCCCTTCCTGTTGATGAACAGTCCTGCCTCGTGTGGAGGTGCTCGAATTGCTATATGGGTGCAATCGATTACACCCTGCACCCGTGGGAAGCCAGACACAGAGTGGAATCCCACTGCCCTCTCCGTCTGGCTGAGGTCGTCCATGTGGAAATTGACGTAGTGCGAGGCCCTGCGAAACAAGCCATCAGTGACCTGCCTTATGCACTTGTGTGCAGACGACTGAGAGACCCTGGCGATGTCCCCGGTGGCACCCTGGAATGATCCAGAGGGGAAGAAGTTGAGGGCAGTGGTGACTTTCACAGCGACGGGTAATGAGATGCTGCTCAGCCCAGCCAGGAGCAGCTCGGCATGAAGGAGGCTGCAGATGTCCGCGACTACCTGGCGACTCGCTCTCAGTCTCCGTATGCACTGCTCCTCAGAGAGGTCCAGGAAGCTGAGCCTCGGTCTGTAGACCCGGTGGCGAGGGTAGTGCCTCCTGCAATGTCGCTCTCTCTGTTGTTGCCCTCCCTGCTCTTGTGCAGGTGCCTGTGGCGCAGCACTGTGTTGTGGAGCTCCACGTGGCGGAGGTGGACGTCGTGCCTGGCCAGGATGGTGATGTTGTTCGTCCTCGGATGTAGTGGTGAATGCAGCCATGGCGCCCCCCCCATACTGATGGTGAGAGTTTGAGGGGGTCCGAAAAGTAGGTAAATATATTTGCACAGCAGAGTTTAGTGTATAAAGTAAGAATTTTGAATGGAAATACAAAGGTGTTGCAGCCAAAACTTTGTCTGCAGTGACAGAGTGCCCTGCTGCAATAAATGAGGTTTTCCCCCATCTGTCAAATAATCCTGTGCATCTCCCACTGGCTGCTGGCTGAAACACGTCTGCTCCAACAGGGAGTGTTTCCCACAGCACGGGAAACACGCTGAGGATCCTTCAAAATTACACCCCTGCCAAAAGCTCCACTCAATGAGGTCTGTCAAGTACCTCAACTATCTAAATAACTATGTAAATTATCATCCCGCCGGCTTTAATTGCCGGTGGGAGTCCCACATGCGGGGGCTGTGCACACACCCGAACGTGTCACTGGGGAACCCGGAAGTCAGTGAGTTGGAGCCGGGCTCCCAACCTGCTCTGGGATTCTGCCATTTTAGGAGCCCCCCCGTCCCCAGTGCACCCGCTCGGCCATCCGAAAATCGGCCCCTTTGTGTGTGTGTGTTTTTGTGTTCGTGTGTTTTTGTGAGTATGTTCCTGTGTGTGCATTTTTGTGTTTGCATGTGTGCTTTTGGGTGCATGTGTTTTTGTCTACATGTGTTTTTGTGTGTGTGTTGCTTGTGTTTTTGAGTGTGTGTGTGTGTGTGTGTGTTTTTGTGTGCGCTTGTGTGTGTGTATTTTGGCATGTTTTTGTGTGTATATATGCGTGTGTGTTTTTGTGTGCGTGTGTTTGTGTGTGTGTATTTGTGTTCATGTTTTTGTTTGCGTGTGCATTTTTGTGTGTGTGTTTGTATGTGCATGTGTTCTTGTGTGTGTGTGTCTTTGTGTGCATGTTTTTGTGTGCGTGTTGCTTGCGTGTGTGTTTTTGTGCGTGCGTGTGTGTGTGTGTGTCTGTCTGTGTGCCAGTCTCTCTCCTTGTGTGTGTGTGATTTTGCGTGTGTGTGTCTGTTTGCTTATTTTTGTGTGCGTGCGTTTTTGTGTGTATGTGTGCATGCGTGTGTTTTTGTGTGTGTTTTTGTGTGCATGTGCTTTCGTGTGCGTGTTTTTGCGTGCGTGTTGCTTGTATTTTTCAATGCGTGTATTTTTGTGTGTGCTTCTGTGTGTTTTTGTGTTCATGTGTTTTTGTGTGCACGCTTCAGTGTGCTTTTGTGTGCATGTGTTTTGTGTGCGTGTGTGCGCTTCTGTGTGCGTTTGTCTGTGTGTCTGTTTGTGTGTGCCAGTCTCTCTCTTTGTGTGTAGTGTGTGAGTTTTTGCATGTGTATCTGTGTGTGTGTTTTTGTGTGTGTGTGTTTGTGTGCATGTGCTGTGTTTTTGTGTGTGTGTATTTTTGCGTGTGCTTGTGTGTCCGTACGTGCGTTTTTGTGTGTATGTATGTGTGTGTGTTTTTGTGTGCGTGTGTATTTGTGTGTGTGTGTCTGTCTGTGTACCAGTCTCTCTCCTTGTTTGTGTGTATGTTTGCTTGTTTTTGTGCGCGTGTGTTTTTGTGTGTATGTGCGCATGTGTGTGCTTTGTGTGTTGTGGTTTTGTGTGTGTCTGTCTGTGTGCCAGTCTCTCCCTATTTGTGCATGTTTATGTGTACGTGTGTTTTTGTGGGTGCATTTTTGTGTGTGTGTTTTCGTTAGCATGTTCCTGAGTGTGTGTTTTTATGTGCGTATGCGTGTGTATGTGTGCATGTATTTTTGTGTGCTTTTGTGTCTGTGTTTTTGTGTGTGTGTTCCTTGTTTTTGTGTGTGTGTATGTGCTTTTGTGTGCATGTAGTGTGTGTGTGTGTGTGTGTGTGTGTGTATATACTCCTGTGTGATTTAGAGTGTGTGTGTTTTTGTATATGTGATTGTTTCTCTGTGTGTTTGCCAGTCTCTCTATTTGTGCATGTGTGTTTTTGTGTGTGTGTGTCTGTGTGCGTGTTTTTGTGTGCACGTGTGTTTGTGTGCGTGTGTGTGCTTCTGTGTGTTTTTCTGTGGGTGTGTTTTTGTGTGCGTGTGCATGTATTGTGTGTGTGTACTTCTGTGTGATTTTGTGTGCGTGTGTTTTTGTGTGTGTGCCTGTCTGTGTGTGTTTATGTGTGTGTTTTTGTGCGCATGTGTGCTTCTGTGTGTGTTTTTGTGTGCGTGTGTCTTTTTTTATTCGTTCATGGGATGTGGGCGTTGCTGGCGAGGCCGGCATTTATTGCCCATCCCTAATTACCCTCGAGAAGGTAGTGGTGAGCCGCCTTCTTGAACCGCTGCAGTCCGTGTGGTGAAGGTTCTCCCACAGTGCTGTTAGGAAGGGAGTTCCAGGATTTTGACCCAGCAATGATGAAGGAACGGCGATATATTTCCAAGTCGGGATGGTGTGTGACTTGGAGGGGAACGTGCAGGTGGTGTTGTTCCCATGCGCCTGCTGCCCTTGTCCTTCTAGGTGGTAGAGGTCGCGGGTTTGGGAGGTGCTGTCGAAGAAGCCTTGGCAAGTTGCTGCAGTGCATCCTGTGGATGGTACACACTGCAGCCACTGTGTGCCGGTGGTGAAGGGAGTGAATGTTTAGGGTGGTGGATGGGGTGCCAATCAAGCGGGCTGCTTTGTCCTGGATGGTGTCGAGCTTCTTGAGTGTTGTTGGAGCTGCACTCATCCAGGCAAGTGGAGAGTATTCCATCACACTCCTGACTTGTGCCTTGTAGATGGTGGAAAGGCTTTGGGGAGTCAGGAGGTGAGTCACTCGCCGCAGAATACCCAGCCTCTGACCTGCTCTTGTAGCCACAGTATTTATATGGCTGGTCCAGTTAAGTTTCTGGTCAATGGTGACCCCCAGGATGTTGATGGTGGGGGATTCGGCGTTGGTAATGCTGTTGAATGTCAAGGGGAGGTGGTTAGACTCTCTCTTGTTGGAGATGGTCATTGCCTGGCACTTGTCTGGCGCGAATGTTACTTGCCACTTATCAGCCCAAGCCTGGATGTTGTCCAGGTCTTGCTGCATGCGGGCTCGGACTGCTTCATTATCTGAGGGGTTGCGAATGGAACTGAACACTGTGCAATCATCAGCAAACATCCCCATTTCTGACCTTATGATGGAGGGAAGGTCATTGATGAAGCAGCTGAAGATGGTTGGGCCTAGGACACTGCCCTGAGGAACTCCTGCAGCAATGTCCTGGGGCTGAGATGATTGGACTCCAACAACCACTACCATCTTCCTTTGTGCTAGGTATGACTCCAGCCACTGGAGAGTTTTCCCCCTGATTCCCATTGATTTCAATTTTACTAGGGCTCCTTGGTGCCACACTCGGTCAAATGCTGCCTTGATGTCAAGGGCAATCACTCTCACCTCACCTCTGGAATTCAGCTCTTTTGTCCATGTTTGGACCAAGGCTGTAATGAGGTCTGGAGCCGAGTGGTCCTGGCGGAACCCAAACTGAGCATCGGTGAGCAGGTTATTGGTGAGTAAGTGCCGCTTGATAGCACTGTCAACGACACCTTCCATCACTTTGCTGATGATTGAGATTAGACTGATGGGGCGGTAATTGGCCGGATTGGATTTGTCCTGCTTTTTGTGGACAGGACATACCTGGGCAATTTTCCATATTGTCGGGTAGATGCCAGTGTTGTAGCTGTACTGGAACAGCTTGGCTAGAGGTGCAGCTAGTTCTGGAGCACCAGTCTTCAGCATTACAGCCGGGATGTTGTCGGGGCCCATAGCCTTTGCTGTATCCAGTGCACTCAGCCATTTCATGATATCACTTGGAGTGAATCAAATTGGCTGAAGACTGGCTTCTGTGATGGTGGGGATATCGGGAGGAGGCTGAGATGGATCATCCACTCGGCACTTCTGGCTGAAGATGGTTGCAAACGCTTCAGCCTTGTCTTTTGCACTCACGTGCTGGACTCCGCCATCGTTGAGGATGGGGATGTTTACAGAGCCTCCTCTTCCCGTTAGTTGTTTAATTGTCCACCACCATTCACGACTGGATGTGGCAGGACTGCAGAGCTTTGATCTGATCCGTTGGTTGTGGAATCGCTTAGTTCTGTCTATAGCATGTTGCTTCCGCTGTTTAGCATGCATGTAGTCCTGAGTTGTAGCTTCACTAGGTTGGCACCACATTTTTAGGTATGCCTGGTTCTGCTCCTGGCATGCTCTTCTACACTCCTCATTGAACCTGGGTTGATCCCCTGGCTTGTTGGTAATGGTAGAGTGAGGAATATGCCGGGCCATGAGGTTACAGATTGTGCTGGAATACAATTCTGCTGCTGCTGATGGCCCACAGTGCCTCATGGATACCTAGTTTTGAGCTGCTAGATCTGTTCTGAATCTATCCCATTTAGCACGGTGGTAGTGCCACACAATACGTTGGATGGTGTCCTCAGTGCGAAGACGGGATTTCATCTCCACGAGGACTGTGTGGTGGTCACTCCTAGCAATACTGTCAGGGACAGATGCATTTGCGACAGGTACATTGGTGAGGACGAGGTCAAGTAAGTTTTTCCCTCGTGTTGGTTCGCTCACCACCTGCCGCAGGCCCAGTCTGGCAGTTATGTCTTTCAGGACTCGGCCAGCTCGGTCAGTAGTGGTGCTACCGAGCCACTCTTGGTGATGGACATTGAAGTCCCCCACCCAGAGTACATTCTGTGCCCTTGCTACCCTCAGTGCTTCCTCCAAGTGGTGTTCAACATAGAGGAGGACTGATTCATCAGCTGAGGGAGGACGGTAGGTGGTAATCAGCAGGAGGTTTCCTTGCTCATGTTTAACCAGATGCCATGAGATTTCATGGGGTCAGGAGTCAATGTTGAGGACTCCCAGGGCCACTCCCTCCTGACTGTATATCACTGTACCGCCACCTCTGGTGGGTCTGTCCTGCCGATGGGACAGGACATACCCAGGGATGGTGATGGAAGAATCTGGGACGTTGGCTGAAAGGTATGATTCTGAGAGTATGGCTATGTCAGGATGTTGCTTGACTAGTCTGTGGGACAACTCTCCCAATTTTGGCACAAGTCCCCAGATGTTAGTGAGGAGGACTTAGCAGGGTCGACTGGGCTTGGTTTGCCTGTGTGTCTGTGTGTCTGTCTGTGTGTGTGCCAGTCTTTCTCTTTGAGTGTGCGTGTTTTTGTGTGTGTCTGTGTGCGGGTTTTGCCCCCTCGAACCTGCTCTGTCATTCAATCAGATCATGGCTGATTTTCGACCTCAAGTCCACTTTCCCGCCCGATCCCCATATCCCTTGATTCCCCTGGAGTCCAAAAATCTATCGATCTCAGTCTTGAACATACTCAACGACTCAGCATCCACAGCCCTCTGGGGTAGAGAATTCCAAACATTCACAATGAGTGAAGAAATTCCTCCTCATCTCAGTCTTAAATGGCCGACCCCTTATCCTGAGACTATACCTCCTAATTCTAGACTCTCCAGCAAGGGGAAACAACCTCTCAGCATCTACCCTGTCAAACCCCCTCAGAATTTTATATGTTTCAATAAGATCATCTCTCATTCTTCTAAACTCCAGAGAGTATAGGTCCATGTGAGAGTAGCAAAAGTAAGCGTGGGTCCCATAGAGGCTGAGTCAGGAGAAATTTTAATGGGGAATCAGGAACTGCCAGATGCGTTAAACAAATATTTTGTATCTGTCTTCACAGTAGAAGACACAAAAAGCATACCAAAAATAGTGGGGAACCGAGGGGCTAATGAGAGCAAGAATCTTAAAACAATTAATATTAGTAGAGAAAAAGAACTGGACAAACTAATGGGACTAAAAGCCAAAAAATCCCTTAGACCTGATGGCCTAAATCCTAGGGTTCTAAAAGAGGTGGCTGCAGAGATAGTGGATGCATTGGTTGTGATCTTCCAAAATTCCCTAGATTCTAGAACGCTCCCAGCAGATTGGAAGGTAACAAATGTAACCCTGTTATTCAAGAAAGGAGGGAGAGAGAAAACAGGGAACTACAGGCCAGGTTAGCCTGACATCAGCCATTGGGAAAATGCTGGAATCCATTATTAAGGACGTAGTAACAGGGCACTTAGAACATCATAATATGATTAGGCAGTTTATGGTTTTATGAAAGGGAAATCGCGTTTGATAAATGTATTAGAGTTTTTTGAGGATGTAACTAGCAGGGTAGATAAAGGTGAACCAGTGGATGTAGTATATTTGGATTTTCAAAAGGCATTTGATAAGGTGCCACATAAAAGGTTGTTACACAAGGTAAGAGCTCATGGGATTGGGGGTAATATATTAGCATGGATAAAGGATTGGTTAAAGGGCAGAAAACAGAGATTAGGGATAAACGGGTCATTCTCAGGTTGTCAGGCTGTAACCAGTGGGGTGCTGCAGGGATCGGTGCTTGGGCCTCAGCTATTTACAATCTGTATTAATGACTTAGATGAAGGGACCGCGTGCAATGTATCCAAGTTTGTTGATGATACAAAGCTAGGTGGGAAAGTAAGCTGTGAGGAGGACACAAAGAGTCTGCAAAGGGATATGGAGAGGTTAAGTGAGTGGGCAAGAAGGTGGCAGATGGAGTATAATGTGGGGAAATGTGAGGTTATTCACTTTGGTAGGAAGAATAGAAAAACAAAATATTTATTGAATGGTGAGAAACTGTTAAATGTTGGTGTTCAGAGAGACTTGGGTGTCCTCAAAAAGTTAGCATGCAGGTACAGCAGGCAATTAGGAAAGCAAATGGCATGTTGGCATTTAACATAAGAACATAAGAAATAGGAGCAGGAGTAGGCCAATCGGCCCCTCGAGCCTGCTCCGCCATTCAATAAGATCATGGCTGATCTGATCCTAACCTCAAATCTAAATTCATGTCCAATTTCCTGCCCGCTCCCCGTAACCCCTAATTCCCTTTACTTCTAGGAAACTGTCTATTTCTGTTTTAAATTCATTTAATGATGTAGCTTCCACAGCTTCCTGGGGCAGCAAATTCCACAGACCTACTACCCTCTGAGTGAAGAAGTTTCTCCTCATCTCAGTTTTGAAAGAGCAGCCCCTTATTCTAAGATTATGCCCCCTAGTTCTAGTTTCACCCATCCTTGGGAACATCCTTACCGCATCCACCCGATCAAGCCCCTTCACAATCTTATATGTTTCAATAAGATCGCCTCTCATTTATTGCAAGGGGGTTGGAGTACAAGAGTAAGGAAGTCTTACTACAATTATACAGGACTTTGGTGAGACCTCACCTGGAGTACTGTGTAAAGTTTTGGTCTCCTTATCTAAGGAAGGATATACTTGCCTTAGAGGCGGTGAAACAAAGGTTCACAAGATTTTTTCCTGGGATGAGAGGGCTGTCCTATGAGGAGAGGTTGAGTAGAATGGGCCTGTACTCTCTGGAGTTTAGAAGAATGAGAGGTGATCCCATTGAAACATATAAGATTCTGAGAGGGCTTGACAGGGTAGACATTGAGAGATTGTTTTCCCTGGCTAGAGAGTCTAGAACTAGAGGGCATAGTCTCAGGATAAGGGGTCGGCCATTTAGGACTGAGATGAGGAGGAATTTCTTCACCCAGAGGGTTGTGAATCTTTGGAATTCTGTGCCCCAGAGGGCTGTGGATGCTGAGTCATTGAATATATTCAAGGCTGAGATGGATAGATTTTTGAACTCTAGGGGAATCAAGGGATATGGGGATCGGGCAGGAAAGTGGATTTGAGATTGAAGATCAGCCATGATCTGATTGAATGGCGAAGCAGGTTCCAGGGTCCATATGGCCTACTCCTGCTCCTATTTCTTATGTTCTTATTTGTGCGTGTTTGCGTTTCTGTGTGTGTGTGTGTGTGTGTGTGTGTGTTTTAGTGTGCATGTGTACTTTTGGGTTTGTGCTTTTGGGTGCATGTGCTTTTGTGTGCATGTTGCTTGTGTTTTTGTGTACATGTGTTTCTATGTACTTGTGTGTGCTTCTGTGTGTTTTTGTGTGCTTGTGTTTTTGTGTGTGTGCTTGTGTGCGTTTTTTGTGTGTGCTTGTGTGCGTTTTTTTGTGCGCGTGTGTTTTTGCGTGCGCTTGAATGCGTGTGTTTTTGTATGTGCTTTTGTGTGTGTGTTTTTGTGTGTGCTTGTGTGCGTGTGTTTTTGTGTGCGTGTATTTTTGTGTGCTTGTGTGCGTGTTTTTGTGTGTGCTTCTGTGCGTGTTTTTGTGTGCATGTGTTTTTGTGTGTGCTTGTGTGCTTTTGTGTGTGTGTGTTTTTGTGTGCGTGTGTTTTTGTGTGTGTGTTTGTGTGCGTGTTTGTGTGTGTGCTTGTGTGCGTGAGTTTTTGTGTGTGCTTGTGTGCGTGTTTTTGTGTGCGTGTGTTTTTGTGAGTGACAGAGATTGTTGTTAATCTCTTTTTAAAGCTCAAGTATTTCAGTTAAGTTGAATGCCATCTGCCGACACAATGAAGTCAGTTTACATGGATTCTATGGGAATTAATATTTGAAAGATTAGTGAAAAGCCTCTGATTTTCTTTCATCTAACAGATGAACATGTGCCACCTAAAATGTCCTCTTAAATACTCATATCTCACAATCATCACTTTTCCTTTTAACCACTGTCCCAATAGATGTTCAAAAAAAAAATTCTAAGGCATCAGGAAAGGTTTGGATCACATTTGGTTAAGTGTTTATTTCTGATGGATTACAAGCACGGCAGAAGGTATCCCAGCTAAATCCGTTAGTGATGATTAGCAGTGGGCAGAGCAGACTGCTGGCAGATTCTCCCCCCTCACACAGGGCACGATCTCAATCGTTACCATGGGTCAATTTCAGCACCGACAATTCAATTACACAGGTCCGGGAGCAACCTCAATTCACCAGAATTCCGACTGAATTGAAGAGGTTTGTTTATAATATTGTTACGTGGATGTTTTTGCACACTTTAAAAATAAATAAAATTTATAGTCAAAAGATGAAGGGTTTTGACAGAGTAAATAAGGAGAAACTGTTTCCAGTGGCGGGAGGGTCGGTAACCAGAGGACACAGATTTAAAGTAATTGGCAAAAGAACCAGAGGGGAGATGAGGAGGAATTTTTTTACGCAGCAAGTTATAATGATCTGGAATGCACTGCCTGAAAGGGTGATGGAAGGGGATTCAATAATAATTTTCAAAAAGGAATTGGATAGATACTTAAAAAGGAAAAATTTATAGGGCTATGGGGAAAGAGCAGGGGAATGGGACTAATTGGATAGCTCTTTCAAAGAGACGGCACAGGCACGGTGGGTCGAATGGCCTCTTTTCACGATTAGGGTTAACAGAAGCAATGTTGTTTCAAATGTATTTTGTAGCAATCGATCATATTCCTCAATTACTATTTTTTAAAGTTACAATATTAATTTTCCAAAGTTATAGTTTGGTCAGATTCAACCAAACCAGGAACTGGACAGCAGGTGTTGGTAATGGAGAACGGCTTCACCAGAGCCACTGGGGGTGGGAGAGGAGTGCGCTGGTGTTTGGGGGAGTGGGGGAGGTGTGGCCTGGTGTTTGGGGGGGGGGTGGGGGAGGTGCGGGCTGGTGTTTAGGGGGGTGGGGGAGGTGTGGGCTGGTGTTTGGGGGGTGGGGGAGGTGTGGGCTGGTGTTTGGGGGAGTGGGGAGGTGTGGGCTGGTGTTTGGGGGGTGGGGGAGGTGTGGGCTGGTGTTTGGGGGGTAGGGGAGGTGTGGGCTGGTGTTTGGAGGGGTAGGGGAGGTGTGGGCTGGTGTTTGGAGGGGTAGGGGAGATGTGGGCTGGTGTTTGGGGGGTGGGGGAGGTGTGGGCTGGTGTTTGGGGGGTGGGGGAGGTGTGGAGTGGTGTTTGGGGAGGTGGGGAAGGTGTGGGCTGGTGTTTGGGAGAGTGGGGAGATGTGGGCTGGTGTTTGGGGGGTAGGGGAGGTGTGGGCTGGTGTTTGGGGGGTAGGGGAGGTGTGGGCTGGTGTTTGGGAGAGTGGGGAGGTGTGGGCTGGTGTTTGGGGGGTAGGGGAGGTGTGGGCTGGTGTTTGGGGGTGGGGGAGGTGTAGGCTGGTGTTTGGGGGGGTGGGGAAGGAGTGGGCTGGTGTTTGGGGGGTGGGGGAGGTGTGGGCTGGTGTTTGGGGGGTGGGGGAGGTGTAGGCTGGTGTTTGGGGAGTGGGGGAGGTGTGGGCTGGTGTTTGGGGGGTGGGGGAGGTGTGGGCTGGTGTTTGGGGGGGTGGGGGAGGAGTGGGCTGGTGTTTGGGGGGTGGGGGAGGTGTGGGCTGGTGTTTGGGGGGGTGGGGGAGGTGTGGGCTGGTGTTTGGGGGGTGGGGGAGGTGTAGGCTGGTGTTTGGGGAGTGGGCGAGGTGTGGGCTGGTGTTTGGGGGGGTGGGGGGAGGTGTGGGCTGGTGTTTGGGGGAGTGGGGAGGTGTAGGCTGGTGTTTGGGGAGTGGGGGAGGTGTGGGCTGGTGTTTGGGGGAGTGGGGGAGGTGTGGGCTGGTGTTTGGGGGGTGGGGGAGGTGTAGGCTGGTGTTTGGGGAGTGGGGGAGGTGTGGGCTGGTGTTTGGGGGAGTGGGGGAGGTGTGGGCTGGTGTTTGGGGGGTAGGGGAGGTGTGGGCTGGTGTTTGGAGGGGTAGGGGAGGTGTGGGCTGGTGTTTGGGGGGTGGGGGAGGTGTGGGCTGGTGTTTGGGGGGTGGGGGAGGTGTGGAGTGGTGTTTGGGGAGGTGGGGGAGGTGTGGGCTGGTGTTTGGGGGGGTGGGGGAGGTGTGGGCTGGTGTTTGGGAGAGTGGGGAGGTGTGGGCTGGTGTTTGGGGGGTGGGGAGGTGTGGGCTGGTGTTTGGGGGGTGGGGGAGGTGTGGGCTGGTGTTTGGGGGGTGGGGGAGGTGTGGAGTGGTGTTTGTGGAGGTGGGGGAGGTGTGGGCTGGTGTTTGGGAGAGTGGGGAGGTGTGGGCTGGTGTTTGGGGGGGTGGGGGAGGTGTGGGCTGGTGTTTGGGGGGGTGGGGGAGATGTGGGCTGGTGTTTGGGGGGTGGGGGAGGTGTGGGCTGGTGTTTGGGGGGTGGGGGAGGTGTGGAGTGGTGTTTGTGGAGGTGGGGGAGGTGTGGGCTGGTGTTTGGGAGAGTGGGGAGGTGTAGGCTGGTGTTTGGGGGGGTGGGGGAGGTGTGCGCTGGTGTTTGGCGGTGGGGGAGGTGTAGGCTGGTGTTTGGGGGGGGTGGGGGAGGAGTGGGCTGGTGTTTGGGGAGTGGGGGAGGTGTGGGCTGGTGTTTGTGGGGGGTGGGGGAGGTGTGGGCTGGTGTTTGGAGGGGTGGGGGAGGTGTGGGCTGGTGTTTGGGGGGGTGGGGGAGGTGTGGGCTGGTGTTTGGGGGGGTGGGGGAGGTGTGGGCTGGTGTTTGGGGGGTGGGGGAGGTGTGGGCTGGTGTTTGGGGGGTGGGGGAGGTGTGGAGTGGTGTTTGTGGAGGTGGGGGAGGTGTGGGCTGGTGTTTGGGGGGGGTGGGGGAGGTGTGGGCTGGTGTTTGGGAGAGTGGGGAGGTGTGGGCTGGTGTTTGGGGGGGGTGGGGGAGGTGTAGGCTGGTGTTTGGGGAGTGGGGGAGGTGTGGGCTGGTGTTTGGGGGGGGTGGGGGAGGTGTGGGCTGGTGTTTGTGGGGGGTGGGGGAGGTGTGGGCTGGTGTTTGGAGGGGTGGGGGAGGTGTGGGCTGGTGTTTGGGGGGGGTGGGGGAGGTGTGGGCTGGTGTTTGGGGGGGTGGGGGAGGTGTGGGCTGGTGTTTGGGGGGGTGGGGGAGGTGTGGGCTGGTGTTTGGGGGAGTGGGGGGGTGTGGGCTGTTGTTTGGGGGGGTGGGGGCGGTGTGGGCTGGTGTTTGGGGGGTGGGGGAGGTGTGGGCTGGTGTTTGGAGGGGTGGGGGAGGTGTGGGCTGGTGTTTGGGGGGGTGGGGGAGGTGTGGGCTGGTGTTTGGGGGGGTGGGGGAGGTGTGGGCTGGTGTTTGGGGGTGGGGGAGGTGTAGGCTGGTGTTTGGGGGGGTGGGGGAGGAGTGGGCTGGTGTTTGGGGGTGTGGGGGAGGTGTGGGCTGGTGTTTGGGGAGTGGGGGAGGTGTGGGCTGGTGTTTGGGGGGGTTGGGGGAGGTGTGGGCTGGTGTTTGGGTTGGGGGGAGGTTGGGCTGGTGTTTGGGGGGTGGGGGAGGTGTGGGCTGGTGTTTGGCGGGGTGGGGGAGGTGTGGGCTGGTGTTTGGGGGGGTGGGGGAGGTGTGGGCTGGTGTTTGGGGGGGTGGGGGAGGTGTGGGCTGGTGTTTGGGGGGTGGGGGAGGTTGGGCTGGTGTTTGGGGGGTGGGGGAGGTGTGGGCTGGTGTTTGGGGAGTGGGGGAGGTGTGGGCTGGTGTTTGGGGGGTGGGGGAGGTTGGGCTGGTGTTTGGGGGGTGGGGGAGGTGTGGGCTGGTGTTTGGCGGGGTGGGGGAGGTGTGGGCTGGTGTTTGGCGGGGTGGGGGAGGTGTGGGCTGGTGTTTGGGGGGGTGGGGGAGGTTGGGCTGGTGTTTGGGTGGGTGGGAGAGGTGTGGGCTGGTGTTTGGGTTGGGGGGATAGTCTATCGGTACACGGGGGGGGGGTGGTCTAAACCCCTGGGTCTACCCAACTTTCTCCGCCACACTCCCGGCCACGGGAGACAGATTGTCCATACTTCCCTTCCCCTCTGCTATTCTGCTGTAACCATTGACAGCTCCTCTGGACCCACCTTTTGTTTCTTTACTTGTCCCATTCCCACCCTCCTTGCCTTGCACCATCGTCCCTTTTGTCATTTAATCACTTCTGCCCTTCACCCTATCACGGACCTTCCCTTTTGTTCTTTCCCCCCCACCCCATTTTTCCCTGGCTCTGTACTTGCTTAAAAACTGTTAAGTCACTAGCTTCTTAATGTTTTGATGAAAGGTCATCGACCTGAAGTGTTAACTCTGCCTCTCTCTCCCCACATTTTCTGATTTTATTTTACTATAAAGAATGTGTGTGCTTTTTTATCAAAAATTATTAATCTAAAATTTAAAGAGCATCTAAAAATGTTGAGAATACTAATTTATATATGTCTGTGCGCAGAAGCAAAAGAAAGTATTGAAAATATTCTGAGTAATGAATTTGTCTTTTACAGGGAAAGAATCTAGTCGCTCGTGATCTCATCTCTCTCTGACAGAGTCCCTGATCTCTTTACGCTTGGCTCGAGTCGATCAGTCCTCATGCTGATTCAGCCATGGCGGTTTTAAGAGTGAAATTCACCAAGGGCAAAAGAGACAAATTGGCCCAAGTGCTATGGATCTTAAACTGGGTTTCGGTGGTGATGGGGCTGATTTTGATCAGTTTGGGGGTTTTTCTGAAAATGGAGATTAGGAAAGGCAGTGAGGTGATGGCGAGTCGGGAGACTGATTCTGTCCCAAACATGCTGATAGCCGTGGGAACCATCGCCTGTGGCATCAACTTCCTCGGGGGCAAGATCTGCCACCATTGTTCCAACGCCAACAAGTTCTCCCGCTGGAAGCTGGTCATGCTTCCCTACATCATCTGCACTTTTTTCTTCACTTTCTGCATCCTCGTGGGGGCCTTGATGTGCTATACCATGCGGAGCACGCTGGAGGAATCTCTCTATCTGGGCCTCAAGCAAGCCATGCAGTTTTACAAGGACACCGACACTCCAGGCAGGTGCTTCTTGAAGGAGAACATGGATGAGTTGCAGATCGAGTTCCGCTGCTGTGGGAACAACGGATTCAGAGACTGGTTTGAGATCCAGTGGATCAGCACACGCTATTTGGACATGAACTCTAAAGAGGTTCAGGAGTAAGTAGAAAGGAATATGGGGGACAAACAGTGGGAGATTTAAACTACACATTTAAATTCAGAAAAACTTGAGATTCTAGTTCTCCAACTTCTTTCAACCGCTCTCTCTTTCCTAATATTTATTGTCTTTCTGCATTATATTTTATCTGTACTATTGACCCTCTCAATTTTCTTTTCTTCCTCCTGCTCTACACATTCTTCCCTGCAGCTTTGTTGGGTTAAAGTCAAGACTCCTATTTCCCATGCTGACTCATTCCCAAAATGGTGGAACTCCTGAACTAATATAGTCTTCCCTTTGTTCCCACCTCACCTCTCCTAACCATTACTTATTGGTTCCCCCGCTCCCACCTCTCAAAGCACAATTCCTATCTGTTGCCCTCTTCTCTTCCCCCTAGCTCTGCCTCCGCCCAAATCCTACTACTGCTGTAAGAGATTCTGGTCACTGTGGTTAGGAATTCCTGAGCTCCCGAGGATTTCCACTTACTGAATGCTGTATCTGGAATTACTTACAGCAGCATTCCAACAGGAGCAGAGTTGTGGGGGGGGGGAAAGAGGGTGGGGTGGGGGAGAGGGGCAAGAAGAGGACCAGGTCTGCACAAATTCTCATCCGTAAATGTGGACTCACTGACTGAGTCTCCCAAACGCTGACTGTCCACGGGAAATGCAGATAGTTGGTATGCTGACTCAATGGGACCATTGGTAAATCAATCAATGAAGTGAAACTACCGACTCTGTTTGTGATAGTTATGATCAATGCTATGCTTGGGCTTTATTCACTGGAGCAGAGAGAGTTAAGGGGGAAATCTAACAAGTGTTCAACATTTTGAAAGGGTTTGAGGGAGCAAATAATAGATAATTTCCACTAATTGGTGAATCAGTAACAGGAGGTATAAATTTAAGATTAATACTAGAAGCATAAGGGGAGCTCAGAAGAAATTTTTCATGCAACTGGAGATTAAAATATGAAATACATCACTACAAGTGACTATTGAAACCTAGTCCACCACAATATTTACGAGGCATTAAGATGAAGACTTGAAGCAAAATATTGAAGGATATAGAAAAATAACAGGGATTAGAGTGGATAGCTCCAATGTGGAGGTAGTGCTAGCACAGGCACAGTAGGCCAAATGGCCTCTTGTGCTAGATTTCTATAATTATATACTGCATACCACACCTGACCCAATGTGTACTTTAACATAGCTGTAGAAAGGATCAGTGAAGCAGAAAAATTGAATTAGACTCAGCTACAGTGAAATTCAAAATTTATATGATGAAAACAATTCCCTATTTAAAGTAGAACTAGAAATTAGAACAACTAGATTTTTTTAAAACTCATGGTTTAGCCCATAAGAAGTGCCTTGTAGATCTATTGAAACCAATGCCCCCAGTCATAAATTACCCAATCCTGTGTTGACAGATTTTCCTTATTCCACCTCTAGCAAGTATTCATTTTAACAAAGAATCATTTTCGGGATCAAACTCCCTTTTGCAAAATGTGCAGTCCCTTTCAGATCATGCTTAGAATCCGTAAGATTTCATTAGGATTAAAAAGTCCTTGAACGAAACATTAACCTTACATTCTGTTCCCTTTAGAAAGGAGAAATAAATGGGATTAAAAACGTTAATCAGTCATGAAGTTCTTGCAGTTGAGGTCAACCTCAGCAAGGTGAATAGAGCCCTTGTAGTACTGTTCTTGGAGAGATTACAGCCCCTCTTCCACTATTTAAAGGGGCTGCACCTCAACTTCTGGCTGCACTTCAGTGCCGCGCTCCTGATCTTTGGCCACCTGGTGCGGAGGGGGGCGGGCAAGTAAGAGGACCTCCTCATGGGTCTGCTCCTGGGCCTGGCCAAGGTGGCCGTCTACAGGTCCAGGTTGGACGCGGGCTGTAGGGGGGGTGGTCACTCTGGCTGCCTGCCTCTTCTGCGGCCTTGTCCGTGGCCAGGTGGCCCTGGAGAAGGAGCACACGGTGTCCGCTTGAGGCCTTCGGTGACCGGTGGGCAACTCAGGGTTTGGAGTGTGTAATGCACAGTCGACATTGGTAACAATATTATGATATGATTTAATAAGTTTCCTTTCTTTGGTATGATTTGGGCGTTCATTGTTTTGTCTCTCTAAAAGGAGGCACTTTTGTTAGATTATTTTGGTTGATGACACTGGGACAACCCAGTGTCTCCTTATTGTTCAATTAAAAAGAGAACTGATCTCTGCTCTTTGAAATTGGTCTCTGGGTCTCAAAGATGGAACCTGGAAGTTGGAGAGGGCAGAAGACAGAAAAACATCAGCAGAAAGCAAACAAAGTTCAACTTCCCGAAATTAATACCTGCACCAAAATCTGCTGTGATTCCAGGGGTTGTGGGTCAGAGAATCTGTTTCCATAGTAACTCAATGTTCACATGCCTGACTTGGGGGAATCAATAACAATTATCAATAGGAGAAATTATAATGGGGAATAAGGAAATGGCAGAGATGTTAAACAAATATTTTGTATCTGTCTTCATAGTAGAAGACACAAAAAACATACCAGAAATATTTGGGAACCAAGGGTCTAATGAGAGTGAGGAACTTAAAGTAATTAAGATTAGTAACGAAAAAGTACTGGGGAAATTAATGGGACTAAAAGCTGATAAATCCCCTGGACCTGATGACCTACATCCTAGGGTTTTAAAGAGGGGGCTGCGGAGATAGTGGATGCATTGGTTTTGATCTTCAGAATTCCTTAGATTCTAGAACAGTCCCAGCGGATTGGAAGGTAGCAAATGTAACCCTGCTGTTCAAGAAAGGAGGGAGAGAGAAAACAGGAAACTATAGGTCAGTTAGCCTGACATCAGTCGTCGGGAAAATGTCAGAATCTATTAATAAAGATGTAGTAACAGGGCACTTAGAAAATCATAATATGATTAGGCAGAGTCAGCATGGTTTTATGAAAGGGAAATTGTGTTTGACAAATTTATTAGAGTTTTTTGAGGATGTAACTAGCAGGGTAGATAAAGGTGAACCAGTGGATGTAGTACATTTGGATTTTCAAAAGGCATTCGATAAGGTGTCACATAAAAGGTTGTTACACAAGATAAGGGCTCATGGGATTGGGAGCAATATATTAGTGTGGATTGAGGATTGGTTAACGGTCAGAAAACAGAGAGTAGGAATAAACGGGTCATTCTCAGGTTGGCAGGCTGTAACTAGTGGAGTGCCATAAGGATCGATGCTTGGGCCTCAGCTATTTACAATCTATATTAATGACTTAGATGAAGGGACCAAGTGTAGTGTATTCAAGTTTGCTGATGATACAAAGCTAGGTAGGAAAGTAAGTAACAAAGAGGCTGCAAGGGGATATAGACAGGTTAAGTGAGTGGGCAAGAAGGTGGCAGATGGAGTATAATGTGGGGAAATGTGAGATTATTCACTTTGGTAGGAAGAATAGAAAAGCAGAATATTTTTTAAAAGGTGAGAGACTAAGAAAGGTTGGTATTCAGAGGGATTTGGATGCTGATGTACATGAATCACAGAAAGTTAACATGCAGATACAACAAAGAATTAGGAAGGTAAATGGTATGTTAGAATCAGCACAGAAAGAGGCCATTCGGCCCGTTGAGTCCGTGCCGGCTCTCTGCAAGTGCAATCCAGCTAGTCCCACTCCCCCATTCTTTCCCTGTAGCCCTGCAAATTTTTTCCCTTCATGTACTTATCCAATTATCTTTCAAAAGCCACGATTGAATCCGCCTCCACCACCCCCTCAGGCAGTGCATTCTAGATTAGAACCACTCGCTGTGTAAAAAAATCTTTTCTCATGTCACCTTTGGTTCTTTTGCCAATCACCTTAAATCTATGTCCTCTGGTTCTTGACCCTTCCACCAATGGGAACAGTTTCTCTCTATCCACTGTCTAGACCCTTCATGATTTTGAATACCTCTATCAAATCTCCTCGCAACCTTCTCTGTTCCAAGAAGAACAATCCCAGCTTCTCCAGTCTCTCCACGTAACTAAAGCCCCTCATCCCTGGAATCATTCTAGTAAATCTCTTCTGCACCCTCTCTAACGCCTGCACATCCTTCCTGAAGTGCGGTGCCCAGAACTGGACACAATACTCCAGTTGTGGCCAAACCAGTGTTTTATAAAGGTTCATCATAACCTCCTTGCTTTTGTACTCTATGTCTCTATTTATAAAGCCCAGGATCCTGTAAGCTTTCTTAACCGCTTTCTCAACCTGCCCTGCCACCTTCAACGATTTGTGCATATATACCCCCAGATCTCTCTGCTCCTGTACCCCTTTTAGAATTGTACCATTTAGTTTATATTGCCTCTCCTCGTTCTTTATACTGAAATGTATCACTTCACACTTTTTTGCATTAAATTTCATCTGTCACGTGTTCCCCCATTCCACCAGCCTGTCTATATCCTGTTGAAATCTATCACTATCCTCCTCACTGTTTACTATATTTCCAAGTTTTGTGTCATCTGCAAATTTTGAAATTGTGCCCTGTTCACCCAAGACCAAATCATTAATATATATCAAAAAAAGCAATGGCCCTAGTACCAACCCCTGGGGAACACCACTGTACACCTCCCTCCAGTCCAAAAAGCAACCGTTCACCACTACTCTCTGTTTCCTGTCACTTAGCCAATTTCGTATCCATGCTGCCTCTGCCCCTTTTATTCCACGGGCTTCAACTTTGATGACAAGCCTATTATTTGGCACTTTATCAAACGCCTTTTGAAAATCTATATGCACTACATCAACCGCATTGCCTCATCGACCCTCTCTGTTACCTTTATTGGAGTATAAGAGTAAGGAGGTCTTGTTGCAATTATATAAGGCTCTGGTGAGCCCACACCTGGTACTGTGTACAGTTTTGGTCTCCTCACCTAAGGAAGGATATATTTGCCTTAGAGGGGGTGCAACGAAGGTTCACTAGATTGATTCCTGGGATGAGAGGGTTGTCCTATGAGGAGAGGTTGAGTAGAACGGGCCTATACTCTCTGGAGTTTAGAAGAATGAGAGGTGATCTCATTGAAACGTATAACATTCTTAGAGGGCCTGACAAGTTAGATGCTGAGAGGTTGTTTCCCCTGGCTAGAGAGTCTAGAACCAGGGGTCACAGTCTCAAGATAAGAGGTTGGCCATTTAGGACTGAGATGAAGAAAAATTTCTTCACTTAGAGGATTGTGAATCTTTGGAATTCTCAACGCCAGAGGGCTGTGGATGCTCAGTCGTTGAGTATATTCAAGATTGAGATCGATAGATTTTTGGACTCCAGGGGAATCAAGGGATATGGGGATCAGGCAGGAAAGTGGAGTTGAGATCGAAGATCAGCCATGATCTTATTGAATGGCGGAGCAGGCTCGAGGGGCCGTATGGCCTACTCCTGCTCCTATTTCTTATGTTCTTATAATCAGTCACTGCCCATGAGCCTGGTTCACTAGCCCCCATCTAGCTTCAGTTGGAGTTGGAGTAGGACTGGAGAAGAACCTGAAATAGTAGGATCTGGAGATAGAATCAGGCAACAGTATTGTAGCTCGATCTCCATCCTGCACTTCCTGCCTTCTCCGCTGGGACCGCAGGATTGTGGAAATGCCCCTTAAGAATAAGCTTAACAATTAACAAGTTGGCTTCTAATTATACTATGGGAAAAATAATTTCATGGGAACAGAACACGATTGCTGCTGCAAATAAAGTCAACATAGACTAGCACAATATAACTAGGTTCGTTTGGAGCATAAACATCGGCATGACCCCTTTGGGCCAAATGGCCTGTTTCTGTGCTGTACATTCTATGCAATAGTTAAATGGAAGGTAAGGGTAAGTACCATCATTCACTAACACCTACCCTTAGAGTTCCTCACTGTACTTACCCAGAGTCGCTCTGAACTGCTTTAGTAGGCACTTGCACATAGTGTTTATTTGTTTGGTATGTTTTTGATATATATTTTACATGTCACAGAAAATTGTTAAAGAAACAACCAAATGTATTTTGGTGTGAATTTATCATTTAATCCTCCAACTATTAATCTTAATTTTTGGTGTCCAGAATTATGAGTGGTTTTGATAAGAATAGATGGGGAGAAACTGTTTCCAGTGGCAGGAGGGTTGGTAACCAGGGGACACAGATTTAAGATAATTGGCAAAAGAGCCAGTGGCGAGATGAGAGATTTGTTTATGCAGTGAGTTGTTATGATCTGGAATGCACTGCCTGAAAGGGTGGCGGAAGCAGATTCAATAATAACTTTCAAAAGGGAATTGGATAAATACTGAAGGAATAAATTTACAGGGCTATGGGGAAAGAGTAGGGGAGTGGGACTAATAGCTTTTTCAAAGTGACGGCACAGGCACGATGGGCCGAATGGCCTCCTTCTATGCTGTAAGATTCTATAACTTCTGTCCCTTAGGTGAATGGAATCTAATTCAATTGTGAATTAACGTGTAGGAGGCAGGTCACAATATTCACATGCCAGCTGTTTTCTGATCGCAGCCGTTTCAAGAGTAATGTGGATGGAAAGTACTTGTTGGATGGTGTTCCCTTCAGCTGCTGCAACCCCAACTCGCCCCGTCCTTGTATCCAGTATCAACTCACCAACAACTCGGCCCATTTCAACTACGACTACCTGACAGAAGAGCTCAACCATTGGACAATGGGCTGCAGACAGGCACTGTTGGATTATTACACCCAGATTGTGCAGTCCATCGGACTCTCGGTGCTCATCATCTGGCTCTTTGAGGTAAACTTCTGGAGTAAAATGTACAACAACCTCTTTACCCCCCCCCCCCCCACCACCACCATGATCTGCTGGCTGCATCAGTTGGAACTTATTAAATTCTATGGTTTTCTCATATTTCAAAGTAAGTGAGTTTCAGGTGTCAGCCCTGGCTCAGTTGGTATCACTCTCACCTGAGTCAGAAGGTTGTGGGTTCAAGCCCCACTCCAGAGACCTGAGCACATAATTCAGGCTGACACTCCCAGTGCCAGTACTGAGGGAGTGCTGTCTTTCGGATGAGACGTTTAACAGAGGCCCGGTCTGCCCTCTCAGGTGGATGTAAAAGATCCCATGGCACTAATCATACAAGGGCAGGGGAGTTCTCCCCAGTGTCCTGGCCAATATTTATCCCTCATCCAACATCACTAAAAAACAGATTATCTGATCATTATCACATTGCTGTTTGTGGGATCTTGCTGTGCGCAAATTGCCTGCTGCATTTCCTACATTAAAACAGTGACTCAAAAGTACTTAATTGGCTGTAAAGCGGTTTGGGGCATCCTGAGCTCGTGAAATGTGCTGTATAAATATGTCTTCCTATCTTTCTTTTCTGCTTGGCCGTAGATTTTAGTTCTCACCGGTGTCCGATACCTCCAGACCGCAATGGAAAATGTCCTCCTTCAAGGCGACCCGGAGTGTGAGTCAGAGGGCTGGCTACTGCAGAACGACTTTGTAGAAAAAGCCAAAACAAACTTTATCTTCAAAAGCCTGCACAAGGTCGATCAGATATCCACCCTCTCGGGGACAGAAGATCCCAATATGGACGTCAACACAGCTAAGTATGGACCAGACAATGTTCCACCCAAAGCCATCCCCACTGCCAGCTAAGGCCAACAGACTCTCAGCTTCCTCATTGGGTCTTCTTCAGTTTAGAATTTCATGAAAGTCTGTCTTGATGAGTTTGTCTTGAATGGGATCACTACACCATTGTGAAGGGGTAAATGTTCCAACAAAGCAGTGGTCACATGTTACATTTTGCGCTGTACGTTACTGAAGGATATCCACACATCTGTGTGATACACTTCAGCGGATATTGAATCCATCCCAGATGTTTTGGGAGTTTCTGTTATTTTTAATAGAAATTTACAGCACTTCCTGGTTGGGAAATAGTTAAACAAGCTCTCTATTTTCCCCACTCCAAAACTTCCAGTATACTTGGTACATGATTCAAAATTCTGCTCACTGCAATCCTTCCCAGGAGTTTCCATTATTTTACTTGGGAATCTATTGCTGTTTCGTTTTTTGTTTGTCCAATAACTGGAGCAACCAGGAAATGGTCAAACAAATGTTTTTAAACCTTCTTATTACATCCTTAAAGAGCCTGAGGAAGGAGAAACATTTGCCTGAGGAAGGAGAAAATCTCCGAAAGCTTGTGAATTTAAAATAAAATTGCTGGACTATAACTTGGTGTTGTAAAATTGTTTACAATTGTCAACCCCAGTCCATCACCGGCATCTCCACATCATCCTTAAAGAGAGAAGACTTACATTTATATAGCGTCTTTCATGGCTTCAGGACATCCCAAAGCGCTTTACAGACAATTAAATACTTTTGAGGTGTAGTCACTGTTGTAATCTAGGGAAACATGGCAGAAAACTTACACATAGCAAGGTCCCACAAACAGCAATGTGATAATGACCAGATAATCTGTTTTTAGTGATGTTGGTTGGGGGATAAATATTGGCCAGAACACCAGGAGAACTCCTCTGCTGTTCTTCAAATAATGCCATGGGATCTTTTATGTCCACCTGAGAGAGCAGACGGGGCCTCGGTTTAATGCCTCATTCAAAAGATGGCACCTCTGATAGTGCAGCACTCCCTCAGTACTGCAGTGGGGTGTCAGCCTGGATTTTGAGCTCAAGTCTCTGTAGTGGGACTTGAACCCACGACCGGCTGAGCCACGGCTGACACCCTTCGGTTCTATCTGAAGATCAGCTGGAACCCAGTCCCATGGGAATCAAATTGGTGCAATGTGAGTACAAACCAGTTAGATTATAATAGTGCTAACAAGGGTTGGCCAGTGGCTTCTGACTACTATCATGTAGCAACATTTAGTCAAAGTTTGCCCCTTGTATAAAAGTGAATATCCGCATAGGCCAGGAAGCTCTCAGGTTGTCCTTTAGCCTATGCTGAGTTAGATGATCTGAGCTAAGGCGGTGGGAAAGGGACCATATTTGGCCTCAGCGTCACTGAGCTAAGAATGGAGAAAAAGATGAGCCAGGTCCCTGCTCCTGTTCATTATCCCCGTCAATCCTGCTGGAAAGTCTGGATGTGGGATGTCAGGAGAAGATGGGATGAGGCGTGGCTGTGATGCTCTGGCCAGTGAATCAGTAGCTTACCAACAACACTACAAGGGAAGAGTGAGCACTTAGGTGAGTTATCAGGGAATACCTAGTGCCTGTGAGACTGTACCCCTTCACGAGTCTGCAGGTTTTAATAACTTGGTTTAACGTATTAGCTGAAAGACAGCACCTACGGTAGTGCAGCACTCCCCCAGTATTGCACTGAAGTGTCAGCCTAGATTCTCTGGTGTGAACCCTTTAGCTTCTGGCTTAGGCGAGAGTGCTACCCACTGAGCCACGGATAAGAGAGTGCAGGGAGAGAAGGTGGGGTGGGAGGGGGGAAATCAAACCTGCATCCCCTCCACTTCACAGTGTTTGCCCAAAACGCTGTGTCAGCAAATTTCCCCACTGTGTGGAATATTCAAAACCATGCAGAACAATTGAAGCATCTGAATATACTTAGAATCATACAGCACAGAAGGAGGCCATTCGGCCCATTGTGCATGGGCCGAATGGGCCGCAAGAGCAATCCAGGTAGTCCCACTCCCCCGCCCTTTCCCCGTAGCCCTGTAAATTATTTCCCTTCAAGTACTTATCCAATTCCCCTTTTAAAGCCACGATTGAATCTGTCTCCACCACCCCCTTGGGCAGTGCATTCCAGATCCTAACCACTTGCTGTGTAAAAAAGTTTTTCCTCATGTCACTTTTGGTTCTTTTGCCAATCACCTTATATCATTCACTGCATAAAATTATTTTTCCTTATCTCCCCCTGGCTTTTTTGCCAATTATCTTAAATCAGTGTCCTTTGGTTACTTACCCTCCTGCCAGTGGGAACAGTTTCTCACTATCTACTCTATCAAAACCCCTCATGATATTGCACACCTCTATTAAATCTCCCCCTAACCTTCTCTCTCTAAGGAGAACAACCCCAGCTTCTCCAGTCTCTCCACATAACTGAAGTCCCTCGTCCCTGGCACCATTCTAGTAAATCTCCTCTGCACCCTCTCTAAGGTCTTGACATCCTTCCTAGAATCATAGAAATTTTATGGCACAGAAGGAGGCCATTCAGCCCATCGTGTCCGTGCTGGCCGAAAATGAGCCACCCAGCCTAATCCCACTTTCCAGCACTTGGTCCGTAGCCCTGTAGGTTACGGCACTTCAGGTGCACATCCAGATACTTTTTAAATGAGTTGAGGGTTTCTGCCTCTACCACCCTTTCAGGCAGTGAGTTCCAGACCCTCACCACCCTTTGGGTGAAAAGAAATTTCCTCAGTTCCTCTCTAGTCCTTAAGTGAGGTGCCCAGAATTGAACACACTACTCCAACTGAGGCTTAACCAGTTATTTCTAAAGGTTTAGCATAACTTCCTTGCTTTTGTACTCTATGCCTCTGTTTATAAAGCCAAAGATCCTGTATGCTTTTTTAACAGCTTTATCAACTTATCCTGCTACCTTCAAAGTGTAAAATGTTACAAAACAATTGTGTGTTTAGAATCTTTACTTGCCTCGTCCGGTGGAAGAGTTCACCTTGGTACTAATAAGGGATAAAAAGATTACTGAGAATGAGAGATACTGTCAATTGGAATCTCATGGGTTCCAATTGAAAACTTTGAGACAGGAGCTCCTATTTTCCCCATCACGTGGCGTGTGGCATATAACGTAATGGATAGCAGTTACCAATGGTAATAAACACTTGGCACATTTAATGGTAGAATGGAGTCTCGATCCTATCAAAGCCCACTGTATGATATTTAGCTGCATGACCTACTTGAATTGGTCATCAATCTCCCATCCAGGTAAATGCAAGAATACGGCTCATTTCTATACTATTATAATGCAGCATCACCTTTCCAATTCTGAATATTTCTCATCTTAAATTTATTTTATGCACAATTTTTTTTGAAAACATTTAGGAGGATGGGGAGGAATTCCTGAAATGTGTACAAGAGAACTTTCTGGAACAGTGTGTTTCCAGCCCAACGAGGAAGGAAGCAGTGCTGGATCTAATTCTGGGGAATGAAGTGGGGGAAGTGGAGCGTGTTTCAGTGGGGGAGCATTTGGGGAACAGTGATCATAATATCATCAGGTTTAGAATAGTTATGGAAAAGAACAAGGAAAAATCAAATGTGAAAATACTTAACTGGAGGAGGGCTAATTCCAGTGAGTTAAAAAGGGATCTTGCCCTGGTGGATTGGAATCAAAAATTGGCAGGCAAAACATTAATTAAACAATGGAAGGCCTTCAAGGAGGAGTTGGTTTGGAGAGTAGACACATTCCTACGGGGAAAAGGAAGGGCATCCAAAGCTCGAGATCCCTGGATGACTAAAGATATAGAGATTAAAATGAAACAGATAAAGGAGACTTATGATAAATGTCAGGTTATTAATACAGTAGAGAACCAGGCTAAATAGAGAAAGTACAGAGGAGATCTAAAAAAAGGATAAGAGGGGCAAAAAGAGAGTATGAGGATCGATTAGCTGCTAACATAAAAGGGAACCCAAAAGTCTTTTATAAACATATAAATAGTAAAAGGGTAGTCAAAGGAAGGGTGGGACTGACTAGGGACAAAAAAGATCATCTTGTGGAGGCAGAGGGCATGGCTGAGGTACTAAATGAGTACTTAGCATCGGTCTTCACTAGAGAAGAGGATGCTGCCATTGTAGCAGTGAAGGAGGAGGTAGTAGCGATAGGGAATAAAAATAGATGAAAAGGAGGTACTGAAAAAATTGGCAGTACTCAAAGTACAAAAGTCACCTGGACCGGATTGGATGCATCCTCAGTTACTGAGGGAAGTAAGGGTGGAAATTGCGGAGGCTCTGGCCACAATCTTCCAATCCTCCTTAGATATGGAGATGGTGCCAGAGGACTGGAGGATTGCAAATGTCACACCCCTGTTCAAAAAAAGGGAGAGGGATAAACCCAGCAATTACAGGCCAGTCAGCCTAATCGGTGGTGGGGAAACTTTTAGAGACAATAATCCGGGACAAAATTAATTGGCACTTGGAAAAGTCTGGACTAATAAATGAAAGTCAGCACGGATTTGTTCAAGTTTGACTAACTTGATTGAGTTCTTTGATGAAGTAACAGAGAGGGTTCTGTTGAGACATGGATGAGGGGAAGTAGACAAGGACACAGTGTTCTGTGTAAGAAAAGGTAACAGCATTCCAAAGCCAGGTGTTTTTAAATAGTGTTTGAGTGGTGAACAGAGACACTCAGTCTCTGCATATTAAATAGGTTTCGGTAGGTGTGTCCAAGTATAGGAAAGATCATATAAAAAGACCACGCTTTGTTGTCAGTTTTTAGTAGAATACTGAAGGTAATGTCTCTACTGTACTCAGAGACAGACTGGAATTAATGTTTATATTTACGTTTGATTGTATTCTGTTTGTTCAACTGCTCTCCACGCCGAACTTGATAAAGGAGTGTAAACCAAAAGACGAACTCACTCTTTCCTTGACAAACGATTATTTTCAGCATTTAAGAAGACTCTGGTACACGTTTTCTTTAATATTGGATAGACTTTCCTTTTAATTGGAAGAAGACTACTGTATTCTTTAACATTGGCGAGTCAGCCCTGGTCTTTTCTTGTGTGCTTTTCAAAAACACCTCAGGCGGTTGACACCGGACGGATAGTGAAGACCTACATCACCATGGACTCGAGCTAGACGAGCTCTGGGGGTTAAATGGCCCACTATACCTACTGTTAACAAACGTGCAATGGCTTTGTGAAACCACAGGACTTAGGAAAAAGAAGAGATTTTATGTATGAGTAGTACTTAAATAAGAGCACAACAAACATAAAGTTGTATAGCGTTATAACATGATAGTGGCCAGGATACCACTATACTAGTTATACAGTCCTCAACCTCTATAGATATCACGGAAGGGGAAGTGGTTGTATGTAAAACTTTGAAAGGAGACTGATCACCTCCAAATAAGCCAAATCCAAGAAGGAACAGACTATTCTTCCAGGATGGCAGAAAAAGAAATAGGAAATAACGATGGCTGGTTGCCATGGCCGATGGAATGGGCTCAGAAGCATTGTGACATGATTGGCTTGTCTGGCCTTGGCTTTTTTTTCTGTTTTGTTTCTTTCTTGGCACTTTGCTGTAGATTCGTAATGAGGGTTGTTTGTTTTGTTGTTAATATTAAAACAGCCGATAAAGAGTTGTGGGGGCTCCACCCCGATAACAAGGACAGGAAAGTAATGTGCAATTTAAGGGAGGAAAGGAGAGCGAGGAAAAGTGAGCAGGAATCGAACAGACGCAGCAGGTCAACGCTTTGTCCCTCGAACACGGGGAAGGAGCAGATTCCAGTTCAGATTCCAGTGGGGAGAACCCCACCCCTCGAACACGGGGAAGGAGCAGAGTCCAGTTCAGATCCCAGTGGGGAGAACCCCACCCCTCGAACACGGGGAAGGAGCAGAGTCCAGTTCAGATTTCAGTGGGGAGAACCCCACCCCTCGAACACGGGGAAGGAGCAGAGTCCAGTTCAGATCCCAGTGGGGAGAACCTCATCCCTCAAACACGGGGAAGGAGCAGAGTCCAGTTCAGATCCCAGTGGGGAGAACCTCATCCCTCAAACACGGGGAAGGAGCAGAGTCCAGTTCAGATCCCAGTGGAGAGAACCCCATCTAGTGATGGGAGGAAGGGGATCAAAGGGAGAACGGGACAGGAATGGGAGGAGGAGAGTGGTAGCAGTCAAGGGGCAAGCTCTCCATCTAGTTGTAGCACTAGCGCAAGTAATGTAAACCATGAGTCTGGCTGCACCCGGTCTCAAGCAGCGGGGAATGTGGGGATGGCTCCTATTGTAACTAAGCGAGTCCGAGTTAGAGGGGACACGGATATGCCCACAGGACGAACGATATACCAGGAGGTCAATAAGGACTTGACCCTTACTGAGCGATGTGCACTTGGGGAGCAAGTACCCAAGTACGAGGGTATAGGAGATCCGACCCAGATACTTAATAAGGTACGGGCACTGCAACGGTCCCATGCTTTGACTAATAAGGGTGCATGCCAGTTGATTCAGGCAGCCTTACCTTCGAGTGTCTCCTTACCGGATTGATTAACAGTTGGTCTGCATTGGCCGGATCATGACGTATGACTGCGATCAATCTGTGAAGCAATGAGCTATCATGCGGTGGCCGACATGGGGAAGATCATAAGCCAAATGATGAGCACCCTACTCGTTACCTCAGGACCTTCTCGGAGGTATATAATCGTAATAGTGGAGACAACCCACAGGCTGCCCTTAATGAAAATGATTCCACGTTCTGGGGTCTGGTTATTAGTAAATATAAGCAGAAGGTTAGTGACGCCTGTGGCCATTCACGATTTGCAATATGACAATATGCAATAGACTTGACCACCATCCAACCTCGGCCCGACATACACCAGGACATTCAAGCCTCCCTTGTGGCCTGGTATGAGGCCAAGCAGGATTACCCACCACCAAAAGGAGGTGCCACAAAAAAGGCGGTCCCAATTGTTACCAACGAAGGAGCAAACCAAAGGAATTGCTACAATTGTGGTAAATCCGGGCATTTCTCCAAGAATTGCCAGCAGCAAAAGATGGGTGATAATTGTTGAAAACTGGCCACTCAAAAGTACAGTGTTGGGCTAAGGGAGGTGGGGCCTACGGGCAGGGACCCAGGAAACTTAAGTTCGCCACCTCCTCAGCCCCACTGTGGAGGACAGCGAGCCCAACCAGAAGATGTGGGAAGACGTGGGAAGTCTTCCAGGGGATGATGGCTCTGACAAAGGAGAGGAAGGACAATCCCCTTAACCCCTTACCCAGTGACGGAGTGTGGCCTTGGTAGCCACAGTGAGTGCGCTCAGTTTTGATGACGAGGGCAGACCCTGTGTCCCTGTCTTGGTCCGAGGCCGCCAGGACACTTTTTAGTAGATGTGGGTGCTGGTTGCTCTATCACACAACACAAAGATCATCCACCTTACAGGGGTCGGAGGAAGCAGCATCCTTGGCTGAGATGACTGTACCTCTCCAGTTAACAATCGGAGAGGCAGCATTTGAGTTACCATTATGTATGGTCTCTACTCATGAGGAGTCAATACTGGGAGCTGACGGAATTAAGGAGGGGAGATTGATTATAGATGTAGCCAACCATATGATTTGGCAGGGACCCGATCCACCCCATGATACCCATGTACCCACTTTAATCTCTGACGTATATTCCATATATACGGTTATGGGATGATGTGCACCAGTTATTACAAACATTCAATGATCACCTTGCAGACGTCTTCTGGAGGCAACAGACTGTCTGGGCGCAACATAAACATGACTGTGGCAGAGTTGCTAATATGGAGGTAGCAGTAAATGGGGATGATTCCCCACCTCAGAAACAATACTCCTATCCCAAGGACGCAGAGCAAAGGACAAGGGAAGTCATAGGATCATTGCTGAATCCGGGGATTTTACGGACCAGTGTGTCCCGGAACAATATTCCTATTTGGCCAGTACAAAAGCCGGATGGCTCATGGTGACTGACAATCGATTACCGTCAGCTGATTAAGTATACCCCGCCAGTGGCCCCGAATATGATGTCCAAACTAAGGGGAACTGCCACGGTATATTCCACATTAGATATCTCTAATGGTTTCTGGAGTATTCCAATATTTTGGAGGTATTCACTGAGGGTAGCAAAGGCACAGAATGTACTCTGGGTGGAGGACATCAATGTCCATCACCAAGAGTGGCTCGGTAGCACCACTACTGACCGAGCTGGCCGAGTCCTGAAGGACATAACTGCCAGACTGGGCCTGCGGCAGGTGGTGAGCGAACCAACATGAGGGAAAAACTTACTTGACCTCGTCCTCACCAATCTACCTGTCGCAAATGCATCTGTCCTTGACAGTATTGGTAGGAATGACCACCGCACAGTCCTGGTGGAGACGAAGTCCTGTCTTCGCACTGAGGACACCATCCAACGTGTTGTGTGGCACTATCACCGTGCTAAATGGGATAGATTCAGAACTGATCTAGCAGCTCAAAACTGGGCATCCATGAGGTGCTGTGGGCCTTCAGCAGCAGCAGAATTGTATTCCAGCACAATCTGTAACCTCATGGCCCAGCATATTCCTCACTCTACCATTACAACAACCCAGGGGATCAACCCTGGTTCAATGAGGAGTGTAGAAGAGCATACCAGGAGCAGTACCAGGCATACCAAAAAATGAGGTCCCAACCTGGTGAAGCTACAACTCAGGACTACATGCATGCTAAACAGCGGAAGCAACATGCTATAGACAGAGCTAAGCGATTCCACAACCAACGGATCAGATCAAAGCTCTGCAGTCCTGTGACATCCAGTCGTGAATGGTGGTGGACAATAAACAACTAACGGGAGGAGGAGGCTCTGTAAACATCCCCATCCTCAATGATGGTGGAGTCCAGCACATGAGTGCAAAAGACAAGGCTGAAGCGTTTGCAACCATCTTCAGCCAGAAGTGCCGAGTGGATGATCCATCTCAGCCTCCTCCCGATATCCCCACCATCGCAGAAGCCAGTCTTCAGCCAATTCAAGAAACAGCTGAGTGCACTGGATACAGCAAACGCTATGGGCCCCGACAACATCCCGGCTGTAGTGCTGAAGACTTGTGCTCCAGAACTAGCTGCACCTCTAGCCAAGCTGTTCCAGTACAGCTACAACACTGACATCTACCCGACAATGTGGAAAATTGCCCAAGTATGTCCTGTCCACAAAAAGCAGGACAAATCCAATCCAGCCAATTACCGCCCCATCAGTCTACTCTCAATCATCAGCAAAGTGATGGAAGGTGTCGTCGACAGTGCTATCAAGCGGCACTTACTCACCAATAACCTGCTCACCGATGTTCAGTTTGGGTTCCGCCACTACCACTCGGCTCCAGACCTCATTACAGCTTTGTTCCAAACATGGACAAAAGAGCTGAATTCCAGAGGTGAGGTGAGAGTGACTGCCCTTGACATCAAGGCAGCATTTGACCAAGTGTGGCACCAAGGAGCCCTAGTAAAATTGAAGTCAATGGAAATCAGGGGGAAAACTCTCCAGTGGCTGGAGTCATACCTGGCACAAAGGATGATGGTAATGGTTGTTGGAGGGCCAATCATCTCAACCCCAGGACATTGCTGCAGGAGTTCCTCAGGGCAGTGTCCTCGGCCCAACTATCTTCAGCTGCTTCATCAATGACCTTCCCTCCATCATAAGTTCAGAAATGGGGATGTTTGCTGATGTTTGCACAGTGTTCAGTTCCATTCGCAACCCCTCAGATAATGAAGCAGTCCGAGCCCGTATGTTGTCCAGACCTGGACAACATCCAGGCTTGGACAGATAAGTGGCAAGTAACATTCGCGCCAGACAAGTGCCTGGCAATGACCATCTCCAACAAGAGAGAGTCTAACCACCTCCCCTTGACATTCAACGGCATTAGCATCGCCAAATCCCCCACCATCAACATCCTGGGGGTCACCATTGACCAGAAACTTAACTGGACGAGCCACATAAATACTGTGGCTACAGGAGCAGGTCAGAGGCTGGGTATTCTGCGGCGAGTGACTCACCTCCTGACTCCCCAAAGCCTTTCCACCATCTACAAGGCACAAGTCAGGAGAGTGATGGAATACTCTCCACTTGCCTGGATGAGTGCAGCTCCAACAACACTCAAGAAGCTCGACACCATCCAGGACAAAGCAGCCCGCTTGATTGGCACCCCATCCACCACCCTAAACATTCACTCCCTTCACCACCAGAGCACCGTGGCTGCAGTGTGTACCATCCACAGGATGCACTGCAGCAACTCGCCAAGACTTCTTCGACAGCACCTCCCAAACCCGCGACCTCTACCACCTGGAAGGACAACAGCAGCAGGCACATGGGAACAACACCACCTGCACGTTCCCCTCCAAGTCACACACCATCCCGACTTGGAAATATATCGCCGTTCCTTCATCGTCGCTGGGTCAAAATCCTGGAACTCCCTTCCTAACAGCACTGTGGGAGAACCTTCACACACGGACTGCAGCGGTTCAAGAAGGTGGCTCACCACCACCTTCTCAAGGGCAATTAGAGATGGGCAATAAATGTTGGCCAGCGACACCCACATCCCATGAACGAATAAAAAAAAATTCCGGTGCACCCAGGTAGCCAGTATAAATTTGCAATCACTTTCGGAGAGCAGCAGTACACCTGGGTGAGATTGCCTCAGGGATTCCACAATTCACCTACACGGTTTCATCAGTGTATGGTGGATGCATTGCCATCCTCTTCACAACTGAATGATGTGATTCTGTATGTCAATGATCTATTACTTCAGTCGGAATCCATGGAGGAACATGATCTCCTCCTGGAAGAGGTTTTGAGTCTTCTACAAGGAGCTGGGTTTAAAATCAACCCTTGAAAGGCGGCATTAACACATAAGACTGTTACATTTCTCGGGGTAAAAATCGAGGAGGGCGGTAAGATGCCTGACCCCACTAAGGTTAAGCTGATAGCCGACCTGCCACGGTCCCACATGGTAATGGCATTGCGGTCCTTTTTGGGAATTGTCGGATTCTGCAAGGAATTTATAGAAGGGTTTAGCGAAATAGCAGCCCCACTGTATCCGGATAATCCCAGTAAGGACAGTGCATTGACGGAATGAGATTCCGAGTCACAACAGTCCTTTGAGAACCTTAAAAAGACCCTTACACAGGCCCCTGCTGTGGGTAGTCCAGACCCATCAAAGCCCTTTATCATGGAGGTAGTGGTGTCAGAACAATGTATCTCTGTAGGATGTGCACGCTTAATGTATTGCAGTGGGATACTTTTCCCACACCCTTACGCTGGTGGAACGATCTTTCGACCAGTGCACAAAACACATTTTGGGAGTGTGTTGGATCATTAATCACACTGACTATTTAGTTGGATCTAATCAGGTCATTCCCCATACACCGCATACCCCCATGGCATTACTAGCGAAGGGTCAGGTGATAGGTATCTCACCAACCCGATGGGGACGGTGCGTCTCTGAGTTAGGGAATAAGAACATTGAGGTCCGACACGCACAGAACTATCGGTCGGCCTATATGTTGTAATATGAAGGGGAACCACGTACGTGTGAGAAAAAAGAGATTACTTTAACCGGTCCCACAGGGACTGTACCTATACTGGGATCAACCAGTCCCTTAGGGACTGTATCTATACTGGGATCAACCAGTCCCACAGGAACTGTATCTATACTGGGGTCGACCAGTCCCACAGGGACTGTATCTATACTGGGATCAACCAGTCCCACAGGAACTGTATCTATACTGGAATTGACCAGTCCCACAGGAACTGTACCTATACTGGGATCAACCAGTCCCATAGGAACTGTATCTATACTGTGATCAACCAGTCCCATAGGAACTGTACCTATACTGTGATCAACCAGTCCCATAGGAACTGTATCTATGCTGGAATTGACCAGTCCCACAGGAACTGTACCTATACTGGGATCAACCAGTCCCACAGGAACTGTATCTATACTGGAATTGACCAGTCCCACAGGAACTGTACCTATACTGTGATCAACCAGTCCCACAGGAACTGTACCTATACTGGGATCAACCAGTCCCATAGGAACTGTACCTGTACTGGGGTTGACCAGTCACACAGGGACTGTATCAATACTGGGATCGACCAGTCCCAGAGGAACTGTATCTATACTGGGGTCGACCAGTCCCATAGGAACTGTACTTATACTGGGGTCGACCAGTCCCTTAGGGACTGTATCAATACTGGGATCGACCAGTCCCACAGGGACTGTACGTATTCTGGGGTTGACCAGTCCCACAGGGACTGTACCTATACTGGGATCGACCAGTCCCAGAGGAACTGTATCGATACTGGGATCGACCAGTCCCATAGGAACTGTACCTATACTGGGATCGACCAGTCCTATGGGAACTGTACCTATACTGGAATCGACCAGTCCCACAGGAACTGAACCTATACTGGGATCGACCAGTCCCACAGGAACTGTACCTACACTGGGATCGACCAGTCCCATAGGGACTGTCCCTATACTGGGGTTGACCAGTCCCACAGGAACTGTATCTATACTGGGATCGACCAGTCCCACAGGAACTGTATCTATACTGGGATCGACCAGTCCCATAGGAACTGTACCTATACGGGGGTCGACCAGTCCCATAGGGACTGTACCTATACTGGGATCGACCAGTCCCATAGTAACTGTATCTATACTGGAGTCGACCAGTCTCACTGTCACTGTATCTATATTGGGATCGACCAGTGCCATAGGAACTGTACCTATACTGGGGTCGACCAGTCCCATAAGAACTGTATCTAAACTGGGGTCGACCAGTCCCATAGGAACTGTTTCTATACTGGGATTGACCAGTCCCACAGGAACTGTATCTAAACTGGGGTCGACCAGTCCCATAGGAACTGTTTCTATACTGGGATCGACCAGTCCCACAGGGACTGTACCTATACTGGGATCGACCAGTCCCACAGGGACTGTATCTATACTGGGGTCGACCAGTCCCACAGTGACTGTATCTATACTGGGGTCGACCAGTCCCACAGGGACTGTACCTATACTGGGGTCGACCAGTCCCACAGGGACTGTATCTATACTGGGGTCGACCAGTCCCACAGTGACTGTATCTATACTGGGATTGACCAGTCCCACATGGACTGTATCTGTACTGGGATCGACCAGTCCCACAGGGACTGTACCTATACTGGGGTCGACCAGTCCCACAGGGACTGTATCTATACTGGGATCGACCAGTCCCACAGGGACTGTATCGATACTGGGGTCGACCAGTCCCACAGGGACTGTATCTATACTGGGGTCGACCAGTCCCACAGTGACTGTATCTATACTGGGATTGACCAGTCCCACCTGGACTGTATCTGTACTGGGATCGACCAGTCCCACAGGGACTGTACCTATACTGGGGTCGACCAGTCCCACAGTGACTGTATCTATACTGGGGTCGACCAGTCCCACAGGAACTGTATCTATACTGGGGTCGACCAGTCCCACAGTGACTGTACCTATACTGGGGTCGACCAGTCCCACAGTGACTGTATCTATACTGGGATTGACCAGTCCCACATGGACTGTATCTGTACTGGGGTCGACCAGTCCCACAGGGACTGTACCTATACTGGGGTCGACCAGTCCCACAGGGACTGTATCTATACTGGGGTCGACCAGTCCCACAGGGACTGTACCTATACTGGGGTCGACCAGTCCCACAGGGACTGTATCTATACTGGGGTCGACCAGTCCCACAGGAACTGTATCTATACTGGGATCAAGCAGTCTTTACGTTGATGGTCATAAAACCATGAACCTAGGCCAGTGTCACATTGGAGCAGCCTGCTGGATCCCTCAACAAGATCTGCAGTCACCCTCTGCCGATTATAGAATCATAGAAAGTTACAGAACAGGAGGAGGCCATTCGGCCCATCGTGTTCGTGCCAGCCGAAAAAGAGCTATCCAGCTTAATCCTACTTTCCTGCACTTGGTCCGTAGCCATGTAGGTTTTGGCACTACAAGTGCACATCCAGGTACTTTTTAAATGAGTTGAGGGTTTCTGCCTCTACCACCCTCTCAGGCAGTGAGTTCCAGACCTCCCACCACCCTCTGGATGAAAAAAGTTCTCCTCATCTCCCCTCTAATCCTTCTACAAATTACTTTAAATCTATGCCTCCTGGTCACTGACCCCTCTGCTAAGGAAAATAGGTCCTCCCTATCCACTTTATCTAGTCCCATCATAATTTTATATCAGGAGATACTAATTAAATGTCCCCCTCAGTATTCAGCCCAAAAGCCTGAGGTCATTGCAGTAGTTACTGCATTACAGACCCTCACTGGAAAGCGACTATTTATTCTGACAGTCCATTTGCATGCAATTCTCTAACTGAGTATCTGTCAATCTGACAGAAAAGGGTTTTTTGTACAGTTGAAGGCAAGTCACTCGTGCAGCAGGCAGAGTTGGATGCCATATGCAAATATGCTGAGGAGTGGCCTGGGCAAATAGCCATCTGCAAGGTCAAAGCACACCAAAAATATGACGCCCGTTTGCAAGGTGATCACAATAACCTGGCCGATCAGCCAGCCAGGAAAGCAGCCATATCTGGTACCCCTTGGGTGCCCCTGGTGGAGCTGCGGCCGCTGCTGTCAGGACCAAGCCTGACCTCATGGACCTCAAGGCCTGCCAGGCCTCCGATCCTGACATACAACTTACTAGAGACGCTCTCCACAATGGGACAGATCTGCCATTATTATTCCAGCCACATAGAGACTCACTAATTGTTAAGGATGATGTATTGTATTATCAGCATGACCAACACCTCACATGGGTTACACCGTTATCCATATGCAAGGAGCTAATAGTGTTTTTACACCAAGTCGGAGGTCATGCATCTACCCAGCGGGTTCTAGACATGATCCACAGCTGTTGCTGGTGGCCAAAAATGCAGGTCAACATACAGCATCACCTCAGTCTATGTTTGACCTGTGCCCAGATGAATTCAGCACCTGCAACCAAGAAAGTGCCCATGGGTAGTTCCCACCTTAACAATGGCCCTTGGGAGTCATTACAAATTGATTACACAGCCCTCTGCCCACTGCTGAGGGTGGATCTTGGTATATTTTAGTTGTAATCGATTTGTTTACCCGATGAATAGAAGCGTTCCCAGGACGAAAGAACGATGAGGTTACAACTGCCAGGATCTTATGGGAACAGATTTTCGCCCGATGGGGTTTCCCTACCTGCATAGAGAGTGACAATCGATCACATTTCATGGCGGACGTCGTTAAGCAATTGTATCGTCTGGTGCGATTGCAGCAGTATTTTCACATCCCCCATCACCCTGAATCTGGTGGGATGGTAGAACGATTTAACCGCTCCCTTAAAGTGGCACTCAAAAGAGCCGTGATTAAAGGGACGATGACATGATCCGACACCACACTGACTGCGTTGTTGCAAAACCCGGGGTTCTCATGGCTATCAGGGCATCGCCCATGAGTTCCACAGGGCACAGTCCGTTCCAACTCATGACGAGACACCAAATGCCGATCTCTCACCCCCCAGGTGTATCACTTCCTATCACCACCAGCCACCACCACCAGCAATTCCTCCAGGATTTGCAGCAATCCTTGGAGTTCTATCGGCTGCAAATAAAATGGGGGCAGCTCATTTGCATACAAACAGAATCATCAACCTGTTCGAAGGGTCTGCTACTCCGTTGGAGATCAGGTTATGCTGAAAAATTTTTTAAAAGGCCATGGCTGGAAAGCCAATTAGGAAGGTCCATATAAGGTTACGGATAAATTGAGAGAAACCAATTTGAAATTGGCCCGGCAAAAACGGGGAAGAAAAATACTGTACGGCTGGTATCACGGAGATCAGTGCAAGCCCTACAAAAAGGGCAGGGTTGCTGCTTAAGGACAGATATAACATTCGGTCTTTCTTTGTTACATGTACACCGGGGAGGCGGATCATCCTCACCTTGGCAATGCAACGTGGACCGTGATGAGGAAGGAATCGGCTGTCTGACAACAGGAGAAGTGCAGCATCGGTGCAACATCTCAGAACTCCGATTGAGGAAAAAGATGAGACTGAACAGTTTGTGACTGTGATATGGAGACGACCTGACCGGGAGTAGAGAATAATCTGAGTAAAAATGGACTGGAAGTCATTGAGTCAGGCACTGTACTGTATAATGATGTGTTGTATTCTTGATCTTTACATTTACCCAATGGTTTTGTTTTGCCAATGCTGTCCGTAATGGAAAGGAACAGCTGTTCTCAATGGCGTATGAAGGTTTTTTGTTCACTTAAATCTGATTCAAAAAGGGGTTAAATGGTATTAGTAAACAATTGGATCCCAAATTTTATTAAAATAAATCTGGAAATGAGATGGGAATATGGTTTGGTGTAAGGTGCGAGGAGGATATACATAAGGAGTTTTTGAACTATCTAAAGAATTGGTTAGTGGGAATGAGGGAGTCTGGGAAGCCACAGATACCTTTTGCTGTTCCAGGAATGGCTATTCGGCTGTGATGTGCTGTAGAGCTCATCGCTAGCAGGTGGCTTCACCCTGGATGAAGAATCCCCTAACTGCTCTCTACAGGTCGATTGATGGAACTTGGAGAACTGACATGGTATATTCGAAGAGAGGAAGATATTGCATTACATCATATATCCGGTTTGTCAATCAACATGACATTTTGCCTCACACCAACTGGGGATGACCAAAATTGGGGATAGATTATTGGTGCCTGTTGGGCTCCACGATGTTACCAAGCAGTTGTGGATTTTGCCCATCCAATTCCACACATTTTCTCGAGTTTTAAATAATTGAATTAATTGTTTCAATTATTTTGTTTGTTACCTTATGTTGTGTTAAGTATTTGAGAGAAGAGAGACAGCAATAAAATAAAAAAAAGTGAGGTATGTTGAGACATGGATGAAAGGAAGTAAACAAGGACACAGTGTTCTGTATAAGAAAAGGTAGCATCGTTCCAACGCCAGGTGTTTTTAAATAGTGTTTGAGTGGTGAACAGAGACACTCAGTCTCTGCATATTAAATAGGTTTCGGTAGGTGTGTCCAAGTATAAGGGAAGGTAACATAAAAAGACCACGCTTTGCTGTTAGTTTTTAGCACAATACTGAAGGTGATGTCTCTACTGTACCCAGAGACAGACTGAAATTAAAGATTACATATATACATTTGATTGTATTCTGTTTGTTCAATTGCTCTCCACGTCAAACTTAATAAAAGGAGTGTAAGCCAAAAGACGAACTCACTCTTTCCTTGGCATTTAAGAAGACTCTCGTACACATATTCTTTAACATTGGATAGACTTTCTTTTAATTGGAAGAAGACTATCGTATTCTTTAACAGGGTAGTGCGGTTGATGTTGTGTATATGGACTTTCAAAAGTTATTTGATAAAGTACCACATAATAGACTTGTTAGCAAAATTAAACCTATGGGATTAAAGGGACAATGGCAGCATGGATACAAAATTGGCTAAGGGACAGCTAGCAGAGAGTAGTGGTGAACGGTTGTTTTTCACACGGAGGGAAGTATACAGTGGTGTGCCCCAGGAGTCAATATTAGGACCACTGCTCTTTTTGATATATATTAATGACCTGGACTTGGGTATAGAGGGTATAATTTCAAGTTTGCAGATGATACGAAACTTGGAAATGTAGTAAACAACGTGGAGGATAGTAACAGACTTCAAGAGGACACAGACAGGCTGGTGAAATGGGCAGACACACAGCAGATGAAATTTAACGCAGGGAAGTGTGAAGTAATATATTTTGGTAGAAAGAATGAGGAGAGGCAATATAAACTAAATGGTACAATTTTAAAGGGGGTGCAGGAACAGAGAGACCTGGGGGTGCACAAACACAAATCTTTGAAGATGGCAGGACAAGTTGAGCATGCTGTTGAAAAAGCACATGAGATCCTGGGCTTTATTAATAGAGGCAGAGAGTACAAAAGCAAAGAAGTTATGTTAAACCTTTATAAAACATTAGTTAGGCCCCAGCTGGAGTATTGTGTTCAGTTCTGAGCACCACACTTTAGGAAGAATGTCAATGCCTTAGAGAGGGTGGAGAAGAGATTTACTAGAATGGTGCCAGGGATGAGGGACTTCCATTATGTGGAGAGACTGGAGATGCTGAGATTGTTCTCCCAGCTTCAAAATAGAGGTGTTCAAAATCATGAAGGGTTTTGATAGAGTAAATAAGGAGAAACTGTTTCCAGTGGCAGAAGGGTGGGTAACCAGAGGACACAGATTTAAGGTGATTGACAAAAGAGCCTGAAGTGACACGAGGAAATATTTTTTTACGCAGCGAGTTGTTCTGATCTGGAATGCACTGCCTGAAAGGGCGGTAGAAACAGATTCAAAAGTAACTTTCAAAAGGGAATTGGATAAATACTTGAAGGGAAAAAATTTACAGGGCTATGGGGCAAGAGCAGGGGAGTGGGGCTAATTGGATAGCTCTTTCAAAGAGCCGGCACAGGCACGATGGGCCGAATGGCCTCCTGTGCTATACCTACTATGATACAATGAAATAAATTTGCTGCTTTTTTCCTGACCTGTATTCTATTGAAAATGTGAGACATCTGTAATTACATGTATATTTATAACTGAATATCTGCATTTTTACATAAAACAGCTTATTCACTTTGTATAGTCATAATTTTTAGTCTCAACACAATAAAGTGACCTTTTATAAGAAAAAGGAGATCTAATTCTTGACTGAGAGAGGAGGTGTGCACTTGGCACTATTCTTTAGGTGACTGGGCTCTGTTGGAACTATAAGGAACTATCAACAGGGCCCCAGTCTCACTTTTCCAATATTTTAGCAAAGACATATTCTCCTTGCTCTGGATGCTCCAGATTCTTTTAATATATATTAACCTCAACCTCACCTTTGCTGCTGCAGTTCTGTCCCTGAAGTGAACAACTTGCTCCTGGGCACAAACTAGACTCCTTCTATCTCTAGATGTGGAGGGCATTCGTCAAGGCATGTTGCTCAGTAGTTTCCATGGAGATTCTAGGTCAAAAGTCATTTAATTAACATGTGCATCCTAAAAGGGGAATATGGAATGAGTAAGACTCAAACAAGATCATCAATTGCAGATTGCAAAGTCTTTACTAATGGAATGAAAAGGGGAGGAAAAATGAAAGGTTAACGAATGGCCGTCAAGTACAGTGTTGCCAACTCTTGTTTCGTCACATGACCTCCCCTCTCCAACCGCCTCACCCAGTCGATCAACCTTGTTCCTGGGAGTCGGCCACGGCTGACAATATAGGCCTATGTACCTGCCTGCCTCGAGTCCTAGACATTAAATTTGTTTGTAAAGTTTACTATTTTAAAATATTTCCTATGCTTAAAAGAATGTTCTCAGCAGTTTCAATGCAGGCTTACTCTGACAGTGTCAGTCGTGTCTCAGCGGTAGCACTCTCGCTTCAGAGTCAGAAGGTTGTGTGTTCAAGTCCCACTACAGAGTCTTGAGCAAAAAATCTAGGCTGACACTCTAGTGCAGTACCGTAGGAGCGCTGCACTGTTGGAGATGCTGTCTTTCAGATCAGATGTACGAGCTGCACTGAAAAGTTGCTTGAATTGGTGGGACCATAGGCTTCCAATCCGCATGTGATTGTGCCACAGTAGTAAGATGTCAATTGTCTCCATCGAGACTGAACATACCATTTAAGATAAATCTAATCAGATTACTTAATTGGACTATCAAGTTTCGGCCATTAAATAGATTGCATCTTGAGCAGGATAGAAGATTTTTCTTGTTTGGTCACCCTCTTTGTCCTTTTGTACCATTCTCACTGTCCAATCGTTATTAACTGAATTTCGGAATTCTTTGTTTCGTGCTCCGATTTGTTATTTTACTAGAAAACTAATGAGAAGTCGAAAAAAAGTTCAGTCAGTTGAAGAACAACCCAACACTCTTGCTGGTAGAAACAGCCTATAAGGATCCTCTTTATGTCAAAGAAAGAAATAACTTGCATTTCTAAAGCGCCTTTCATTACCTCAGGTCGTCCCAAAGTGCTTTACAGCCAATGAAGTACTTTTGAAGTGTTGTCACTGTTGTCATGTAGGAAATGTGGCAGTCAATTTGGACACAGCAAGGTTCCACACACAGTGATAATGGCCAGATATTGTTTTTTATTGATGTTGGTTGAGGGATAAATATTGGCCAGGACACCGTGGCAAACTCCCCTGCTCTTCTTCAAATAGTGGCCGTGGGATCTTTTACCGAGAGGGCAGCTGAGGCCTCGGTTTAACATCTCATCCGAAAGGTGGCACCTCTGACAGTGAGCACTCCCTCAGTATTGCACTGGTGTGTCCACCTTGTTTTTGAGCTCAAGTCTCTGGAGTGGGACTTGAATCCAAGACCTTCTGAATCAGAGGCAAGAGTGATACTCACTGAGTCACGCTGACACTGTCAGAGTGAACCTGCGTTCATACTGCTGAGGACATTCTTTTAAGCATGGGACATATTTTAAACAGTAAGCTTTATAAACAAATTTAATGTCTAGGACTCAAGGCAAGCAGGTAGATAGCCCTATATTGGTGCTCTTAAAAATGGTGTATTTTCCTCCGACTCCAAAAAATATTTCCATTTACCCAAAAAATTGCCCAACTCCTATTGGAAAAAGCAACTATTAAATGTTGTATCATGGCTCAACATTAGTCAGGATCCAGGCTGTTCTCCACCCGCAGAGGCCCTAATGAAAGACCAAGAGGTTTAAAAAAAAAGCCACCCCGCTTTCCACATCCTTCCCTCACCCCAACCCGCCCCAGAGTCCCTGCCACCCCGCCCAGCACCCACACCCGCCCACCCCGAGTTCCAGCTCCCGCCCCCCCCATCCCCCGAGTCCCGTCCCGGCCCCCAAGTCCCAGTCCCACCCCTCCAAGGCCCACTCCCCGACTCCCAGCCAAGTACCACCCCCCCCGTAGCCCAAGTCCCAGCCCCGCCACTCCATCCCACCCCTAGAGTCCTAGCCACATCCCTTCGAGTCCTGCTCCCCGACCCCCAGCCCTGTCTCGATTGCCAGCCCCGCCTCTCCAAGTTCTGCTCCCCGACTCCCAGCGGCCCCTCCTCCCGTCCCAGCCCCCCCTCCCCACCCCCCGAGTCCCACCCCTCCTAGTCCTGCTCCCTGCTCCCGAATTCCCGTCCCTCCTAAATTCCAAGCCCCCCCTACCAGAGTCCCAGCTCCGCCCCTCCCAGAGTCCCAGCTCCGCCCCTCCCAGAGCCCCAGCTCCCCTTCCCCCCCACTCCTATATTACAACAGTGACTACACTTCAAAAAGTATTTAATTGGCTGTAAAACACTTTGGGATGTCCTGAGGCCTTGAAGGGCGCTGTATAAATGCAAATTCTTTCTTAATTAGTATTCCATAGCAATCTTTTTAAGAAGCTATAAAGACACTGGCTCCATTATTACGCATGATGCAGAGAATTGCTGACAACAGCGTGTGGTATTTGAAATGTGATGTCTGGAGTAATGACACGCTTTTAAAAAATATATATAGCAACAAATTCTGTGGCACTGTTGATGGAAAAGTCAGAGGATGTGCTGTTTATAAGGAACATTACACCACGTGAAATGGAATGCAAGTGTATGACCCTTTAAGGACGGTCAGTATAGGTGGTTTGCATTCTGTAGATGAACAGTGGGCTGGCAGATGAGAACCCTGGGCTTGATTGATCGACAGTACAGGTTAAGGGCAGTATGGAACTTGGTTCTTGGGAGAGGAGCTAAGAACAGGAGGTAGCAAATGCAAGTTATCCTAATTGAAAGAATCATTGTTTGAGAAGTTTAAACTTTCCTACTTTCACACCCAGCTTGAAGTTGTCCAATTATTCTTGTTTGTTTTAACTTACTTGTTCATGGCCTTAAAGAGCAGTGTCAGACCTGACGCCCCTCCCCCTCTCCCTCTCCCACTGGTCTCAGCAAACATCCATCTGAAGAGATGTGAAGGGACCTTGCTTCGAGAAAGGGGAAACAAAGGGACAAGATCCTCACTTGCCTGGGTTGTACGTTACTTACCCTGTGGAACAATTTTCTCTGTTTATTGAGGAATGTTGACTACACATTAAGGATGCAATCCTCTTTTGATTTATAATTCCATGTACAAAAAAAAATGCAGGTTCATATTTGTCCACAAACCAATCTTCAGAAGCTATGGACAGAAAACCCACAACACTAATTGTTTTAAAATTACATTTATTAAAAAAAGACAATAGTAAAAGACAAGTTATTTCAGTATTGATGGGTAACTTGTGTTCTATCCTCTCTATGATTTCGGTACTAGTATAATGAAGGATGTGGTATCTCTTAAAATGAAGTTATATTTAAGTCTGCTGAAAGCAGGTTATGAAATACTTATTCACTAGCATTTTATAACATAAATTACAAGATCTCTAAAGGTTCTCTAAAGAGCAATGGCGTGAAGCGATAGCTACAGTGAATAGGGTGTTGGGGTGCATTTATAGGACAATTGACTAAGACTAAGCATACTCTGTCCTTGTACAAGGCCCTGATGAGGCCTCAGTTCAAATTCTGTGTCCAGTTTTAGTCTCCTCCTATGGTGAGTGATATTGAAGCTTGGGAAAGGGTGCAGGGGAGGGTCACGAGATTAATTCACAGCATAAAGCATCTTAGTTATCAAGACTGGCTAAAAGAGCTGGGACTCTATACTTTAGGGAAGCGTAGACTTCGGAGTGATCTGATCGAGGTTTATAAGATGATGAAGGTAATAGATTGTGTTCCAGTTGACTGTTTGTTCCAATTAAATAGGTTCGGGAGGACCAAGGGTCACAATTTTAAGTTGTATAAGGCCAGATCGGGGTTAGATATCAAGAGGGATTCGCTGAATTCCTTCAAGCGAGAGCTGGACCTGTTTCTTGCTGGGGCGGAGATCACCTCTTACAAAAGGTAGGTAATACATAGAAATATCAGGGTCCGAGTGATCTCTTGGACCAGTTTCGATTGCCTCAGGGGTCAGAGAGGAATTTCCCAGAATTTTTTGTAATCCAAATTGGCCTGGGTTTTTCTCTGTTTTTTCACCTCTCCCAGGAGATCACATGGCTTTGTGTAGGGTGGGGAGTGAATATATTGTGATACACAAAGGCATCACAATTGTGTGGGACAGGCTGGATGGACCAGAGGGTCTTTTCCTGTCCATCACTGTTCGTATGTTTCTAAGATCGCTATCATCACTGTTACAAAACCAAAGAAATACCTAACCTTAAAACCAAAGCAAGTGCCTTCCAGGAGCAAGTAAACTGGCTTCAAATTTGGATACTTCAGTGGGGTTAGAAAGGGCTCAACTCTGGCTTAAGGATTCAGAGCTGATGCAGTTGGATTCCTGCTTAATTTTTGCCTCAGAGCCTGGGAAAACCCTCTTTCTCTGCCCAAATCTTTCACTACATTGCTGAAGGTAGCCTCACTCAAATCAAATCAGAGATGCAGTTATGCGTAAAATATTTAACAAATAAAAGAGGGTCATATAATTTTCCCTGTGCACATCCAACAGATCCCAGGATGGCACAGATCCTGGTTTCATGAGAACATAAGAAATAGGAGCAGGAGTAGGCCATACGGCCCCTCGAGCCTGCTCTGCCGTTCAATAGGATCATAGCTGATCGTCAACCTCAACTCCAATTTCCCGCCCTATAACCATATCCCTTGATTCCCCTAGAGTCCAAAAATCAATCGATCTCAGCCTTGGATATACTCAGCGACTGAGTAACCACAGCCCTCTGGGGCAGAGAATTCCAAAGATTCACAACCCTCTGAGTGAAGAAATTTCTCCTCATCTCAGACCGAAATGGCCGACCCCTTATCCTGAGACTATGCCCTCTAGTTCTAGACTCTCCAACCAGGGGAAACAGCCTCTCAGGTTTCGTAACCACCAAAGTCAATTTTCTGGTTACAATGGGCCATTAACCATGATCAGTGGATGTGGTCCAAATGTTGTGACCCAAATGGTTGTGACATTTAATTTGAACAAAACAAAGTGCAAAAGATCCAAATATACTTTTGTTTTTTGGAAAGTGGTTAGGAAATACAAGTAAAAATCCACAATTTCTTCAGGGGAGGAAAAAAAAAGAGGCTGAACAAGCTACAGTTAGCAACCTCGAAGAACAGCCACAGAGAACATTCAGAAAGAAGTCATGAATTTCACCTTCCCTGCTGCAGTCGTTGACTCTGCACGCTGTCCTACTACAACAACAACTACTTGCATTTATATAGCACCTTTAACGTAGTAAAATGTCCCAAGGTGCTTCACAGGAGTGATTATCACACAAAATTTCACACCGAGCCACATAAGGAGGTATTAGGACAGGTAACTAAAAGCTTGGTCAAAGAAGTAGGTTTTAAAGAGCGTCTTAAAGGAGGAGAGAGAGAGAGAGGGGTAGAGAGGCGGAGGGGTTTAGGGAGGGAATTGCAGAGCTTAGGGCCTAGGCAGCTGAAGGCACGGCCACCAATGGTGGAGCAATTAAAATTGGGGATGCGCAAGTGGCAAGAATTGGAGGAGCGCAGAGATCTCGGAGGGTTGTAGGGCTGGAGAAGGTTACAGAGATAGAGAGGGGCGAGGCCATGGAGAGATTTGAAAACAAGGATGAGAATTTTAAAATCAAGGCATTCCCGGACTGGGATCCAATGTAGGTCAGTGAGCACAGGGGTGATGGGAGAATCGGTTTTGGTGTGAGTTAGGATACGGGCAGCAGAGTTTTGGATGAGCTCAAGTTTATGGAGAGTGGACGATCGGAGGCCAGGAGGCCATTGGAATAGTCCAGTCTGGAGGCAACAAAGGCATGGATGAGGGTTTCAGCAGCAGATGAGCTGAGGCAGGGGCGGAGACAGGCGGTGTTATGGGGGTGGAAGTAGGCGGTCTTGGTGATGGAGTGGGTGTGTGGTTGGAAGCGCATCTCAGGGTCAAACAGGTCGCCAAGATTGCGAACGGTCTGGTTCGGCCTCAGACAGTGGCCAGTCAGAGGGACGGAGTCGGTGGGTAGGGAACGGAGTTTGTGGTGGGGACCAAAGGCAATGGCTTCGGTCTTCCAAAATTTCCTCTAACTAAATATTGGGACGTCAGACAAGCAGTGTGATAAATCAGAGGCAGTGGAGGGATCGAGGGAGGTGGTGGTGAGGTGGAGCTGGGTGTCGTCAGTGTACATGTGGAACCTGACGTCGTGTTTTCGGGTGATGTCGCCGACGGGCAGTAGGTGAGAAATGGGAGGGGGCCAAGGATAGGTCCTTGGGGGACTCCAGCAGTAACGGTTTGGGAGCGGGAAGAGAAGCCATTGCAGGAGATTCTCTGACTACGATTGGAGAGATAAGAATAGAACCAGTCCCACCCAGCTAGATGACGGAGGAGAGGCATTGGAGGTGGGTGGCCTGGTCAACACTGTTCCCTCTAAGCTGTGTGCGTGCGCGGCCGCGCAGCAGTCCGTTGTGGGTCACGCACTTAAATATTACGTCCGCACACCAAACCAGTTCTCTCGGCCCCTCTCTCACGATGAACAGTCCCTAGGCCCCTATCCCACACTGACTAGTGCCCAGACTCCAGGCCCTTCTCCAGCCCCAGGCGGGCTGCTCTGCCTCTGGTGCTGGGGAGTGTCCGAGTGTCCGATCCCGCGGCTCCGGCCGGGGGGAGGCGGCGGATTCAAGGTCTCATTTTTTTCTTCCTGAGACCCTCAACTTCATCTGGCAGCGTAATGTTGGCAAGTGTTGAATGATTGCCCTGGGAACGAACAGGAAGAGAGCGCAGGCTGGAGGGCCAAGGGAGCAGGGGTGGAACGCGAGTCGGTGAGTTCATGTGAACCTCTGTTAAACAATTTATCTTTTAAAAGCTAAATCGAGATTTCTTTTGTCAAGAAAACAGTTTAACATTTGTTGGTATTTTGTTTTCCTGTAGTTCCTATTATGAGTTTCAGACCTTTAGTGCCAAGCGGACCAGGTGTTTAAAGGTCACTCATTTCCCTCTTTCCATGTGCTGTTAGTTAAAGGTTCAGAGATTGATTTCCCCCTCTTTATGCATCGATTTGTGATATTTAGAGGGACAATGTCTCACCTTTTCTGTGCCTTTAGTAGTTAAAGTAACATCCTTCCTGTTATTCTTCAGTCACATTCTGTACTGGCGGAAACGGCTGTCTATTTTGGTGGCTTCTGCCTTTAAAATTCTCACCCTCTCATCAAATCCCTCCAAACCCTGTCTACGGCTGTAACCTCCTCCAGTCCTACAAACTTCTTTTTATAAAGAGAAACTGTTTCCAGTGACAGAAGGGTCGGTAACCAGAGGACACAGAATTTAGATGATTGGCAAAAGAAACAGAGTTGTTATGATCTGGAATGCGCTTCCTGAAAGGGGGTGGAAGTAGATTCAATAATAACTTTCAAAAGGGAATTTGATAAATACTTGAATTGGAAACATTTACAGGGCTATGGGGAAAGAGCAGGGGAGTGGGACTAATTGGATAGCTCTTTCAAAGAGCCGGCATAGGCACGGTGGGCCAAATGGCCTCCTCCTGTGCTGTAAGATTCGATGACTATCCCGTGGCTCCGGCCCCAGCATTGTATACCACGGTGCTAGGAAATGCAGTCAGCGAGTAGCCGATTGGCTGCGTGGAAACCAGACCAGGAAGTAAAATCGAAATCGATGCATTTGTCAGTGGCCAAGCACAGACCGGACCTATCCGACCGGAGACCGGGCGCCTCCGTCCGACCGGAGACCGGGCGCCTCCGTCCGACCGGAGACCGGGGGCCTCCCCCCGACCGGAGACCGGGCGCCTCCGTCCGACCGGAGACCGGGCACCTCCCCGACCGGGCACCTCCGTCCGACCAGAGACCGGGCGCGCCTCCCCGACCGGAGACCGGGCGCCTCCCCCCGACCGGAGACCGGGCGCCTCCCCCCGACCGGAGACCGGGCGCCTCCCCCCGACCGGAGACCGGGCGCCTCCGTCCGACCGGAGACCGGGCGCCTCCGTCCGACCGGAGACCGGGCGCCTCCGTCCGACCGGAGACCGGGCGCCTCCGTCCGACCGGAGACCGGGCGCCTCCGTCCGACCGGAGACCGGGCGCCTCCGTCCGACCGGAGACCGGGCGCGCCTCCCCGACCGGAGACCGGGCGCCTCCCCCCGACCGGAGACCGGGCGCCTCCCCCCGACCGGAGACCGGGCGCCTCCGTCCGACCGGAGACCGGGCGCCTCCGTCCGACCGGAGACCGGGCGCCTCCGTCCGACCGGAGACCGGGCGCCTCCGCCCGACCGGAGACCGGGCGCCTCCGCCCGACCGGAGACCGGGCGCCTCCGCCCGACCGGAGACCGGGCGCCTCCCCCCGACCGGAGACCGGGCGCCTCCCCCCGACCGGAGACCGGGCGCCTCCCCCCGACCGGAGACCGGGCGCCTCCCCCCGACCGGAGACCGGGCGCCTCCCCCCGACCGGAGACCGGGCGCCTCCCCCCGACCGGAGACCGGGCGCCTCCCCCCGACCGGAGACCGGGCGCCTCCCCCCGACCGGAGACCGGGCGCCTCCCCCCGACCGGAGACCGGGCGCCTCCCCCCGACCGGAGACCGGGCGCCTCCCCCCGACCGGAGACCGGGCGCCTCCGTCCGACCGGAGACCGGGCGCCTCCGTCCGACCGGAGACCGGGCGCCTCCGTCCGACCGGAGACCGGGCGCCTCCGTCCGACCGGAGACCGGGCGCGCCTCCCCGACCGGAGACCGGGCGCCTCCCCCCGACCGGAGACCGGGCGCCTCCGTCCGACCGGAGACCGGGCGCCTCCGTCCGACCGGAGACCGGGCGCCTCCGTCCGACCTGAGACCGGGCGCCTCCGCCCGACCGGAGACCGGGCGCCTCCGCCCGACCGGAGACCGGGCGCCTCCGCCCGACCGGAGACCGGGCGCCTCCCCCCGACCGGAGACCGGGCGCCTCCCCCCGACCGGAGACCGGGCGCCTCCCCCCGACCGGAGACCGGGCACCTCCGTCCGACCGGAGACCGGGCGCCTCCCCCCGACCGGAGACCGGGCGCCTCCCCCCGACCGGAGACCGGGCACCTCCGTCCGACCGGAGACCGGGCACCTCCCCCCGACCGGAGACCGGGCACCTCCGTCCGACCGGAGACCGGGCACCTCCCCCCGACCGGAGACCGGGCACCTCCCCCCGACCGGAGACCGGGCACCTCCGTCCGACCGGAGACCGGGCACCTCCCCCCGACCGGAGACCGGGCGCCTCCCCCCGACCGGAGACCGGGCGCCTCCCCCCGACCGGAGACCGGGCACCTCCGTCCGACCGGAGACCGGGCACCTCCGTCCGACCGGAGACCGGGCACCTCCGTCCGACCGGAGACCGGGCACCTCCGTCCGACCGGAGACCGGGCACCTCCCCCCGACCGGAGACCGGGCACCTCCCCCCGACCGGAGACCGGGCACCTCCCCCCGACCGGAGACCGGGCACCTCCCCCCGACCGGAGACCGGGCACCTCCGTCCGACCGGAGACCGGGCACCTCCGTCCGACCGGAGACCGGGCACCTCCGTCCGACCGGAGATGAGGGGCCCATACGTAGAGACAGCCAAAACTAATGAGACCTGCAAGATGTACAATTGTAATGCAATAATTTGTTAAACCCTGCTGAGGATTCAATGGTGGGGGGGGTGGGGAAGAGAGCTTTAATTATACTGTCCCCTATCCCCAAATTCACTGACTGATTTGACAGCTGTTTTGTATTTGACTCAATTTAAATATTCTGATTCAAACAGAAATAAATCATGTGCAATCAGAGTCATTAAGCTGATTCAATGAAAAGCTGATTGGAATCGTTCCCATCAGATAATTTTTAATAAAATATAACAAAACTGGTCTGCTCAATCCTAGTGCAATTTAAGAAACCCATTTCATAAATTATATAAATTTATCAGCCAATATAACATTAAATTGTTACAATTATCCATTATTTTGTACATTTGTTCTCTTTGTTATTTACCCTGAATAATGTTTTATAAAAAGATCTTCTATTCAAAGTTGTGATTTTTTTACGGTGGTGCACACAGCCTTTATATCGGGGCACAAACCCAAATTCATTCCACTCATGGCCAAAAAAAATTAGAGGGAACCTTGGTGGTCAACCGTGTCAAAGGCTGCAGGCAGGTCGAGGAGGATGAGGAGGGATAGTTCACCACGGTCACAGTCACATAGGATGTCATTTGTGACTTTGATAAGGGCCGTTTCAGTACTGTGGCCGGGGCAGAAACCTGATTGGAAGGATTCAAACATGGAGTTGCGGGAAAGATGGACACAGATTTGGGAGGTGACAAAACGTTCGAGGACTTTGGAGAAGAAAGGGAGGTTGGAGATGGGGCGGTAGTTTACAAGGACAGAGGGGTCAAGGGTGGGTTTTTTGAGGAGGAGAGTGATGACGGCAGATTTAGAGGGGAGGGGAACAGTACCCGAGGAGAGGGAACCGTTAACAATATCAGCTAATATGGGGGCCAGGGAGGGAAGTTGGGTGGTTAGCAGTTAAGTTGCAATAGGGTCAAGGGAGCAGGAGGTGGGTCTCATGGTCAAGATGAGCTCGGAGAGGGCACGAGGGGAGACAGGAGAAAACTAGAGAAAGATGTGAGTTCAGGGCTAGGGCAGGGGGAACTGTTGGGGAAGTTGGGCTTGGTGGGCTAGGGGAAGGGAGGGAAGTGGCAGAGGCAGCTGAATGGATGGTCTCAATCTTAGTGACAAAAGTCCATGAGCTCCTCGCACTTTTCGTTGGAGGTGAGGGTGGAGGAGGCAGGGGAAGAGGGGTTTAAGAAGACGGTTTGTAGTGGAGAAAAGAAGCCGGGAGTTATATTTGCATTCCAGGATGATCCTGGAATAGTGAGCAGTTTTGGCAGAGGAGAGCAGCATTGGGGGGGCGGGGGGGGAGGGTGGGGGGTGCTCAGGGAAAATGTATGGGTTCATATTGGGATTCAGGCACCGTTGAAGATCAGTGGTAAATGGAAGATAAATATGGTGAGTAGGGGGTGGGTGAGGGAGATGAACAATTCCACCCTCTACCCCACTGAGATCCACCTTTTCTTTTGAGAAACATCCCACCTCACAAAAAGCTGGGATGAAAAATTACACTTAAAAATACAACACAGGAGCGGCTTCCACCCATTATCTAAATACAGCATTGGGAAATGCACAGTTCAACTCCGACTCGGTTTTTCTAAGCACAACTGAAAGAAGCCTTTTCTCTCGGTGCACACTGGCTGCAGCATGCACTGCAGCAACTCGCCAAGGCTTGTATGACCGCACCTCCCAAACCCGCGACCTCTACCACCTAGGACAAGGGCAGCAGATACATGGGAATAACACCACCTGCACGTTCCCCTCCAAGTCACACACCATCCCGACTTGGAAATATATCGCCGTTCCTTCATCGTTGCTGGGTCAAAATCCTGGAACTCCCTTCCTAACAGCACTGTGGGAGAACCTTCACCACACGGACTGCAGCGGTTCAAGGCGGCGGCTCACCACCACCTTCTCAAGGGCAATTAGGGATGGGCAATAAATGCCGGCCTCACCAGCGACGCCCACATCCCATGAACGAATGAAAAAAAGGTGCATGGTTATCATTGTTTTTCGGTTTATCTCTTGTTGTAAACTTTGAAGTTTTTAAACACACTGGTTTGAGGCAGTTTGTTAGTAGACATTGAGGTGGGGGGGGAAAGAAAATTCATAACGCCTTGGGCATGGGTTGCGTGATCTGCTATTAACCCGCACCCGATGGCCCCTACACAGGTAGCATGTGAATTTTGAGCTGCCTGCTACTTACCACAATAGCACTGTGCAGCCAGCGCTACCTGTGCTGCTGAGAGGCTGTACGGAGAATGAGGAAGCCCGAAAAGGGGCGTGCACAGTGCACATCATCGGCAGCCTGCACCTCTTAAAGGTGCAGGTGCACATTTTAAATGGAGGAGGGAAAGATGGCCGGAAGGATGGCAGGACTGGTGCGAGAGAGGAGGGCCAACATGTACCCGCAGGGTGGCAGGAGACCCTCCAGACTGCAGCTCTGCAGGCATTGGGAGGCTGTGACGCAGGAAGTAAACGCCAGGAGCATTGCACCACACATGTCGGTGCAGTGCCAAAAGAAATTCAATGATTTGACACGAGTGGTCAAGGTGAGTGAATGCAAGTGTCAAATGGCACATCCTATCAACTGCACCACTGCTCCTCGCATCACACTCCCCATCACCCACCCACCAACAAACACTGCCCATCCATATGCAACGCTGCACGCATGCTGCATCTCATCTGCACATAGTACCACACATGCAGGCCACACAACCACCACTAGCAGGTCACACACACTGGCAGCTATTCGACCATATCATCCACACACCTTGCAGGATACTCACTGACACACTTTCCTCTGACTTGCAGAAGGTGGCACATAGCAACCGGCAGGCCGAAAGACCAGAGGGAGGACAGGCACACCTACACATCCTCACCCCCTTGGAGGAGACTGTGCTTTGGATCATTGGGCGGGCCGTTGCTGCACCGTGATAACATGCCGCACTGGAGGTCCCGGAGAAGGAGTTCTCTGCATACCTAATCCTCCTTCTCGTTTCCCACATCTCCCTCCTCCCATAATCTTTTCTGACTCATGTACTGCAGATGGTGTCAACACGCACGTCTTACTCACTCCTATCCCCGCTCCACAACTCAAGCCGTCTCCCTTTGTCATTGCAGGTACCAAGAACACGTGGTGGCACCGTCCAAGGAGGAGGAGGAGGAGGATGGCACTGAATGTACACCATCACTTGATCTGACACTCGCATCCACCAGCTCAGAGACTGACACTGCATGTCCTTTAGAGGCTAGGTTAGAGGAGGGATCTTCACAGAATGAGACACCGGGCACAAATGCGCAGGAGCCGGGGCAGGGGAGCAGATACCACGGGTGCCAGCTTGCCAGAGAGAGGTCACACAATGGTTCTGCTGCAGAGGAGTCAGATGAGAATTTCGATGGGCCAGGCCACAGAAGGTGGCTGTTGGGCATACACCACCAAACGCTCGGGGCAAGAAAGCCTGCACACAATGTCTATAGTGGAGAAGTCCACCTCGAACTTGGCACAGGGCTTGGAGCCCATCCTTATCCACATGGAACGGGTGGTCACCTCCATCTGCATATCTGTGGAACCCACCACGATACAGCGCCTGATGGCCGACATCACGGCTTCCATTGCAGCACAAACTGATGTCATCAAAGGTCTGCAAGCTTCAGTTGCAGCTCACCGTTGCATTGCAAGCTCACATGGCTGCTATCGTGGCTCTGGGGACAACTATGGAACGGGGCTTCCAGGGCGTCACAGCACTCCATCAATCCGTTCTCCAGCTGATCACCAGTGTTGCTGAGGTGCCGCCCTGGGAGAGTGGCAGTGATGCCATGGCAGTCAGGCCTGCTGTCCTCACTCCGGACGACAGCATTCCTGCTCCCACCCCTGCCACTCCACCAGTGTCCTTGCTGTTGCCCGTCAGCCAGCCAGGCCAGACTGCTGCAGCCCTTGCTGAGATGGTGCAGTCTGAATCCGGGCCGTCCCGGCCCAGAGCTGCTCGAGGTCGTCCTCCAAGGCCATCCAGACGCTTCTCAATTGAAGGTCAGCAGCCTGCCACCACTTATACTCCAGCCACTGGGGATGCACCTTGTAGGAGCATTAGGGAAGGTAAAGGCACACAAACGACAAGCACTAAAGGTGAATAGTTCTGTTCCCATAATTTGATTTGTTAATTGAGCTGAGGGGAGAAATCAACACGTAATCAGATGGAAGGCAATTTGATGGTCATGTGGGAGCGGACAAGTGGGGAGTGTAGGACTGTTGGCGAGATGGGAGATGCAGTTGTCATTATTGATAGTGGGCACTGCTCAGGCGAGCACGCAGAGACCTTGCAGACATGGTCTGTGTTCCTTGTTGCACCCTTGTGTCTTCCTGCACTTCTTCCTCCTGCTCCTCCCCTCCTCCTCAGGGTCTTCTCCGATCATCGGTGGCAAGGGCTGCTCCCTCATGATGGCGAAGTTGTGCAGCATAGCAACACGAATCTTCCTGCCTGCTCAGCGGAGTACTGCAGGGCTCCTCCAGACCGCCAGTCTAGGCAGCGGAAGCGTTATTTCAGGAGGCCTACGGTGTGTCCCACCACATTGCGAGTGGCAGCATGGCTCTCATTATAGGCCTGCTGTGCATGTATGGGTGGGTTTCTGACCGGAGTCATGAGCTACGGCATGATGGAATAGCTCTTGTCGCCCAGTAGCCAGCCTTTGACTTCCCGAGCCGGGTGAAAGATAGCTGGTACGTTGGACTACCGCATAACTAAGGCGCGTGACTGCTCCCAGGGTAGCGGGCATCGACCTCCACGACTCGCAGGGCAATGTGCATGCAGTCAATGGCACTCTGCACCATGGGGAAGCCAGCAATGCAAGCAAACCCCCGTGCTCACTCATTCTGCTTCTCTTTGTCAAGAGGGAAGGTGATGAATCTGTTCGTCATCTTGTACAGTGAGCCTGCGACCTCCCTTATGCACCAGTGGACTGCATACTGCGAGATATTGCACATATCACCAGCAGAGGCCTGAAATGACCCTGAGTCATAGAAGTTCAGTGCCACGGTTACCTTCACAGGCACAGGCAAGGCCATCCTTGTCCTGCTCCGAGGATGTAGTTGCGGCCGCACCAGTTGACAGATCTCTGTTATGAACCTCAGCCGTTGGATGCAATGCTCCTCACTCCTGTTGAGGTAAGAGTATTGTTCCCTGAAGGCCCTCATTGAATACGGTCTCCCGCTCAGTGCCCTGCGCCTCCTCCTCCTCCCTCTCCTCGAAACTTGACCTGCTGTGCGTGGAAGAACATCCATGGTTACCAGGAATGTTGTTCAACCACGGATGTAACTTTGCGAATCATAAGGCAGTAACTGCTAACCCACTACCAAATGTACTCTAGCAACTCCATGTATAGGGAGCTTCAAAAAAACACTTTCCACTCCACCGGCAGCCAGAAGCAATAATCCACCAACTAACCTGCAACACCTGCATGGTCCCTTTAAATAGCGCTGGTGGGGAGCTCCTCCAGGCCGTCTAAGACATGTTGAGGTGTGCGTGGTTAACACAGTGCGTTGAGTTGAGAGATATGTCCCAAAATGTTGTCTATCACTTTAAATCAGCGTTGCACACTGTACGCATTTTTTCCTTATTTTATGTGTTACCTGCGTTCGCTCTCTGCACACGTGCTAATACCTATATCAAGATGACATCCGGCGCACGTCATGCGGGAAACCTGCGTCTGCAGCCAAGGTGACATTTTGGCACTCTGGGAGGCCACGTAGCACCGAAACAACGGGCGTGAGACGGCCCAATTTCTAGCCGAGTGTCGAGTGCCCTCCATTTAATCTCGCAATATAATCTGATTCTGCTCCACTGGAGCTGATATCATGAGAGGTGGAGTTCCCCACAAAACACCCATTTCCAGACTGCACCTATGAAGCAGTTTTAAAATGTTAAAACAAGGGATGGCTGAGACAATAGTGATCTGTTACCTCAGCTAAATGTTGCAAAAGGTAACTCAAGGGAAATCAACATTCACTTCAAACTTCCTCGACAGTACGCTCGTTTGGGCTAAAATAAACAGTGTGATGAGATAGGGGGGGCAGAAATTACTCACCTGAGAACAGCGTTCCTCAATAGCATCCTCTGTCTCCTCCGGCGAATCAAAGGAGCAAGTTCACACATTTGCACATGCGCACTAAAACCCGGAAGTCATGAACTTGCTCCTATTGGTTCGCCGGTGATTTAACAGCTGCGAATTAAAGGGGCATCGCTCGCTGCAATCATTGAAATCACAGAAAAAATGCAAACTTGCCCATCTGTCCAGGTGGAAAGTAACTACTTACACCACCAAAAAGTACGCTGAAAAATATCAGGTCTACACTACTTTTTAAAAGTGTGATGACTCTTAACGACTGACAAACAACTAAAATTTAAATTTTAAAAACGTGGACTCATATTACTCTTTATTGTAATATTTTTCGGTCATTAAAAAAATTAAAAAGTTAAAAACATTTTTTTCTTTTCACTTGTGTCTCTAATTTAATTAAACTACTTCTTTGGCTTTTTATATATAAAAAAATTGAAATATTTTCTTTACACTGACTTGCAGTACTTTAAATGACTGAACTTTGCTTGTCTGCTTGTGGGCGTGACTTCTCTTCCTGACAGATTCTGTGGGCGTCTCTTCCATTCCCATAGACGTTTCCCATGCGAATCAACTCACGCTGTTTCAGAGGCCGGGTTGATGTCACGCATTTTTTGAAAACTTCTAAATCACGCAAGTCTACACCACGGATCCGCAGTGAGTAAATTCATACATTTAGTTCGCATGAGCTGCGGTGAACATTGCCATGCCGCTCTGAGCGAGTTCCAGCTCATGGTCCCCATTTCCTCAAATTCAACAAAACCACCAACATGTTCAACATGGTGTTGTGATTGTATAATGGACCACCAGGCAATGCCAGGAAGCAGAGGGGCAGTGTTCCTGAGTTGAACTACACTACATAAAAACAGGAGTGGATTACCAGACCATTGTGTGTATACAACAGCAATCCAAGAGTAACAGTGGGTACAGCAGTGGAGTGCTTATGTTACTGCATTAGTAATCCAGAGGCTTGGACGAATAATCCAGAAAACACAAGTTCAAATCTCACTGTGGCAGTTTGAGAATTGGAAATCAGTTTAGAAAATCTGGAAATAAGAAGCTGGCATCAATAAAAATGATCAATACTAAGTGTCGGATTGTTGTAAAAACCCAACTGGTGCACTAATGTCCTTGAGGGAAGGAAACCTACCGTCTTTACCCAGTCTGGCCTATATGTGACTCCAGTCCCACAGCAATGTGCTTGACTCTTAACTGCCCTCTGAACTGTGTCCAAGTAAGCCTCTCAGTTGTATCAAACCTGCAATTCAAGAAAAAGACCCACCACCTTCTCCGTGCAAACAGGGATGGGCAATACATGCTGGCCTTGTTAGTGACGTCCACATCCCAAGAATGAATTAAAAAAATGTATGGGCCAGAGGAGAATCTGTGTTAGGAGTACCGGGGGAGGGTAGGTAAAGAAGTGGATATATACCCTTCACTGGAGGGTAGTTTATCAACATAGGAACAGGAGGAGGCCATTCAGCCCCTCGAGCCTGTTCCGCCATTCAATTAGATTGTGGCTGAACTGTATCTTAACGCCATCTACTCGCCTTGGTTCCGTTACCCTTAGATACCCTTGCCTAACAAAAATGTACCTAAAAAAGTATAAATACTTCATTAAGATGCAAATCACATCTTTTTCCTTGAGCAACTAGAATAACCACATCATTACATGAAAAACTGAAGACAAAAATAAGACACAACAGGTAAACTACATTTCTTTTTAATCCACAGAACAGATATTGCTGCTATTAATCTCACCAGCACAGTGCTTAAATTATTGCAATAATACATTCCCATTATCAACTAAAGTGGTATTGTATACATGGAGAAGTGGTCAATAAGTGACTTAATAATATAAACCACACTGAATCAGGTCACAAAAATGCCGTGCTATTTGCATGTGACATCAGAACAAAAGCCTTGCACACATTCCCTCCTTTTCTGAAGATACCTCCTTCAAATCTTAAAGCCTTTCTATTAAATGAACAGAAACTATATTGGCCGTAAACGGCCATTTAATAGGATGCAAATAAATAATATTTTTTGCACTTGTGCCTATGTGAAGCCCTCCCCATGAACACACAATACAAACTTGTGGTCATATCACAATATTGATTTTCTACACTGCCAGGAATCCTCTTGCTTTTCCTCAAATGAAAACAGCAGTAGAAGCAACTTGATTTTCTTGAATTAGCATGGACAAACACAAGCAAAATATTTTACCTACTGTTCACATTGTCCTGAGGATTACTCTTAACGGATAGAAAAAGTAATTGAATGCTCATTAACATGTACACACAGAGGACAAATTTAAATCATGCCAGGGTTTCAAAACGTATCATTCAAGTCTACACTTCCCATTATAAAACATCCATTTGCAGGGACTCTTCTGAAATGCTCTGTGTTTGGTGACCCAACAGCGCTCAAATAACACACAAAATAATACATTGTTCCTGCACAAGCACCTGCAAGTGCAGGTAAAAGAGCTTTTTGCGCAAAACACTGTAGGCTAAATTCGTTAGCATCAGTAATGACCTACAGTTTTAATGGGTGGACTGTCTTGACCTAGACTTTTAATGGGTGGATTGTCTTGATCTAGACTTTTAATGGGTGGACTGTCTTGATCTAGACTTTTAATGGGTGGATTGTCTTGACCTGGACTTTTAATGGGTGGACTGTCTTGATCTAGACTTTTAATGGGTGGACTGTCTTGACCTGGACTTTTAATGGGTGGACTGTCTTGACCTGGACTTTTAATGGGTGGACTGGCTTGATCTAGACTTTTAATGGGTGGACTGTCTTGACCTAGACTTTTAATGGGTGGACTGGCTTGAACGTCATCCATTTCATTTTTTTTTTTGCAATTGTTGTTCATTTTGATAAGCTACCTAGGAAATGGGCAATGACTGTGAATAAATTGAAAAATAGCCCAAAAATTCTGAAATCTAAGGCACCAGAGGTGCATTTTTCTTCTCTCTTTTTCTGAAGGCATTGACTCTTTACCAGAATACAGTTCCACAGATGTCCTCTGACACCTCGTCATATTCATACATGAGCCTAAATGAGTGGGTGCAGGCTATTTAACTGCACAGGGCATCATAGCCAAGGCCGATCTCATCTTCACTTGACACCCACTTGCAGCAGGGGTTCCTGGACTAGCAATCAGGATGGGAACCTCAGCCCATCTTCCCCTCCCTAGCCCCAGCTGAGACCTGCCAACTCAACACAGACTGGGAATTGAAACTGGGGCTTTCCTGGTTTTCACTGCTCAGCTCTCAGTTGATTGAAGCAATGGAGTCAACCAAGAGAGCAGATACATCTTGAATTTCTAATCTGTAGTATGGCAGATGATTCTGCACCTAACTTGACACAGTAGAGTTAACGGAAGCCAGAACCTGAGAGGGAGGAGAGGGGAATTCATATTCAAAATTCAGGTTGGACTACTTATTCCTTTGGTGTTGACAAGACAAATTTCAAGAATATCACTGAACTCAACACCTGAAGGATAAGTGAGCTCTGTGGTTTAAGCACTTATTACAAAACACACATATATAGACAGATTTACTTAGTATGGCTTTTGGGAGAAATTCTAAAAATAAAACATGGGAAAAGGGACCTATTTGACATCGGACCAAAGATAGTCTTCATTAACGATCAGCATTAATGTAGGAGAGGAATTTCTGTCTTGCATTGATATGGTGGTTTTTGTGAAGTGCATTGGCTGTATTCATTGATATTTCCTAACTGCAAACACAATGTTTATTCTATTTTCACTGTGGGTGAAGAGATTACTTTATCGAACACAGCATCACTGTGGCCCCAGCCCGAGCTGTTAGCAAGTGGAATCAGATTGGGCATCAACATATCCCTTCTCAACTCTTCTGCATTTGCACATCTTTCTTTTGTTTTAAACAGTTCCTTAAACAGTGTTTCGCTGCAGGATATTTCTTTGTTCCCAAGCCTCGTGAAACAATCAAATTGAGAACAAGATTTAAATTTCCTACCAGTGGGCAACGATCAGCGACTGAAAACCTGAACACTTGCAAACTACAGCTTGCTATATACTCTTACCACCGAAAACAATGTCCTCAGATATTTCCCAATTTTTGCCAGGGTTGCGATGGACAGGCAAGCAGGAAGGGGAGAGGAATACTCATCCCTTGAAGAGGATTTGACCTGGGTGTCTCCTGTGCAACTCCACGCGTCCATTTATTAAGCAGACGCCTGGGAATAGACCATCTGACTGACTGACCTTGCGACTGTAGCATAGTGCTTAGGGGAACTGCAGGACAGTAGAAACAGAAGAAAACATCGACGCTGAATAAAAGATGAAACATTTTTGCTAGAAGTTAACATGCTCTTATTGAGTCAGTCTATTGTTCATTAACTTGTTTATGGTATTCCGCAGCACCGTAAATTTTAAGTGCAACAGGTCAGTCTAACTCAGGGCAGCATTAGAACAGCTGGAAAACATCGAATGTTAGCGTCAGTGATGAATGATCAGCAATGACGCACATAATTTAAAAACAAATGCATACACAAAAGAGCAAGCGTAGAGCTACTATCTAGTAATGATGTTATTTAATATACAGTCCCACCCCCAAAAAAACAGAAAACACACAGCATTTGGTATATTCCTCATTTATATTTAACTTTATAAAATATCTGTTGAAACTTGATAGAACTATCACCAGAAGTGGTATCACGCAGCTCCCTCAAGACAGTAACGAAATAAATGCAGAATCAGTTGACTAAACCTCTCGAAATATGACGGAGTGGATAAGTGTTCCCGTTGATCCAACAATGCTGCTTTCACTATGCGAATGGGCACCATCACAATCAAATGCAATTCACAGTACAGCATTATATGAAACAGGGCAGGCATGTACGTTATAATACAATTTCTGTTGTAACGGGTCACCAAATACATTTTTACACTACAAAACTTTTGGCAAGTGCTTAAAATTCTGCCCAGTTGCCAAATCAATATGCCAGCGTCTTCTCGGAAGTGTTTTGGTTTTGCTGCATTTAACACTGGATAATAAGTTCCGTGTGTTTCATCAGCCCTCCCCTCAATTGTTCCATCATTGTCAGCACCAATTTTAACATTTAAATGACTAAAACAAGGTCGCATAGATAGAACTTGCACAACATTCTGCAGCAAGACAGAGAGAGGAAAATAATTTCTTCTGCATTATAAAAAAAATTCCAATTTGCAGAAAGAATTTCAACAAAACCAAATGTAGTAGTAACTGCTCAGTGCAGTTGATGCCTGACTGACATCAATTAAATTGACTAAAGTGGTACAATTGGAGCAGAATTTTATAGAATATAAATTTGAATGTCAATTCCCTGCCTGATCCAAAACACTTTACCCAGGTCCCAGGTACATCCTAAACACAGCTGTGCATTGTAATTTTTTTACTCTTTTTAAATTTAGACAAGATGGAGCGTTATACAGAAGAAAGGTACTCCCAGCTGCACTGAAAACTGGAGCTTCCTGCCTCTCACTACTTCAACCGTGCCTCACACTGGCACAACCACGACTGTTTAAAAAAAAAATCAGTGGCCTGGACTGATTTGCCTTCCCCAGTGGTGGTTTATGCAAGGCAGAAAATGTCTTGCACAAAGTGGTGGGGGGGGGGGTGGAAGGAAAGAAACACATCCATGAATTAAGTTAACATTTTAAAATTCTAACTTTCTCCCTCAAGTTAGCTCTCCCTTCCCCCCCCTCCAGGTCTTCACATAAGACCGCAATAGGGTAGTAGTTTTTTCAATTTTCAAATGGGGCGTACAAAAGGCCAGAAACTACAACAGATGTTGCGGGTATGCACTGGGCACACTGTAACTAGATTATAGTCACAGCAGATTAAAAACAGTTCACGTCAACTTAATCAGCTCTGAGAGATGAGCCCTTGACGTGATTCTAACAGCTGCTCTCAAACGCAGTGTGGGTCAGGGATTCAGAATTGCTGCCACTCAAAGCCAAAGACGATTTGATTCGCATCCTGGTTTCTCGTGATCTCCTCTAGGATACGGTGCTGCTGCCACAGTTGCTGGAGTTTCTTGTATCGCTCAGCGCACAGCTGCAATGGGTTACCTCTCCTTTAAGAAAAAAAATATCAATTCCAAATGCAATTGAAAATGTTGACCATTCAAAATGCACACGGTTTCAATTTCTCAACTCGCTCAAAATGTTTCAAGGTGAATGCTGCAATCGATGCTTAGCTGATGGAGATAGTGTGAGTGAATGCAAAGGTCTTGGGAGAGACCCAAAGATAAGTGATTATGGAGACAGAAAGAAAAAGGACTGAAAGAAATACAAATGACAAAAGTGTAGTAATCTAATAGGTTCATAAATTAATTCAAAACTATAGTCTTTCCTTTCCCCTACTCTACCACATATTGTTTATTTATGTTGGGCGCTTACCTTACACCCAATCTGCCACAGAGTATACAATTGTGCATTTTGTAGATCATTTTGAGCATTATATTCCATGGAAATCACACCTTCTCCTGGTCAACTCTATAGTACCTTTAATGCAGTAAAACGTCCTGTAGCGCTTCTCAGAGGTAAGCAGTAGCCCAAAGAGGTAGGTTTTCAAGAGGCTTTTGAAGGTGGGGAAAGAGTAAGCCAGGTGGAGCGATTTAGGGAAAGAATTCCAGAATTTTGGACTAACACAGCTGAAAGTTTTGCCTTTGAAAGTGGAGCAGAGGGATTGGGAGGATGTAAAGGAGGCCAGAGTTGGAACAGTGGAGGATATAGGTTGGCACATAGGCCTGAAGAAGGGAGGGCTGTGACTGGAGAGATTTGTCAATGCAGATAAGGATTTGATATACCATGAATGGACAATATTTATCCACTCCAAATGTTAGATGATCACTCTGAAAAACAAGGGGTCATGGCACGCTGTCAGCAAAAACAACTCAAATGACAATCGAGCCTTGCCTTTTCTGGTAGGGTGCTCTTCCCCCTTCTCAACCTGGTCAGAGATAGACTTCTCAAGTGCCAAGGTCAATGAATTGCTCCTGCTTTTCCTTGACACTCAGAACTAACGAAACCCACTTGACAGGCAGCTCCAGGATTTGAGTCTGCAAATACAATCCTCACCGCTTATGGCGGGCTCATTGGCGCTAACGTGATTTACCTGCTATACGCGTTGGTGTTAATTGCATCCATGTGATTTATATCAATTAGTGTTAATTGTATTCAGGTAATGCGTATCAATTCAGATCTCTCGTATCCATTTATAAGAGAGCTGATCTAGGGTGGGGGTGGGTGTAATGTGGAGCTCTGTGAATAAGGCTTGGAAGCAACTGAAGGCTCGGCTCTAGTATTATATCCTTCACCATGTGGCTATCCAATATATAACAGTTGGGACAGTTTAAAGGGGTAGCACTACTACTACTACTGAACAATACTGTAGCAAACCACTATTGAATAAGCTAAACAAGTGTAACTAGCTGAAAGAATTCTTCCTCTGACATCCCGTCTGGTGCTGTAAGTTTCCAGTTCTGCTACAATTTCATCAGCATTTGTCTCGCCACCACTTAGAGGGGCCGTACCTCAGTGGTAACACTCTTGCTGTTGAATCAGATGGTCAGGGTTCAAGTCCCGCTCCAGAGGCTTGAGCACATAATCTAGGCTGACTCTTCAGTAAAGTATTGAGGGAGTGCTGCACTGTCAGAGATGCCATCTTTCAGATGAGATGTTAAACCAAGTCTGCCCTCTCAGGTGGATGTAACAAAACCCACGGCACTATTTCAAAGAACAGCAGGGGAGTTCTCCCTGGTGTCCTGGCAAATATTTATCCCTCAAACAACATAATTAAAAACAGATTATCTGGTCATTATCTCATTGCTGTTTGAGAGAGGTTACTGTGTGCAAATTGGCTGCTGTGTTTCCTACAACAGTGAAGTGACTACATTTCAAAGTGCCTTAGAGAGGGTGCAGAAGAGATTTACTAGAATGGTACCAGGGATGAGGGGCTTCAGTTATGTGCAGAGACTGGAGAAGCTGGGGTTGTTCTCCTTGGAGCAGAGAAGGTAAAGAGGAGATTTGATAGAGATGTTCAAAATCACGGACGGTTTTGATAGAGTAAATAAGGAGAAACTGTTTCCAATGGCAGAAGGGTCGGTAACCAGAGGACACAGATTTAAGGTGATTGGCAAAAGAACAAGAACCGACATCAGGAAGAAATTTTTAGCCGCAGAGAATTGTAATGACCTGGAACGCACTGCCAGAAAGGGAGCAGGAAGCAGATTCAATAATAACTTTCAAGAGGAAATTGGATAAATACTGGAAGGGAAAAAATTTGCAGGGCTATGGGGAAAGAGCAGGGGAGTGGGACTAATTGGATAGCCCTTTCAAAGAGCTGGCACAGGCACAATGGGCCAAATGGCCTCCTTCTGTGCTGTAACATAATGATGAAAAGTACTTCATTAGCTGTAAAGTGCTTTGGGATGCCCTGAGGTCGTGAAAGGCGCTGTATAAATTAAAGTCCTTTCTTTATTTTTCAATACACTATAACATTCATTGATGAATTTTACAGAGTCTGACTATACAGATTTTGCAAGATCCATACAGCCTCTGTAAAACATACAGTCCTAATAAGATGCAGTTCAGGACTGCCAGAAAAGATATTACATAGCTGTACAAGTTATTCAATGTTAGCAAATAGGAATAAATTCCCTTGGAATAATCGTACTTGAGCAACTGATCTGTCTCTCCGTAATCATCCAGATATGGAGCTGGTATGAAACATCCTCTGTTCTTTCCCGCTAGCAGCAGCACCTGACACTCCCGGATCCTGATGGAAGAAATGATAAGAAATATTCAAATGACCAGCATTGTTTTGTTTTCTCCTTTTTTCTTGCCAACTCTCTCAAAGGCATTGAGTTCTTGCTGGGGTCTGATTTCCAGAGGTGCTGATTGACCACTGGTAACTCATTCCAGTGGCTGGTCAGCGTGTGTGGGCCTAAACAGCAAATGTGTGCCAGCTATTGAGTCTTGGGGAGCATCACTTCCAAGCTCAACCCAGTCCTCACTTAACATCCACAAACACACCCAGCTTGGGTCACTGGATTCCAATCAGGAGTGGGAATCCTAGCTGGCTTTTCGCTAACGCAGAAGCAGTAAGGCTAAGTTGTAACGCCCCTACCACTACTCCAGCTGAGATCAGCTAACTCAGCATAAATTTAAAACAGAAATAGACAGTTTCCTAGAAGTAAAGGGAATTAGGGGTTATGGGGAGCGGGCAGGAAATTGGACATGAATTTAGATTTGAGATTAGGATCAGATCAGCCATGATCTTATTGAATGGCGGAGCAGGCTCGAGGGGCCGACTGGCCTACTCCTGCTCCTATTTCTTATGTTCTTATGTTCACTGATCAGGCACTAAACTTTCAGCCTTCCTGGTCTGTCTGGCTCAATCATTATCATTTTATCCAGATGGATCAAAGAACTGACAACATTTTAAAAAGTGCCCCAGAACTCTCACATTGTGGAGTGCAGCACCATTAATACCCTGCAATTTTACAATGAATTTAACTATCAGAATTTTATAACACAGATTAGGCTAATCATATTAATAGAGGTGTGCAAAATTGTGAGTGGTTTTGATAGAGTAGATGGGAGTAACTGTTTCCAGTAGCAGGACACAGATTTAAGATTAATTGACTAAAAAGCCAGGGAGGAGATGAGGAGAAATCTCTTTTACGCAGCGAGTTGTTACAATCTGGAATGCACTGTCTGAAAGGGTGATGGAAGCAGATTCAATAATAACGTTCAAAAGGGAATTGGATACTTGTAAAGAAACATTTGCAGGGCTATGGGGAAAGAGCAGGCGAGTGGGACTAATTGGATAGCTCTTTCAAAGAGCCGGCACAGGCACATTGGGCCGAATGGCAATCTTCTTTGCGCTATGATATCTCTATGGTGTTAAAGTAATCATTAAATGTCAACTACTCAGTGCACGGTGAGATACCTGAGGAACATCCCCAATCCAGATCCACAGTTTACAGCATGAGCTGCACATGCTCCAAACTCTTCTCCATTCACTTCTTGCCGGCAGCACTGACTCTGCGAACACAGCATGGCTCCGCAGAACATGCAAAGGGCTAGGTTCTTTGTCTCATCATCAGATGATCTGGAGCACCTGTTAGAGAAAGTGCAGAAATTAGCTCAAACAGTTCTGGCACTGTAAATTTCACACAAGCACTAGGCCCCCTGGTATTTAGTATCATATTTCCACTGAAAGGAGGGTCGGTAACCAGAGGACACAGATTTAAGATAATTGGCAAAAGACCCAGGGGGAGACTAGGAGATTTTTGAAAGCAAGTAACGGTGTTCAAATGTCAGCTCAAAAGAGTTTGCCACCCTGCCAGAATGTCAATTTTTAAATATATATTCATTCTCAGGATGCGGGCATTTCTGCTGCATTTTTGTTTACAATCCCAGAACTATCAAAAAGTAAAGTACAAAAATAGTGCAATTGAAAGGAAATGTTGTTGAATGGACTCACCTGTACTGACAACCCTGATTCAGAATACAGCTGTAGTCTTCTGGAAGTTCCATTAATTGGTTCCTTTCCCTTGGATACCTTTAAGAAAGAACTTGTTATCAAGCAGCATCACCATCACTGGGAGGATATCATTTTAAACACACATTGGCACAGCTTCATTAAGAACCCTACACTGCTGCCATCTTTCATCCTTCAGAGAGGGATAGACACCAAACAAGGTCACACTCTACTTTCTCCACTGGCTCCTGTGAACTCCACAACATAAACGGATGAAAGGGGAGCACCAATCTTGCTAGTTTTTCATTTCCATAATGAGGGTAGCTGATTCTGAATAATTACAGCAGAAGCTTAATTCCTCTCCCTCCAAGAGTCCACATTGCCAGCATCATAGTCTCTCTTCACAATCTCGATTTCCCCCTCAAATAATTTAAAAGACATTGAATCTGATATTATTCAGGAGACTAATAGAAACAGGTTCTCTTTGCGCCCACAGAGTATGAGAATTGAATAATTTTTATGCACTCAAATGACATGCAAATCATAATGTCAAGTCAACTCTTAACAAATGCATATAGACTGCATCAAATGCACTACCCTCAACGACCCTCTTTGTTACCTCCTCAAAAAATTCAATCAAGTTAGTCAGACACGACCTTCCCTTAACAAATCCATACTGACTGTCCTTGATTAATCCTTGCCTTTCTAAGTGACAGTTTATCCTGTCCTTCAGAATTGATTCCAATAATTTGCCCACTCTTAACATTAAACATGTGTTACACATCTATAAGAATGCTTTAACCAGTTAAGATATATTTTTAGCATTCACAAGTACAAAACTGTTCTCTGCAATTCACTTTCCTTTTCCTCCCTCTCCCATCCTAATTTAGCTCCCATTGGCTTCCCTTTGTTTGAGTGAAGTCCTCCCTGGATACAAGCGTGGTGCCGGAGGATTGGAGGATTGCTAACGTTGTACCACTGTCCAAAAAGGGAGAAAGAGATAGACCGAGTAATTACAGGCCAGTCAGTCTAACCTCAGTGGTGGGCAAATTATTGGAATCAATTCTGAAGGACAGGATAAACTGTCACTTAGAAAGGCAAGGATTAATCAAGGACAGTCAGTATGGATTTGTTAAGGGAAGGTCGTGTCTGACTAACTTGATTGAATTTTTTGAGGAGGTAACAAAGAGGGTCGTTGAGGGTAGTGCATTTGATGCAGTCTATATGCATTTTAGCAAGGCTTTTGACAAGGTCCCACATGACAGACTGGACAAAAAAGTACAAGCCCATGGGATCCAAGGTGAAGTTGCAGGTTGGATCCAAAATTGGCTGTTTGGCAGGAAGCAAAGGGTAATGGTCGACGGGTGTTTTTGTGACTGGAACGCTGTTTCCAGAGGGGTTCCGCAGGGCTCGGTACCAGGTCCCTTGCCTTTTGTGGTATATATTAATAATTTGGACTTGAATGTAAGGAGCATGATTAAGAAGTGTGCAGATAATACAAAAGTTGAGCGTGTGGTTGATAGTGAGGAGGAAAGCTGCAGACTGCAGGAAGATATCAATGGACATCAGGTGGGCAGAAAAGTGGCAAATGGAGTTCAATCCAGAGAAGTGTGAGGTAATGTATTTGGGGAGGGCAAACAAGGCAAGGGAATACACAATAAATGGGAGGATATTGAGAGGTGTAGAGGAAGTGAGGGACCTTGGAGTGCATGTCCACAGATCCCTGAAGGTAGCAGGACAGGTAGATAAGGTGGTTAAGAAGGCATACGGGATACTTTCCTTTATTAGCCGAGGCACAGAATATAAGAGCAGGGAGGTTATGCTGGAACTGTATAAAACACCGGTTAAGCCACAACTTGAGTACTGCGTACAGTTCTGGTCACCACATTACAGGAAAGATGTAATTAAACTAGAGAGGGTACAGAGGAGATTTACGAGAATGTTGCCAGGACTGGAGAATTTTAGCTATAAGGAAAGATTGGATAGGCTGGGGTTGTTTTCTTTGGAACAGAGGAGGCTGAGGGGTGATTTAATTGACGCGTAAGAATTATGAGGGGCCGAGATGGAGTGGACAGGAAGGATCTATTTCCCTTAGCAGAGGGATCAGTAACCAGGGGGCATTGATTTAAAGTAACTGGTAGGAGGATTAGAGAGGAGCTGAGGAAAAATTTTCTCACCCAGAGGGTGGTGGGGGTCTGGAACTCACTGCCTGAAAGGGTGGTAGAGGCAGAAACCCTCAACTCATTTAAAAAGTACTTGGACATACAAGTGTTGAAGTGCTGTAACCTACAAGGCTCCGGACTAAGTGCTTGAAAGTGGGATTAGGCTGGGTGGCTCATTTTCGGCCAGCGTGGACACGATGGGCCGAATAGCCTCCTTCTGTGCCGTAAATTTTCTATGATTCTAAGTATAAGACTGCTCCCCAGTGACCTAGCCATTACTGTGCTTGCACAAAATCTCCCAAGAGGAAAAACTGCTCGTCTTAAAACAAGCAGGCTCAGTGTCTCATTAGTTTGTGCAAGAACCACTTTGGCTTGGTGTCCTTGATATCAGTTTGAAAAGAAGTGTGTTGCTAAGTTTTACAAAGATCTAACCTTTCATGGCACAGACTCAACGGGCCAAATGGCCTCCTTCCTTGCTGTAACCATTCTATGATTCTATGATCACCAAAGAAACAAAGGTGAAACTGTAAACTGGGTGAGGAGCGATATATCCTGCTGGTCTTTAAAATTCTCATCCTAGTGTTCAAATCCCTCCATGGCCTCGCTTCTCCCTATCTTTGTAACCTCCTCCAACCCTCCAACATCTCTGCGCTCCTTCAATTCTGGCCTCTTGTGCATCCCCGATTTCCTTCGCTCCACCACTGGCAGCCGTGCCTTCAGCTGCCTCGGCCATAAGCTCTGAAATTCCCTCCCTAAACTCTCCACCCTCCTAAAAACCTACCTCTTTAACCAAGCTTTTGGTCACTTGTCCTAATATCTCTATGTGGCTTGGTGTCAATTTTTGTCTGGTAACACTCCTGTGAAGCCTTGGGACGTAAAGGTGCTATGTAAATGCAAGTTTTTGTTGTTGTCTTCTAAACTGCCTGAATTTCTTTGTCAACAATGAGTAGAGATATAAGAAAAAAGCAGAAGAGCTGGAATTTTCCAAATTCTGGCAATGTACTGCAAGTCGATTGACATCTGAATAAGGCGGGTCAAGGGTTTTGTGAGTGACCCTTTATCAGTGCTGCACATTTACAGCATTTTCTGCTCTTGTTTTAGGCAATGACTCTGATTCAGTGAGCAGTCAGTAAAGAAAAAGCTTGAGAGAAGTTAGAAAAGAGGAAGATGAATGTGGCCTGATCAGAGGGGAAGCATAAAGAACTCAGGTGTAAGGCTCACTAACCGGACTGCCATTCTCTCTCCCTTGAGAAAGTTTTGCACTGAAGGATCAGAGCACCACCTGCAATAAAACACAAGAACTTTAAACAAGAGAACCTTCAGGGAGGCAGTTTTCACTTTTAAAACCTTTTGACAGATGCAAGCTGTCATGAAAAATTGTTTCTTTAGTGATAAAGCTGTAATAAAGCTATAATAAGTACCGGCAGGTGCTTATGTATGTGATCAGTGAAATGTGAAGTCTCTGGTACTTGTAACAAATAGGTCAATTAATTTTAGCTCTGAAGATCCAGGATAGCATGCCTGCATGAACCAGACCACAATATTTAGGTTTATTCACAGAATACTGTAAATTAATCATAGGTCCATACTGAATTTACTGTATAATAATCAGCACTAAAGATTTAATGTAATTTTGATATAGAATTAAACAAATTTTCTGGTGCACAGGTACAAGTGCCACCTTACATGAAAGTCCCACCACCCCCAGCTTTGCAGATCATAAAAGCCCCCATAAAGGTTCAACTACGAAGTGCAAGTTTAAAACTACATTCATCTTCAAGACTGCGACCATCCCTGCAGCTGCCAGCCACCACTTGCTCTCCGCTCCTTCTGCTCCAAGTGCCCACCCCAAGCTCATCCCTCAGTGTCACTCTGTAATTTCTCTCCCACCTCCCTCTTCAAGTTCATCTCTTACACGTGATCAACTGCTTGCTCCTTCGATCCCTCCTCACCCAAGCTCCTGACTACTCAATAATCCTTCCTGGCCCCATAAGTTGTTTTCTCAGCACTTACCTGCTCCGTTGCTTCCCCCATCAATATAAATTTACACACGACATAAACTGAAGTGGCATGTTGGAGCTGTCTACCATTACCTGCCACATCAGTGCTGGGACAGGAGGCTGGTTTCTCCCATGCTACTGAGCTCCCAATCTTGGCTATGCTGCTATAGGGAAGCAAATAGAAACCAAGGCACCTCCCCGGGGCACTACACAGTGCCAACTTAGAGCAATATTGGCAGAAACCTACAAGGAGGTTGCTTGCCCTCTCAGCTGCAGAAGGTATATGTCCCGGGATCCTGGGCAAGCTGGCTGAACGATTATGGGGTCTCCATTCTTTTGATGAGCGAGTCCGCACAATTTTTATAATGGCAGGAAGCTGCAGGAAGACTGGCCTTACTTTTAAAAAAAAAATACATCAAAAAGACGTGTTTATTTTTGGCAATGCGGCTCTGGTGTAAACTCGTGAACTAGCTTTTAGCCTGCATTTCCCATCATTATGAGGGCTGACCAGATGATTCTGCTCTAATCCTGTATATTCTTATCTAACCCCTTAACTGAACGTTCCCTGGACGTACCCAAAAAATCCAAACATTTTTAAAAATGCAGCTATCCATCCTTTTGTTTGGATTTTTTTTTAAATACATGCTATAATTATTGAGCATTTGACCATAGAAGCATTACATACCTTTGTAGTAAAGGGTACACTGTGTCCTTGTGTTCATGGAAAAGCTTGAAAAGGTTGGTAGGCAAAGCCAGGTAATAACACAAGGCTTCAAACTGCCCTTCTGACGAATCTGGGAAGAAAGGAAAGTTTTTAATGAGGTGTGAACCAAGGGAACTTTAAAAAAAGATAGAGCTTTGTGCAGGATAAGCTTTGGTAGAGATTTTAACCAGCTTTATTTAACAAATGTTTGGCACAGCCTTGTAAAAACAAGCCTAAAGCTACTTTTATGTTAACACCATTTGAATTCTGACTCCAGGCATTTACCCTGCTAAATTTAGCTCCCTTACCCCAGCAGATTTAGGAATACTGGGTCTAAGAGTCTGGCAGTGGGATAACAGAACCAGATATAGCAGCATAAATGTCTGGAGCTAGTTTGCCGACCCTGGTGTCCTGGAATCCAAATTAAAACTGTGTCAATACAAAAAGCAACTAAAATAATGTACAATTTTACAGTAATGCATCCCTAAGAACAGCTACCATGAACTGGCCAACATCATTCATTACAATAACCCTTCATGATGGTGGGTCATTATCATTTATTCTGATGATTCAATCTCCTCAGCATCACACTTACAATGGTCCTTCCTGCCTTACCGTCGCTGAACACACTCTCTCCTCCCCTAACACAGCTTCTCCTTGTCCTTACTCCACATAAGCGGTCATTTGTTCAGCCACTTAGCTGCTGTCCTCTGCAACATCCTGCTCAGTTCCCTCCACATGCCACTGTAACACAATCTTTTCCCCTTCGACCATGCCTTTTGGCCCCATCCTAATCCTCTTCCTTTTACATAGAAATTCCGACATTGAAACAGGCCATTCAGCCCGTCCAACAATTATTCATTCCTGTCTGACGCAAAAATAAAACAGGAAAGGTGGCTCAACCGTGGCTTACAAAAGAAATTAGGGATAGTATTAGATCCAAAGAGGAGACATATAAAATTGCCAGAAAAAGCGGCAAGCCTGAGGATTGGGAGCAGTTCAGAATTCAGCAAAGGAGGACAAAGAGATTGATTAAGAGGGGGAAAAGAGAGAGTAAACTAGCAGGGAACATAAAAACTGACTGTAAAAGCTTCTATAAATATGTCAAGAGAAAAAGATTAGTGAAGACAAATGTAGGTCCCCTACAGTCAGAAATAAGGGAAATTATAATGGGGAACAAAGAAATGGCAGAACAATTAAACACATACTTTGGTTCTGTCTTCACAAAGGAGGACACAAATAACCTCCCAGAAATGTTAGGGAACCAAGGGTTTAGTGAGAGGGAGGAACTGAAGGAAACCAGTATTAGTAAACAAAAATAGTGCTAGGGAAATTAATGGGGCTAAAGGCTGACAAATCCCCAGGGCCTGATAATCTACATTCCAGAGTACTAAAGGAAGTGGCCCTGGAAATAATGGATGTATTGGTGATCATCTTCCAAAATTCTATAGACTCTGGAACAGTTCCTGCAGATTGGAGGATGGCAAATGTAACCCCACTATTTAAAAAAGGGAGAAAAAACAGGGAATTACAGACCAGTTAGCCTCACATCAGTAGTGGGGAAAATGCTAGAGTCTATTATAAAGATGTGATAACACAACACTTGGAGGGCATTAATGGAATTGGACAAAGTCAGCATGGGTTTATGAAAGGGAAATCATGCTGAACAAACCTACTGGAGTTTTTTGAGGATGTAACTGGTAGAATAGATAGGGGAGAACCAGTGGATGTGGTGTATTTGGATTTTCAGAAGGCTTTTGATAAGGTCCCACACAAGAGGTTAGTGTGCAAAATTAAAGCACATGGGATTGGGGGGAATATACTGGCATGGATTGAGAATTGGTTGACAGACAGGAAACAGAGAGCAGGAATAAACGGGTCTTTTTCCGGGTGGCAGGCAGTGATCAGTGGGGTACCGCAGGGATCAGTGCTTGGGCCCCAGCTATTCACAATATTTATCAATGATTTGGATGAGGGAACTAAATGTAACATTTCCAAGTTTGCAAACGACACAAAGCTGGGGTGGAATGTGAGCTGTGAGGAGGATGCAAAGAGGCTCCAACGTGATTTAGACAAGTTGGGTGAGTGGGCAAGAACATGGCAGATGCAGTAGAACGTGGATAAATGTGAGGTAATCCACTTTGGTTGTAAAAACAGAAAGGCAGATTATTATCTGAATGGAGATAGATTGGGAAAAGGGGAGGTGCAACGAGACCTGGGTGTCCTTGTACACCAGTCGCTGAAAGCGAGCACAGGTGCAGCAAGCAGTTAGGAAGGCGAATGGTATGTTGGCCTTAATTGCAAGAGGATCTGAGTACAGGAGCAGGGATGTCTTACTGCAGTTATACAGGGCCTTGGTGAGACCACATCTGGAGTATTGTGTGCAGTTTTGGTCTCCTTATCTGAGGAAGGATGTCCTTGCCACGGAGGGAGTGCAACAAAGGTTTACCAGACTGATTCCTGGGATGGCAGGACTGACGTATGAGGAGAGATTGGGTCGACTAGGCCTATATTCACTAGAGTTCAGAAGAATGAGAGGTGATCTCATTGAAACATATAAAATTCTAACAGGACTAGACAGACTAGATGCAGGGAGGATGTTCCCGATGGCTGGGGAGTCCAGAATCAGGGGGTCACAATCTCAGGATACGGGGTATACAATTGAGAACCGAGATGAGGAAAGTTTTTTCACTCAGAGGGTGGTGAACCTGTGGAATTATCTACCACAGGAGGCAATGGAGGCCAAGTCATTAGATGTATTCAAGAAGGAGATAGATATATTTCTTAATGCTAAAGGGATCAAGGGATATGGGGAAAAAGCAGGAATAGGGTCCTGAGTTAGACAATCAGCCATGATCATTTTGAATGGCGGAGCAGGCCCGAAGGGCTGAATGGCCTACTCTTGCTCCTATTTTCTATGTTTCTATGTGTGACGTCTATGTTGGTGCTTATCCTCCATACGAGCATTCTTAATCCCATGTGCGTGACTTTCCCATATCCCTTTATTCCCCTTTTCTTCAAGCACTTATCCTTAAAAGTTGACATAGTCTTTGCTTCAATCACTAACTCTGGTAGTGCATTCCACAGCCTCACAACCCTCCATAGAGTCATAGAGAGTTATACAGCACGGATAGAGGCCCTTTGGCCCATCGTGTCCGCGCCGGCCATCAAGCCCTGTCTACTCTAATCCCATATTCCAGCATTTGGTCTGTAGCCTTGTATGCTATGGCATTTCAAGTGCTCATCCAAATGCTTCTTGAATGTTGAGTGTTCCTGCCTCCACAACCCTTTCAGGCAGTGAGTTCCAGACTCCAACCACCCTCTGGGTGAAAAAGTTCTTTCTCAAATCCCCTCTAAACCTCCCGCCTTTTACCTTGAATCTATGTCCCCTTGTTATAGAACCCTCAACGAAGGGAAAAAGCTCCTTAGTATCCATCCTATCTGTGCCCCTCATAATTTTGTACACCTCAATCATGTCCCCCCTCAGCCTCCTCTGCTCCAAGGAAAACAAACCCAATCTTCCCAGTCTCTCTTCATAGCTGAAGCGCTCCAGCCCTGGTAACATCCTGGTGAATGTCCTCTGCACCCTCTCCAAAGCGATCACATCCTTCCTGTAGTGTGGCGACCAGAACTGCACACAGTACTCCAGCTGTGGCCTAACCAGTGTTTTATACAGCTCCATCATAACCTCCTTGCTCTTATATTCTATGCCTCGGCTAATAAAGGCAAGTATCCCATATGCCTTCTTTACCACCTTATCTACCTGTTCCGCCGCCTTCAAGGATCTGTGAACTTGCACACCAAGATCCCTCTGACCCTCTGTCTTGCCTAGGGTCCTCCCATTCATTGTGTATTCCCTTGCCTTGTTAGTCCCTCCAAAGTGCATCACCTCACACTTTTCCGGGTTAAATTCCATTTGCCACTGTTCCACCCATCTGACCAACCCATCTATATCGTCCTGCAGACTGAGGCTATCCTCCTCGCTATTTACCACCCTACCAATTTTTGTATCATCAGCGAACTTACTGATCATACCTTTTACATTCATATCCAAGTCGTTAATGTAGACCACAAACAGCAAGGGACCCAGCACCGATCCCTGTGGTACCCCACTGGCCACAGGCTTCCAGTCACAAAAACAACCTTCGACCATCACCCTCTGCCTTCTGCCACTAAGCCAGTTTTGTATCCAAAGTGCCAAGGCACCCTGGATTCCATGGGCTCGTACCTTCTCGACCAGTCTCCTGTGGGGGACTTTATCGAAGGCCTTACTGAAATCCATGTATACCACATCCACTGCGTTACCCTCATCCACACGCCTAGTCACCCCCTCAAAAAATTCAATCAAATTAGTCAGACATGATCTTCCCTTGACAAAGCCATGTTGACTATCCCTGATTAATCCTTGCTTCTCCAAGTGGAGACTAATTTTGTCCTTCAGAATTTTTTCCAATAATTTTCCTACCACTGATGTTAGGCTCACTGGCCTGTAGTTCCCCGGTTTTTCCCTACTCCCCTTCTTGAATAATGGTACTACATTAGCGGTTCTCCAGTCCTCTGGCACATCCCGTGGCCAGAGAGGTTCTGAATATATTTGTTAGAGCCCCCGCAATCTCCTCCTTTGCCTCACACAGTAGCCTGGGATACATTTATCCATTTTTAGGCCTGCTAAAACCGCCAATACCTCCTCCCGCTCGATGTTAATATGTTCGAGTATATCACAGTCCCCCTGCCGTATTTCTATGTCTACATCGTCCTTCTCCATAGTGAAAACAGATGCAAAAAATTCATTTAGAACCCCTCCTACATCTGCCGGCTCCACACACAGATTGCCATTTTTGTCCCTAATGGGCCCTATTTTTTCCCTAGTCATCCTCTTACCCTCTATGTAAAACAGTTTCTCCTGCTTCCTATCCTAAATCTCTTACATTTAATCTTCCCTCAGTTCTTGATCCCTCAACCATTGGAAACAGTCTTACTTCTATCTGTTATGTCTCATCATTTCAACATTTTAAACACCTTTATCAAATCACCCCGTAATCTCCACTGTTCTAACAAAACAGCCCCAATTTTTCAAGTCTTTCTTTGTATTTTTATTTCCTCATACCAGGCAGCATCCTAGTGAATCTGTGCTGTACCCTCTCTGAAGCCTTAACATCCGTCCAATGGTGTGGAGTCCAAAGCTGCACACAGTTCTCTATGGTCTTAACGTTTTATGTAGATTCACCATTACATCTCGACTTCTATATCCTATACTGCTTGACATTAAACCCAGCATACCATGAGATTTTTGTATGTCTTTATTCGCTTAAGGTGCTGCTTTTAATGTCTTGTAAAACTGAATCGCTAAATACCTGTGCTCTTCCACATCACTGAACCTTCCCCCAATGTATAATTACTACCTCTAAAAAAGAAATCTACAACCTCACAGTTACTGACATTGAATTCCATCTACCACTTTTTTGCCCATTTCACCATCTTATCAATAGTCCCCGTGCAGTTTCCTCTGGCTCTCAGTTATTTCCTATGCTTACTATTCTCAGCATCCATTGATTAGTCCTTAACGTGAAGCACCACGTGTCATTTTACTGCCGGGGGGGGCACTATAGAAATACAAGTATTTTTGATACTAATTCAGTTTTGCAGTTCAACTGTAGAAAATAGATGCCGTGGAGTGAACTGAAAGTTGCAATTCCACCTCTGAAATATAATACTCAAAAATGCTCAATCGGGGCCCTCCAGAAACCCAATAATCAACAGTAAAATTCTGGAAATGCACAGGTCAGTCAGCATCGAACAGAAAGACGGGTTTTGATGGAGGGGCCCACTTGAACATTGCCACGCTCTAGTGAGAATAGAAATAGGAGGATACAGCAGATGAATGCGTGGCTGCAAAGGTGGTGCAAGGAGGAGGGCTTTAGATTCCTGGGGCATTGGGAACCGGTCTGGGGGAGGTGGGGCCTGTACAAGCCGGATGGGTTGCACCTCAACAGGGTCGGGACCAATATCCTTGCAGGGAGGTTTACTAGTGCTGTTGAGGAGGGTTTAAACGAGCTTGGCAGGGGGATGGGAACCTGAGTGTGGATTCAGATGAGATAAAGTCGGAACTGGAAATGGAAGGCAGAAAATTGGTGAGTGAGTCTGGAAGGCAGAGGGAACAAAGGTTAGAAAATAAACAACAGAGGAGTTTGGCAGTCCTTAGATGTATTTACCTCAATGCAAGAAGTGTAGGAAATAAGGCAGATGAGCTGAGGGCACAGATAGACATGTGGCAGTACGATATCTTAACTATTACAGAAACACTGCTTAAAGAGGGACAGGAATGGCAGCTCAACGTCCTTGGTTACAGGGTTTTCAGATGAGATAGAGAGGGGGATAAAAAAAGGAGGGGGTGGCAATATTGGTTAAAGAAACAATTACAGTTGTGAGGAGGGATGATATTTTAGAAGGAGCATCAAATGAGGCCTTATGGGTTGAGCTAAAGAACAAAAAAGGGGCAGTCACATTACTGGGAGTGTACTATAGACCCCCAAACAGTCAAAGGGAGATAGAGGAGCAAATATGTAGGCAAATTTCTGAGAAGTGCAAAAACAATAGGGCAGTAATAGTAGGTGATTTCAACTACCCTAATATTAACTGGGATACAAACAGTGCGAATGGTATAGAGGGCGCAGAATTCTTAAATTGCATACAGGAGAATTTTTTTAGCCAGTATATAGTGTTGGCCAGGGACTGCCGAGACTACTGAGTTTATTTCGAACTGCTGACACACAGGCAAAAGCAACTTTTGAATTGAAGTAACCTGAGTTCAGTCGCTGGCCTGAGCTGGCTGGAACCGGTTTGAATTAGCTAAGTTTCGTGAAAGACAAAGGAGATGTGATAAGACACAAGTTCTTATTTAGAAAAGGAGTAATGAGGTAATGCTACCTAAGTCCTTGGGACAGAGCCAATGAGGAGAAGGGGACAATGCATTTTGTTGCTATCGGATTGACCATCATCAGAACTGCGGTTGAACCTGCCTCGGAGCCGTCACGACGAATGAACGTGCCTGAAGCAGTGTCGACGGCGGAAGGATACCCCGAGACCAGGAACAACTTTGCTCTGCAATAGCAAGCCCAACGAGAGGGGGGACAGTTCTGGATTTAGATCTAGGAAATGAAGAGGGGCAGGTGGAAGAAGTAGCAGTGGGAGAGCATGTTGGTGGTAGTGATCATAATACAGTTAGTTTTAGCATAGTTATGGAAAAGGACAAAGAGAGAGCAGGAGTTAAAGTTTTCAATTGGGGAAAGGCCAATTTTACTAAACTGAGAAATGATTTAGCAGAAGTAAACTGGAAACAGCTTCTTGAAGGTAAATCAGTGTCAGAGCAGTGGGAGACATTCAAAGGGGTGATTCAAGGGGTTCAGGGTAAACATGTTCCCACAAAGAAAAAGGGAGGGGCTGCCAAATCTAGAGCCCCCTGGATGTCATGAAGCATTCAGGGTAAGATAAGGCAGAAAAAGAAAGCCTATGATAGACACCGGGAACTCAATACTACGGAAAGCTTAGAGGAGTATACAAAGTGCAGGGGTGAAGTTAAAAAGGAAATTAGGAAAGCAAAGAGAGGGCATGAAAAAATAGTAGCAGATAAAATCAAAGAAAACCCAAAGATGTTTTATAAATACATTAAGAGCAAGAGGATAACTAAGGAAAGAGTAGGGCCTATTAGAGACCAAAAAGGTAAACTATGTGTGGAGGCAGAAGATGTGGGTATGGTTCTTAATGAATACTTTGCATCTGTCTTCACAAAGGAGAGGGATGATGCAGGGATTGAAGTTAAGGAGGAGGAGTATGAAATATTGGATGGGATAAACATAGTGAGAGAGGAAGTGTTAAGGGGATTAGCATCTCTGAAAGTGGATAAATCACCAGGGCCAGATGAAATGTATCCCAGGCTGTTAAAAGAAGCCAGGGAGGAAATAGCAGAGGCTTTAACAATCATTTTCCAAACTTCACTGGATACAGGCGTAGTGCCGGAGGATTGGAGGACTGCTAACGTTGTACCATTGTTTAAAAAGGGAGCGAAGGATAGACCGAGTAATTACAGGGCAGTCAGCCTAACCTCGGTGGCGGGAAAATTATTGGAATCAATTCTGAGGGACAGGATAAATTATCACTTCGAAAGGCACGGAGTAATCAAGGACAGTGAGCTCAGATTTGTTAAGGGACGGTCGTGTCTGACTAACTTAATTGAATTTTTCGAGAAGGTGACAAGGAGGATCGATGAGGGTAGTGCAATTGATGCAGTCTACATGGATTTTAACAAGGCTTTTGACAAGGTCCCGCATGGTAGATTGGTCAAAAAATTAAAGGTCCAAGGGAATGTGGCAAATTGGATCCGAAATTGGCTCAGTGGCAGGAAGCAAAGGGTAATGGTTGATGGGTGTTATTGCGACATTTTTGTTTATTCGTTCATGGGACGTGGGCGTCGCTGGCAAGGCCATCATTTATTGCCCATCTCTAATTGCCCTCGAGAAGGTGGTGGTGAGCAGCCTTCTTGATCCGCTGCAGTCCGTGTGGTGAAGGTTCTCCCACAGTGCCGTTAGGTAGGGAGTTCCAGGATTTTGACCCAGCGATGATGAAGGAACGACGATATATTTCCAAGATGGGATGGTGTGTGACATGGAGGGGAACGTGCAGGTGGTGATATTCCCATGTGCCTGCTGCCCTTGTCCTTCTAGGTGGTAGAGGTCGTGGGTTTGGGAGTTGCTGCAGTGCATACTGCAAATGGTACACACTGCAGCCACGGTGCACCGATGGTGAAGGGAGTGAATGTTTAGGGGTACCAATCAAGCGGGCTGCTTTGTCCTGGATGGTGTCAAGCTTCTTGAGTGTTGTTGGAGCTGCACTCATCCAGGCAAGTGGAGAGTATTCAATCACACTCCTGACTTGTGCCTTGTAGATGTTGGAAAGGCTTTGGGGGAGTCAGAGGTGAGTCACTCACCGCAGAATACCCAGCCTCTGACCTGCTCTTGTAGCCACAGTATTTATGTGGCTGGTCCAGTTAAGTTTCTGGTCAATGGTGACTCCCAGGATGTTGATGGTGGGGGACTCGGCGATGGTAATGCCACTGAATGTCGAGGGGAGGTGGTTAGACTCTCTCTTGTTGAAGATGGTCATTGCCTGGCACTTGTCTGGCGCAAATGTTACTTGCTACTTATCAGCCCAAGCCTGGATGTTGTCCAGGTCTTGCTGTATGTGGGCACGGGCTGCTTCATTATCTGAGGGGTTGTGAATGGAATTGAACACTGTGAAATCATAAGAGAACATCCCCATTTCTGACCTTATGATGGAGGGAAGGTCATTGATGAAGCAGCTGAAGATGGTTGGGCCCAGGTCACCGCCCTGAGGAACTCCTGCAGCCATGTCCTGGGGCTGAGATGATTGGCCTCCAACAACCACTACCATCTTCCTTTGTGCTAGGTATGACTCCAGCCACTGGAGAGTTTTCGCCTGGATTCCCATCGACTTCAATTTTACTACCGAGTGCCACACTCGGTCAAATGCTGCCTTGATGTCAAGGGCAGTCACACTCACCTCACCTCTGGAATTCAGCTCTTTTGTCCATGCTTGGACCAAGGCTGTAATGAGGTCTGGAGCTGAGTGGTTCTGGCGGAACCCAAACTGAGCATCGTGAGCAGGTTATTGGTGAGTAAGTGCCGCTTGATAGCACTGTCGACGACACCTTCCATCACTTTGCTGATGATTGAGAGTAGACTGATTGGGCGGTAATTGGCCGGATTGGATTTGTCCTGCTTTTTGTGGACAGGACATACCTGGGCAATTTTCCACATTGTCGGGTAGATGCCAGTGTTGTAGCTGTACTGGAACAGCTTGGCTAGAGGCACTGCTAGTTCTGGAGCACAAGTCTTCAGCACTACAGCCGGGATGTTGTCGGGGCCTATAGCCTTTGTTGTATCCAGTGCACTCAACAGTTTCTTGATATCATAAGGAGTGAATCGAATTGGCTGAAGGCTGGCTTCTGTAATGGTGGGGATATCGGGAGGAGGCTGAGATGGATTATCCACTCGGCACTTCTGGCTGAAGATGGTTATGAACGCTGTTTCCAGTGGGGTGCCACAGGACTCGGTACTAGGTCCTTTGCTTTTTGTGGTATGCATTAACAATTTGGACTTAAACGTAGGAGGCACGATTAAGAAATCTGCGGATGACACAAAGATAGGCCGTGTGGTTGCAAGTGAGGAGGAAAGCTGTAGACTGCAGGAAGATATCAATGGACTGGTCAAATGGGCAGAAAAGTGGCAAATGGAGTTCAAGCCAGATAAGTGTGAGTTAATGCATTTGGGGAGAGCAAATTAGGCAAGGGAATACACAATAAATGGGAGGATACGGAGAGGTGTAGAGGAAGTGAGGGCCATGAAGGTAGCAGGACATGTAGGTAAGGTGGTTAAGAAGGCAGAAGGAATGCTTTCCTTTATTAGTCGAGGCATAGACTATAAAAGCAGGGATGTTATGCAGGAAAAGTATAAAACACTAGTTAGGCCACAGCTAGAGTACTGCGCACAGTTCTGGTCACTACACTACAGGAAGGATGTAATTGCACTAGAGTGGGTGCAGAGGAGATTTACGAGGATGGACTGGAGAATTTTAGCTATGATGACAGATTGGATCAGCTGGGGTTGTTTTCCTTGGAACAGAGGAGGCTGAGGGGTGATTTGATGAGATGTACAAAATTATAAGGGGCCTAGAAAGAGTGGATAGGTAGGACCTATTTTCCTTGGCGGAGGGATCAATAACCAGGGGGCATAGATTTAAAGTGATTGGTAGAAGGATTAGAGCGGAAATTAGGAATTTTTTTTTTATCCAGAGGGTGGTGGGTGTCTGGAACTCACTACCTGAGAGGGTGATAGAGGCAGAAACCCTCAACTCATTTAAAAAATACCTGAATGTGCACCTGAAGAGCCATGACCTGCAGGGCTACGGACCAAATGTGGGAAAGTGGGATTAACCTGGGTGGCTCATTTCTCAGCTAGCGCGGATACGATGGGCCAAATGGCCTCCTTCTGTGCTGTGAATTTTCTATGATTCTAAGTCAACCTTCCTCTCTCGGGTGCTGACTGACCTGTGGTGCATCTCCAGCACCTCCAATTCTGGCCTCTTGCGCATCCCCGATTTTTATCGTTCCACCATTGGCGGCCGTGCCTTCAGCTGCCTAGGCCCTAAGCTCTAGAATTCCCTCCCTAAACCTCTCCGCCTCTCTACCTCTCTCTCTCCTTCTTTAAGGTCAAGCTTTTGGTCATCTGTCCTAACATCTCCTTATGTGGCTCGGTGTCAAATTTTATTCACTAACACTCGTGAAGCACCTTGGGACGTTTTACCATGTTAAAGGCGCTACATAAATGCAAGTTGTTATTTACTGCTTCGATTTCAGATTCCCAGCGTTCCCAGTTTTGCTTTGCTATCTCTGACTGAAACACAGCCCAGTCATTCCATCCACCAAAAGCCATTTGCCCAAGCTAGGCATGTAATAGTTCTTCTTCACTTACCTTTCGAGAGCTCCTCGGGAGGTGGCACTCCTAGCAAGTAGTTGAAGAACAAAGCAGAACAGCGAAGGAATGGAGTGATGCCACACTTCACACAATTCCACAGGTACCAGCCACGGGGTGTACTTTCTAAAGATCTGTTAACAATTGAAGCTCATTTTAACAATGTATTTAGCATGAGAAAGAAAAAACCCTTGCCTTGCAGAATTAAGACCCACACCACAAACCACAATTAAGAACAAGCAAGATTACAGCAATTCGCATTAATACGATACAAGGCACAAGTCAGGAGTGTGATGGAATACTCTCCACTTGCATGGATGAGTGCAGCTCCAACAACACAAGAAGCTTCACACCATCCAGGACAAAGCAGCCTGCTTGATTAGCAACCCATCCACCACCCTAAACATTCACTCCCTCCACTATCGGCACACAATGGCTGCCGTGTGTACCATCCACAGGATGCACTGCAGCAACTCGCCAAGGCTTCTTCGACAGCACTTCCCAAACCCACGACCTCTACCACCTAGAAGGACAAGGGCAGCAGGTACATGGGAACAACACAACCTGCACGTTCCCCTCCAAGTCACACACCATCCCGACTTGGAAATATATCGCCGTTCCTTCATCGTTGCTGGGTCAAAATCCTGGAACTCCCTTCCTAACAGCATCGTGGGAGAACCTTCACCACACGGACTGCAGCGGTTCAAGGCGGCAGCTCACCACCACCTTCTCAAGGGCAATTAGGGAAGGGCAATAAATGCTGGCCTCGCCAGCGACGCCCACATCCCATGAATGAATAAAAAAAAATTAATTGCTTGAATGCTCAAACACTACAGTAGGAGTCTCTTCTCAAGTAAAATAAACGTAAGTAGAGAAAATTTCTTTATTGCTAGTAGAATCAAAGTTTAACGTGCAATCATGGAAACACTACTGCAATCCCCGAAGGGTCAAGTAACGATGTGAGCAGATTACGACTGAAATAGAGTCCTTTGAACAGAGGCTAAGAATTTGCCTACAGGAGAAAAATTGTGTACATACTCTTGAATGAATTAAAAGGGAGGAGAAGGACGGTGTGAGGACAACATAGTGTGCTGAGAGTTCGGTACGTGTGGGAGTTGAAGGGTTAATCTCTTTAAGGGTTAATCTCTTTAAATCTAGTGCATATTGCTTCAACTGTTTAAGGTCAATTTAAAAGTTTAAATTTCTAAGTTTCTGTCTGGCTTCAGCAGAGAGCTGCTGTAGCAAGTTAATTGGTTAGCTAGATTCAATTGGTACCTGAAGGTGGGGCAGGCCTGACTCATCTGAGTCTCAACTGTAGAAATACAGGGGCCTGTCAGTGCGGACAGCACGGTGTGAGGACAACACAGTGTGCTGAGAGTTCGGTACGTGTGGGAGTTGAAGGGTTAATCTCTTTAAGGGTTAATCTCTTTAAATCTAGTGCATATTGCTTCAACTGTTTAAGGTCAATTTAAAAGTTTAAATTTCTAAGTTTCTGTCTGGCTTCAGCAGAGAGCTGCTGTAGCAAGTTAATTGGTTAGCAAGATTCAATTGGTACCTGAAGGTGGGGCAGGCCTGACTCATCTGAGTCTCAACTGTAGAAATACAGGGGCCTGTCAGTGCGGACAGCACGGTGTGAGGACAACATAGTGTGCTGAGAGTTCGGTACGTGTGGGAGTTTGGTAAAGTGGGGGAAGGAGGTGCTGCTTTGCCTTGCTTTTCCTGCAGAGCGGTAGTGGACCTGAGAGCGGTGAGCGGCGGGAGAGAGCGAGACCAGAGCGGGGATAAAAACAGCGCGGAGAGAGCGAGAGTCCAGTCGGTGAGCGGCGGGAGAGAGCGAGACCAGAGCGGAGATATAAACAGCGCGGAGAGAGCGAGAGTCCAGTCGGTGAGCGGCGGGAGAGAGCGAGACCAGAGCGGGGATATAAACAGCGCGGAGAGAGCGAGACCAGAGCTTACTCTGAGAGCGAGACTCTGAGACCAGCGGCAGAGTTCGGGGTGACGTCACCAGTCAGAAAGTGACGCGGCACAGGGGAGGCAGCTGATTGGTGAGTAGGTTCAGGTGAGTATTTCTACCATTTTACTGTAAGTAAAGTAATAAGAAAGGGAAGATCTGCAGGTTTTATAGCAGATAGTGTTTTTTTTAGTGAACCTAGGTCCCTAGTATAGTTAACATTTTCTAATTTCAACGTAATTTAAAAGGGGTAACTAAGCTAAGGCAAGTCATGGCAGCAGACCTCGCACCCGTGATATGCTCCTCCTGCAAGATGTGGGAAGTCATGGACACTACCAGTGTCCCTGCCGACCATGTGTGCGGGAAGTGTGTCCACCTGCAGCTACTGACCGATCGTATCTCGGAGCTGGAGCTGCGGGTGGACTCACTGTGGAGCATCCGCGATGCAGAGAAACTCGTGGATAGCACGTTTAGCGAGTTGGTCACACCGCAGGTAAAGGGTATACAGGCAGGAAGTGAATGGGTGACCACCAGGAAGAGTAAGAGATGCAGGCAGGTAGTGCAGGGGTCCCCTGTGGCCATCCCCCTCTCAAACAGATATGCCACTTTGGATGCTGTTGGGGGGGATGACTTATCAGGGGAAGGCAGCAGCAGCCAACTTCCTGGCACCACGGGTAGCTCTGCTGCACAGGCTGGGAGGAAAAAGAGTGGCAGAGCTATAGTGATAGGGGACTCAATTGTAAGGGGAATAGACAGGCGTTTCTGCGGCCGCAACCGAGACTCCAGGATGGTGTGTTGCCTCCCTGGTGCAAGGATCAAGGATGTCTCGGAGCGGCTACAGAACATTTTGGAGGGGGAGGGCGAACAGCCAGCTGTCGTGGTGCACATAGGCACCAACGATATAGGTAAAAAAGGGGATGAGGTCCTAAAAGCAGAATATAGGGAGTTAGGAGGTAAATTAAAAAATAGGACCTCAAAGGTAGTAATCTCAGGATTGCTGCCAGTGCCACGTGCTAGTCAGAGTAGAAATAGGAGGATATTTCAAATGAATACGTGGCTAGAGGAATGGTGCAAGGGGGAGGGATTCAAATTCCTGGGACACTGGAAACGGTTCTGGGGGAGGTGGGACCAGTACAAACCGGATGGTCTGCACCTGGGCAGGGCCGGGACCGCTGTCCTAGGAGGAGTGTTTGCTAGTGCTGTTGGGGAGGGTTTAAACTAAAGTGGCAGGGGGTTGGGAACCTGAGCAGGGAGAGAGAGGAAAGCGTAACAGGAAGGGACAGAAGGTATGGAGTAATAGGTAAAGTGTTAAAAAAGGAAAAAGCAGGAACTAAGCGTCACAAAACAGATTTGAAAGTTCTTTATCTGAATGCACGTAGCATTCGTAATAAAATGGACGAGTTAACGGCACAAATAACTACGTATGGGTATGATCTTGTGGCCATTACAGAAACATGGCTGCAGGGTGACAACGACTGGGAATTAAATATGCCAGGGTATTTAACAATCAGGAAGGACAGGCAGGAAGGAAGGGGAGGTGGGGTGGCTATGTTAATAAAGGAAGGAATCACTGTAATACAGAGAAATGATATTGGGACAAAGCATCAAGATAATGAAACAGTTTGGGTGGAGATAAGGAATAATAAGGGGAAAAAAACATTAGTGGGCGTAGTATATAGGCCTCCTAATAGTTGCAACTCTGCTGGAAGAAGTATTAATCAGGAGATAGTCGGGGCATGTAATAAGGGAACAGCCATAATTATGGGGGATTTTAATTATCATATTAACTGGACAAATCAAATTGGGCAGAGCAGCCTTGAGGACGAGTTCATTGAGTGCATCAGGGATGGATTTCTTGAGCAGTATGTAACTGATCCTACAAGGGGGCAGGCAACCTTGGACCTGGTCCTGTGTAATGAGTCAGGATTAATTAATAATGTCCTAGTTAAGGATCCCCTTGGAACGAGCGACCACAACATGGTTGAATTCCATATCCAATTAGAGGGTGAGAAGGTTGATTCTCAAACAAGCGTACTGAGCTTGAATAAAGGAGACTATGATGGTATGAGAGCGGAATTGATTAAAGTGGACTGGGAAAATAGATTAAAGGGTAAGACGGTACATGAGCAGTGGTGTTCATTTAGGGAGTTATTTTACAACTTTCAAAATAAATATATTCCACTGAGGAAAAAAGGGTGTAAAAGAAATGACAGCCATCCGTGGCTAAGTAAAGAAATCAAGGATAGTATCCGACTAAAAACAAGGACATATAAGGTAGCCAAACTTAGTGGGAGGATAGAAGATTGGGAATTCTTCAAAAGACAGCAAAAAGTAACTAAAGGATTGATTAAGAAAGGGAAGTTAGATTATGAAAAGAAATTAGCAAAAAATATAAAAACAGATAGCAAGAGTTTCTATAGTTATATAAAAAGAAAAAGGGTGGCTAAGGCAAACATAGGTCCCTTAGAGGATGAGACCGGGAAATTAATGGTGGGAAACATGGAGATGGCAAAAATGCTGAACAAATATTTTGTTTCAGTCTTTACAGTAGAGGACACTAAGAATATCCCAACACTGGACAAACAGGGGACTCTCGGGGGGGAGGAGCTAAATACGATTAAAATCACTCAGGAGATGGTACTCAGTAAAATAATGGGACTCAAGGCGGATAAATCCCCTGGACCTGATGGCTTCCATCCTCGGGTCTTGAGGGAAGTGGCAGTAGGGATTGTGGATGCTTTGGTGATAGTTTTCCAAAATTCCCTGGACTCAGGAGAGGTCCCGGCAGATTGGAAAACTGCTAATGTAACACCGTTATTTAAAAAGGGTAGTATGCAGAAGGCTGGAAATTATAGGCCAGTTAGCTTAACATCTGTGGTGGGTAAAATTTTGGAGTCTATTATTAAGGAGACAGTAACGGAACATTTAGATAAGCATAATTTAATAGGACAAAGTCAGCATGGCTTTATGAAGGGGAAGTCATGTCTGACAAATTTGCTTGAGTTCTTCGAGGATATAACATATAGGGTGGATAAAGGGGAACCAGTGGACATAGTGTATTTAGACTTCCAGAAGGCATTCGACAAGGTGCCACATAAAAGATTATTACTTAAGATAAAAAATCACGGGATTGGGGGTCATATTCTGGCATGGGTGGAGGATTGGTTATCGAACAGGAAGCAGAGAGTTGGGATAAATGGTTCATTTTCGGACTGGCAACCAGTAACCAGTGGTGTTCCACAGGGGTCGGTGCTGGGTCCCCAACTCTTTACAATCTATATTAACGATTTGGAGGAGGGGACCGAGTGCAACATATCAAAATTTGCAGATGATACAAAGATGGGAGGGAAAGTAGAGAGTGAGGAGGACATAAAAAACCTGCAAGGGGATATAGTCAGGCTGGGTGAGTGGGCGGAGATTTGGCAGATGCAATATAATATTGGAAAATGTGAGGTTATGCACTTTGGCAGGAAAAATCAGAGAGCAAGTTATTTTCTTAATGGCGAGAGACTGGAAAGTACTGCAGTACAAAGGGATCTGGGGGTCCTAGTGCAAGAAAATCAAAAAGTTGGTATGCAGGTGCAGCAGGTGATCAAGAAAGCCAACGGAATGTTGGCTTTTATTGCTCGGGGGATAGAATATAAAAACAAGGAGGTATTGCTGCAGTTATATAAGGTATTGGTGAGACCGCACCTGGAATACTGCATACAGTTTTGGTCTCCATACTTAAGAAAAGACATACTTGCTCTCGAGGCAGTACAAAGAAGGTTCACTCGGTTAATCCCAGGGATGAGGGGGCGGACATATGAGGAGAGGTTGAGTAGATTGGGACTCTACTCATTGGAGTTCAGAAGAATGAGAGGCGATCTTATTGAAACATATAAGATCGTGAAGGGTCTTGATCGGGTGGATGCAGTAAGGATGTTCCCAAAGATGGGTGAAACTAGAACTAGGGGGCATAATCTTAGAATAAGGGGCTACTCTTTCAAAACGGAGATGAGGAGAAACTTCTTCACTCAGAGGGTGGTAGGTCTGTGGAATTTGCTGCCCCAGGAAGCTGTGGAAGCTACATCATTAGATAAATTTAAAACAGAAATAGACAGTTTCCTAGAAGTAAAGGGAATTAGGGGTTATGGGGAGCAGGCAGGAAATTGGACATGAAGCTGAGTTCGGATCGGTCAATGCCCTGTGGGTGGCGGAGAGGGACCAGGGGCTATGTGGCCGGGTCCTGCTCCGACTTCTTGTGTTCTTTAGATTTGTGGTTGGGATCAGATCAGCCATGATCTTATTGAATGGCGGAGCAGGCTCGAGGGGCCGATTGGCCTACTCCTGCTCCAATTTCTTATGTTCTTATGTTCTAATAATTATTACCAGAACACTGGGTGATGCCCTACTTGACAGTAAAATAATTTTATCTTTCCCACATATCCAACCTTCTTTTGCTCAATTTTGCACAGGAGTTTTATTCCCCACAATATTTGCTGGTCTAAACCTCAGGATGCCAAACTGTTCCCAGGCCTCTGCAGAAAAATGTGTGCGGCAACAAGCTATTGTGCTTGCCCCAAATTTTCCATCTCTCCTTATTGGGAAACACACAACATCCATTCAGCATCTCTACTGATGGAATGATAAAAGTTGGGAGCTGGATATGTGGTAATATGATGGAACAAAGGAGATTGGGAGCGGATTTAAAAAAAATTCGGTCATGGGATGTGGACGTTGCTGGCGAGGCCAGCATTTATTGCCCATCCCTAATTGCCCTTGAGAAGGTGGTGGTGAGCCGCCTTCTTGAACAGCTGCAGTCGAGTGGTGAAGGTTCTCCCACACGACCCCATTAGAACAAAATATTTTTCAAACATTTATCCACTCTTTTTAAAAATCGTTATGGGTTCTGCTTCCACCACTGGTTTTTGGTAGGGGAGTCCATGTGCTAATAGATGATCTTAAATTTATGCACCCTGATTATTGACTCACTGACCGGTGGAAATTCTTTTTTCAACTACTCGAGCGGAAAACCGATGGAATGACCAAGATTGGGATTTAGGTGTGTGGCAAACATTCTCCTACTTTGTAACAACCTCCACAGCTATTGGGAAAAAAATACTGATTGGCAAGATCACAATTCCGCTGGCGATGTATATTAAGGACTAAAACTCCTGGGTCATTGCAGAAGCATAGGCAGTGTATATGATTTCGTACCTAGGTTGGCTGCTAAATGTGCCCAGCTTGGAATAACATGCCTGTTAAGAGTCATCAGGAACTAGAAATCACATCACCGTAAACATTTTTATCCGCTGCTGCATACCTGCTTGTGTATTCTCGAAGAGTTTCATACAGCTCTGTTGCTGAATGGGCCTCCTCACTCTCCTCTCCATCTTGTTCCATAGGACAGTCTGTTAATGAGTAATGCAGCATTACATTTTACAATGTCACCTTGAATTGTGACTTGTTGTGCATTATTTGGCATTGCATCCCTCAGAAAGGGAAATGAATAAAATATAAAATAAACAAAAGAGCAAATCAAAGGAAGGGTTATGTGGACTTTTATATTGCATACGGGGTGTTCTCAAATGCTGTGGCATTTAAAGGTCAATTTATGCAGCATGGCCAAACAAATCAGTCTCTACGGAAGACTGCCAGTGGTACAGAGATGGGACCTAGCTGCACATGCTCCAAAAAGCAGCAAAGAAAATCAGAGAAATTATGGTGTTGGCTGTTATATTCATAACATTTAAAAATCTCACATTCACTCATGTCAAACACTCTATTGGGTACAGCATACTCATCTGCAGAGCCATGCTCCCTTTACTCTACTCCAATATTGTGCATTAGATCCAGCCTCAGAGGAGCAACCTTACTTCACAGTGTAACATTTCCATTTCCCACGCCAGCCATTCTTGCGGTCTGAGTGAGGTTGCCAATATTTACCAAATTACAAGCAGTTTTTTTTGTTGCTGTGAGCCCTCACTCACACTAAGAACTGGTTTGAGACTGCCTTAAGCTATTTCACACAGGCAGAGAGAAGAAGTAGTTATTACATCCATATGGAGTGGATTCAAACTTGGGTCCCAGAGCTGAAAAGTCAGCGTGCTGACCCCACTGCACCACCCAGCCCAGACTCAACTATTCTAATGCTCTCATGCCGGCCTCCCATCTTCTACCCTCCGTAAATTTATGGTCATCCAAAATTCTGCTGGCTGTATCCCAACTCGCACCACGTCCCATTCACCCATCACCTCTGTGCTCGCTGACCTACATTGGCTCCCAGTCCAGCAACGTCTCGATTTTAAAATTCAAATCCGTCCTTGTTTGGCCCCTCCCCATCTCTGTAACCTCCTCCAGTCCTACAACTCTGAGATCTCTGCGTCCTCCAACTCTGGCCTCCTGTGCATCCCCCCCTCCTTTCGTCCCACCAATGTTAGCCATGCCTTCAGCTGTCTAGGACCCAAGCTCTGGAATTCCCTTCCTAAACCTCTCCACCTCTCTCTCCTCCTTTAAGGAGCTCCTTAAAACCTACCTCTGTGACCAACCTGTTCTAATATCTTTGACTCGGTGTCAATTCTTGTCTGATTATGCTCCTTGGGACATTTTACTACATTAAAGGCGTTATATAAATGCAAGTTGTTGTTTTGTAATCACCTTTGTTAAACCCTTTCCTGGTGTGTTTTTTTTGGGGTTACAATCTGCTATGATACAACTCCTCAAAGAGGATTCTGAAGTATAGTGAACTATTTTGAAATGTCTATTTCTACTTACTTATGTGTGAGTTTTAAATGTATGTCAAGTATTGAAATCATTGAAATTAGAAAGTGGGTTAGTGTTTAGAGTATGCTATTTTAGTATCACTGACTAGGAGGAATACACCAGGGAATACTCTCAGAAATAGGCTTGCACTATTTGCCAGTTTGTTACGATATATAAAAATATAAATGTATTTTGGGTCGTAAATGGCTACCCCGTGTGTTGGATCAACTAAGACCACAGGACTTGTTTTAGAGATTTTCAAAATGCTACACACTCAAAGATTAATTTGTTTTGTCCAGTCCCTAGGCTTACCACCAAGCAATGAGATAAATGATGAGTTAAGCTGTTTTTGGTGGCGATGGTTGAGGAAGGAACGTTGGCCAGGGCGCCGGGTGAACTCCCTCCTCTTCAAACAGCGTCATGGGATCTTGACTAAGTAGGTGAGTAAAGAAGAATCCAATACTCTCCCCAACTTCAGCACGGACTGTTAATCAAATCTCTTCCCCTGAATCCAATGGTATCATTAACACTAAACTTTTCATAGGACTCCAAACCCACGCCACTTACGAGAGCTGCAGTGCTTCAAAATATAAATATTAATGGCTACTACTGTACTCAGATCAGCCCTGTGAGGCCTGGAAAATATCAGACATTGCCAACCTTCGCCTTTCGTTCTTAGGCAGCCAATTGGGACACTACTGTGATAAGGTTCACAAGAAATGGGATTTGAGCTGTTCCTCAAATGCTCCTTTAACTTGGCTCACTATTTCTTGAAAGTCAGAGAAATGCATTCATAGAATCAAACAGCACAAGAGGCTGCCATTCGGCCCATCTTGCCTTTGAAAGAGCTATGCAATTAGTCCCACTCGCCAGCACTTTCACCATAGCCCTGCAATGTTTTCCTCATTGTGTGGGTAACGGAGGTAGATGTGGAGGTAATTATTTAATTATAATACTTCCATTTTTGTGAATACCAAAATTTAAGATTATATTGACTTGCTGCTAGTCTTTTGAGTGCTCACCTGTTGTTGAGGTAAAAAGTATCTGTACAATGTGTGCCATGGTAACCAGATGGAAGAGGTAGAGGTTGTTGAAGGCACAACTGATGTCTGAGGGCTGCAGCTCCACAGTCTCCTCCCAGTACAATGAAGGAAATGCTAAGACAAGACTTACCTGAAAAAACAATCAGATGCAACAATACTGAAGAATGAAACTGCATACAATGTACACGTCAAACTCATCAATCACACAAATCAAGATATTTACAGTGTGACAAGAAGGCAATTTTAAAATGGGCTTCAGCCAACTGCATCTTTGTGTCTCTAACCAGGATTTGGGAGGGGGGCGGTGAAGAAGAGATTGGCTAATAGATGCAACTGACCATATCTATTCACGTCTTTAATGTTCTAGGTTTGTGGGCTGATTCTATCTTCTGACTGTTCAAAGTACTGTACGTTTAGCTTCTTGCCTCGTCTTAATGTTTCTGTATCATCCTACTAAAATCTGAATACTAGATTCATTGATCTGACCAGGTGGCATTTACTGCCTTTCTGACAACATGCTGGGCAACCCATGTGATCTCTGGTGGCTGATATCACAAGGGTCATTGTTAATCCTGGCCATGCGACATCAGACATGGCAGACACAAGGACGTAGGCTTCAGTACCTAGGAGATGTTGTTTACCTAAAGAAACTGTCATTATGCTCAAATCTCCAACTGCTGATAGCTGATCTGTATCTTAACTCCATCTACCCACCTTGGCACCATATCCCTTGATATCCTTACCTAACAAAAATCTATCAATCTCAGTCTTGAAATTTTCAGTTGACCTAGCTTTTTGGGAGAGACTTCTACTACATTTTGTGTGAAGAAGTGCATCCTGACATGATGCGAACTCAGGAAATGTACAGTACAACCGTGACAGTAAAACAGAACTATTGATTAGTTTAAATAATCTTCTCAAACACTGTAAAGAAAAAAGGCCCAAACATACCAAGAGGTGGAAGAAGTCAATATCCAGGATTGACCAAGTGTCTTCAACATCCAAGTGGGGCACAAAAACTAGAATACAAAACATAAATCATATGATGTAAAAACGCTTTTGTTGGCCAATGTGAGTGGTTGATTATCAGAATGATGTTGAACTAGCTTAACTAAATTATTTGGAGTTACTTTCAAAATGATAACTCAAATGATCATGAAAATTCAGCAAAACTGAAAACACTTTACATCAAAATAACACGTTTGAGTATTGGCTGTGTGCGCACGGGCACACAAGCACAAAGCCACGTTTATGTTAGTGAACAGTCAAATTTTAATACAAATTTCAATCTCCATTTGCCAATTCTGCTACTTAATTATGAATCAGCGTCGGAATAAGCCATCATGGAAGTTAGCGGACATGGATGCATCCAGGTTGAGGCATAGCTGACATCATGCGTGATCTTACAGTGCCAGATTTCAACAAAGGTGAGGTAGTGTGTATCTAATCTGCATATATTTTGTCACAGAAAAAGGGAGTGAAATCTGTTTCCTACTAAACTAAGGGAGGAGAGCCAGGAAGCACATTTCTCTGACCATAGATATAAAGAACTTGCATTTATATAGAACCTTACCACATCCTCAGAACATCCCAAACAATTTCACATCCAGTGAATTACTTTCGAAGTGCAGTTGCTGTTGTTATATAGACAAACACAACAGCCAGGTCTCTCAAACAGCAATGAGATAAATGACAAGTTAAGCTGTTTTTGGTGGCGCTAGTTGAGGAAGGAATGTTGGACAGGACATCGGGAGAACTTCCTCCTCTTCAAACAGCGTCATGGGATCTTTTATAATCACTTGAATAAGCAGATGAAGCAGATGTCTTATCCAGCACCTCTGACAATGCAGCACTCTCTCTCAGTATGACACTGAAGTTTCAACCTAGATTTTATGCTCAAATCCTAAATTGGGACTTGAACTGTTAACCTCTGACCCAAAAGGCACCAACTGAAGCCTCACTGACATGAGAAGAACTGAGTTATCAGCAAAGAAGGAAATCTTGGGCTTTTCAGCCTGGAAAGACAATGATTACGAGTTTTTTTTTATTCGTTCACGGGATGTGGGCGTCGCTGGCGAGGCCGGCATTTATTGCCCATCCCTAATTGCCCTCGAGAAGGTGGTGATGAGCCGCCTTCTTGAACCACTGCAGTCCGTGTGGTGACGGTTCTCCCACAGTGCTGTTAGGAAGGGAGTTCCAGGATTTTGACCCAGTGACAATGAAGGAACGGTGATATATTTCCAAGTCGGGATGGTGTGTGACTTGGAGGGGAACGTGTAGGTGGTGTTGTTCCCATGTGCCTGCTGCTCTTGTCCTTCAAGGTGGTAGAGGTCGCGGGTTTGGGAGGTGCTGTCGAAGAAGCCTTGGCGAGTTGCTGCAGTGCATCCTGTGGATGGTACACACTGCAGCCACAGTGCGCCGGTGGTGAAGGGAGTGAATGTTTAGGGTGGTGGATGGGGTGCCAATCAAGCGGGCTGCTTTATCTTGGATGGTGTCGAGCTTCTTGAGTGTTGTTGGAGCTGCACTCATCCAGGCAAGTGGAGAGTATTCCATCACACTCCTGACTTGTGCCTTGTAGATGATGGAAAGGCTTTGGGGAGTCAGGAGGTGCGTCACTCGCCGCAGAATACCCAGCCTCTGACCTGCTCTCGTAGCCACAGTATTTATATGGCTGGTCCAGTTAAGTTTCTGGTCAATGGTGACCCCCAGGATGTTGATGGTGGGGGATTCGGCGATGGTAATGCCGTTGAATGTCAAGGGGAGGTGGTTAGACTCTTTCTTGTTGGAGATGGTCATTGCCTGGCACTTATCTGGCGCGAATGTTACTTGCCACTTATGAGCCCAAGCCTGGATGTTGTCCATGTCTTGCTGCATGCGGGCTCGGACTGCTTCATTATTTGAGGGGTTGCAAATGGAACTGAACACTGTGCAGTCATCAGCAAACATCCCCATTTCTGACCTTATGATGGAGGGAAGGTCATTGATGAAGCAGCTGAAGATGGTTGGGCCTAGGACACTGCCCTGAGGAACTCCTGCAGCAATGTCCTGGGGCTGAGATGACTGGCCTCCAACAACCACTACCATCTTCCTTTGTGCTAGGTATGACTCCAGCCACTGGAGAGTTTTCCCCCTGATTCCCATTGACTTCAATTTTACTAGGGCTCCTTGGTGCCACACTCAGTCAAATGCTGCCTTGATGTCAAGGGCAGTCACTCTCACCTCACCTCTGGAATTCAGCTCTTTTGTCCATGTTTGGACCAAGGCTGTAATGAGGTCTGGAGCCGAGTGGTCGTGGCGGAACCCAAACTGAGCATCGGTGAGCAGGTTATTGGTGAGTAAGTGCCGCTTGATAGCACTGTCGACGACACCTTCCATCACTTTGCTGATGATTGGGAGGAGACTGATGGGGCGGTAATTGGCCGGATTGGATTTGTCCTGCTTTTTGTGTTCAGGACATACCTGGGCAATTTTCCACATTGTCGGGTAGATGCCAGTGTTGTAGCTGTACTGGAACAGCTTGGCTAGAGGCACTGCTAGTTCTGGAGCACAAGTCTTCAGCACTACAGCTGGGATGTTGTGGGGGCCCATAGCCTTTGCTGTATCCAGTGCACTCAGCCGCTTCTTGATATCACGTGGAGTGAATCGAATTGGCCGAAGACTGGCTTCCGTGATGGTGGGGATATCGGGAGGAGGCTGAGATGGATCATCCACTCGGCACTTCTGGCTGAAGATGGTTGCAAACGCTTCAGCCTTGTCTTTTGCACTCACGTGCTGGACTCCGCCATCATTGAGGATGGGGATGTTTGCAGAGCCTCCTCCTCCCGTTAGTTGTTTAATACCAGGGAACTCTGTAGTTCACTACTTCACTTAAACATAACAGTAGGGCAAGGGGGCACAGGCAAAAGGCAAATTTTTGACCGCTATATAAAGGCTCTTCTTGACACAATCAACAGTTAGAAAGCCCTTCCAGGCACAGAGTGGAAGCGACAATCCTGGTATTACTTAAGAACAGTTTTGGATTCTGTTTTGAGGGGTTCTTTCTGAATAGACAAACTATAATGAGCCAAGTAGACTACCTCATCCATATCTATCTGGTATTTCCTCTACAACTTCAGTAGCATGCCTTGTTCTTAAGTTATTTTCTGCCTCTTCCCAGTATGTGTGCGTGCCTGCACAGTGTTTGACCCATGTCTGAGAGAAGGAAAACTGTTCACGGGCTTCCACCAATGTTGCTCTGGATGCAACCCAGGCTCACGAACTGAAAAACTGAAAAGCTCCAGGTGCTTAATTAGCATACTACAGGTTATTACAGACACTAAGCCTTTAATCCAATATTTCTCCATGTTACAAGATGGGGTCAGCTTCAGGCTCTGCACCAGTGGTTGGACGAGCTTTATAAACTTTCAGAGATTTTATTTTTCTGCTCAGAAAAGTGAGGGATATTAGCACTCAATATTAGCATCAAGAACCTGCGCTACAGCCACCTGCACAGCAAAGTTCCCTCAAGTACAATCGGCCTATACTCTCTGGAGTTTAGAAGAATGAGAGGTGACCTCATTGAAACATATAAGATTCTGAGAGGGCTTGACAGGATAGATGCTGAGAGGCTGTTCCCCCTGGCTGGAGAGTCTAGAACTGGGGAGCATAGACTCAAGATAAGGGGTCGGCCATTTAAGACTGAGATGAGGAGAAATGTCTTCACTCAGAGGGTTGTGAATCTTTAGAATTCTCTACCCCAGAGGGCTGTGGATGCTGAGTCGTTGAGGATATTCAGGACAGAAATTGATAGATTTTTGGACAATAAGGGAATCAAGGGGTGTATGGATAGGGCAGGAAAGTGGAGTTGACGTTGAAGATCAGCCATAATCTTATTAAATGGCAGAGCAGGCTCGAGGGGCTGTATGGCTTACTCCTGCTCCTATTTCTTATGTTCTTATCTTAACTCTGCCCGATAATATACTAAACCACAACCTCGAACCAGCATTCTTTGCTGTACTGGTGTGACTTTTCACTCAGAAGCCACATGGCACGGCTGGTGCAGGCTGCCGACACCAATCATTCCCTACGACTTCTTGGAGCGAGACTGCTGACCGAGTGTCTCATCCTTCTCTCAGATGCGACATTAAACTGTTTGCCCTCTCAGGTGGATGTAAAAGATCCCATGGCACCATTCAAAGAGCAGGGGAGTTCCCCCGGTGTCCTGGCCAACATTTATCCATCAACCACTAAAATCAGATTATCTGGTCATCAACTCATTGCTGTTTTTGGGACCTTGCTGTGCACAAATTGGCTGTCGCATTTCCTACATTACAACAGTGGCTACACTTCAAAAATACTGCAATGGCTGTAAAGCGCTTTGGGACATCCTGAAGTCATGAAAGGCGCTGCATCAATGCAAGTTTTTCTTTTATTTTCTAAGGACGGTTTGTGCCTATGAGGAACTGGGAGGAATGCTCATTTCATATGGGACTCTCAGAGACAGAGAGGGGGCACCTTTATCCCATCTGTCCAGCCTGGAATCAAACCCACTGCTTCATCCAAACCCCTCCCACCATTTTATAATGAGAAGTTTATTTCCACAAAATGAATTTATTCAACATAGGAAGAGGTTACTGTGGTGGTTTGCATCAGAATCAGCTTTCCGCACTGAAAATGATGAGAATGTAAATCAATCTGCCTGCAAAACAGATCCTGCCCTTTCACAATGAGAGGATATGTGAAGAAGTCATTTTAAAATCATAAGCAGAGTGCAAATTTTTTTCAGATTTCCCTTTCAGTTGGTTTGCTTCAACTCTACTTACTATCAAGATAGTTATCAACGAGTGCTTCAAAATTTTATTCAGCTCATGTTTCAAATAAAGATTCCGCATGGTTAGCCGCCCAGTAAATGCCCGTACTTACCCGACAGTAAGCGGATCAGGTGCTTCTGGATTACTTTGGGTGATGCCACCACTCTCTGAGAAGCAGCAAACTGCAGAACTGCTTTCAGGCTAATACCCTACAATTAGAAATAACCGGTCACTGTTCAGAATCTGCTCTTCATCAGCAACACATCATTTTCTGAAGATATAGACCTAGGGAATAAAAAGCCCAGCTTACTCTAAGAGTAGATTAAAGATGAAAAGCCAATTCATCATATGAAGGCTGAAGGAATGGAAGAGATACTAAGCGAGTACATTGCCTCGATTTTCCAAGAAGGATGTGATAATGAGAATGAAAGGGTACAGGGGGATGAAGTGGAGCAATTAGATAACTATAGATAAGGAAGCTGTACTGAAAAAAAATGGTGGAACTCAAAGTACAAAAGGCACTGGGTCCCGATGACAAGCATCCCAGAATGCTGAGGGAAGCGAGTGTGCACAGGCTCTGACCACAATCTTCTAAGCATTCTGGCACAATCTTTCAAACATCCTTGGATGTGGAAGTTGTACCAGAGGATTGGAGGGTCATAAAAAAGGAGAGAGGGGGAGATGGAGAGGGAGAGAGAGAGAGAGAGAAAGATATAAAGCAGGTTGACAATAGGCCAGTCAGCCCATCAGCAGCAGGTGAATGTTTATAGGTCATAATGTAAGAAATGGGTTAATATTGATTTCTCTTATATTAATTTCTGGCTTTTGCTTGAGTTTCTGTTAGAAGGCTGGAGATATCAGTTTCATTTCCAGTGAAATGTTCAGTGGGAATTAAAAGTTACCAGAGACTTTAGCTAATAAGCATTTGGCTACAAGCTTTCTTTGTCTCAGCCGTCCCCCTGGGAATTAACTCCTCTAAGGACTCATCTGAGCAAGGCAAGTGATAACTCATCTGTAGGAGTGTCTTGGACCCCTGGAACGGTCTCTAGCTCAATGACTTGATTGACAGTTCAATCAAAATAAAGGCTTGGGAAGCTATTTTTGTTAAAACTGAAGTCCAGCTAATTGGATAAGGTAATATTTTAAAACATGCAGATTCTCACGTAGCCAGAGTGAAAGAAAGGTATAAAAAGAGGGTTATTAGAGTACTTCAGAATTCGACCAGGCTCGATCCCCTCGAGCTTGAAATCTGTGACATAGTGAATTCTCCGGTCTTGTATCGTAAGTGTAACCCTAAGTATATGTGTAATTATTAATAATAGTTATCATTGTATGCTTAATTCCATGAAAGCCAATAAAAACCTTTGAACCCTATTATCTTATGGAATTACGTATAAATTTATAAGAACATCTCGTTCCTAACAATAATATGGGATAACATTAAAACTCACCAGAAAAACATGGGTTGATTAAGGACAGCCGACATAAATTTGTAAAAGGTAAGGCACATCTGGCAATATTTAGTAGAATTCTTTGAGGAAATAGTAGACTGTATTGATAAAGGATGTTCTATTGGACACGGTGCATGGAAAGCAAGTTGATTAAGGAATAAAGAACAGAGATTAATGGTTAATGGATGTTTTTTGGACTGGTGAAATGCGACCACTCCTCTACTTTTTACAAAGAGTGATTAACTGTGAAGAGGTCCGAGAGTGACAGATTGATTAGATGATGAAATGCAATGGAGACAAATATGAGGTGTTACATTTTGGGAAAGAGAATAAGGACATATGCTAAATGGGTGAACAGAGAGACGCAGAGGTTTAGATAGGCAGATCTTTAAAAGTGGGAGGCCAAGTCAATGTATCAGATTTAAAAAACATATGGGATGCTGGATTTCACAAAGTGGAGCACAGAGTACAAAAGCAAAGAGGTGATGCTAAACCTACACAAATCATTGGTTAGGCCACAGTTAATTGTGCAACAGAATATTGTGTCCAGTTTTGGTGAAAGGATGCCAAACAGACTCACTAAGGTGATACCAGGAATGAAGGACAGGCTGGAGAAACTGGAGCTCTTTTCATTAGAACGGGTAAGAGGAGATTCGATACAGGCATTTGAAATTATAAGGCATAAATTTAAGATCAAAAGAATGAAGTGAAAGGATGGGAAAATCCACTCGAGAAATGGATAGATATGGGAAAAATAAAAATTTAAAACAGTATGGGGAAACAGCAGAGGAATGGGACTAAATGGATTGCTCTTTTAGAGACCTCCTCAGACTAGATGGGCTGAATGGACTCCTTCCGTGCTGTAAAATTCAAGATTCTAAGACTAAGTCCATGTTCACCATTGTGCAAATGCCCACAAAAGTTTTACTCAACATCATAATTCTTAAAAGAGAACTTCAATAATTATATCAGAGTAGCCATTTTACCTGTCTGTCTGGCAGTGATCCGAACAAAACTTTGCCCCCATCGTTAAGATTATTCTCTGCAGGAGGGTAAAAGTAGTGTTAAAAGTGGGAATAATTGATTCATTTACAACCGTATATTGATAAATATATATTGATAAACTTGTCAACCATTTTCCAATATTGTCTACCAATAAGAATTTGATAGGGTGGATAGAGAGAAGCTATTTCCTCTGGTGGGGAAGTCCAGAACATAGGAACAGGAGTAGGCCATTCAGCCCCTCGTGCCTGCTCTGCCATTTGATAAGATCATGGCTGATCTGTGATCTAGCTCCATATACCTGCCTTTGGCCCATATCCCTTAATACCTTTGGTTGCCAAAAAGCTATCTATCTCACATTTAAATTTAGCAAATTGAGCTAGTATCAATTGCCGTTTGCGGAAGAGAGTTCCAAACTTATACCACCCTTTGTGTGTAGAAATGTTTTCTAATCTCACTCCTGAAAGGTCTGGCTTTAATTTTTAGACTGTGCCCCCTACTCCTAGAATCCCCAACCAGTGGAAATAGTTTCTCTCTATCCACCCTATCCGTTCCCCTTAATATCTAATAAACTTTGATCAGATCACCCCTTAACCTTCTAAACTCTAGAGAATATAACCCCAATTTGTGTAATCTCTCCTCGTAACTTAACCCTTGAAGTCCGGGTATCATTCTAGTAAACCTACGATGCACTCCCTCCAAGGCCAATATGTCCTTCCGAAGGTGCAGTGCCCAGAACTGCTCACAGTACTCCAGGTGCGGTCTAACCAGGGTTTTGTATAGCTGCAGCATAACTTCTGTCCCCTTGTACTCCAGTCCTCTAGATATAAAGGCCAGCATTCCATTAGCCTTATTTTCTGCACCTGTTCATGACACTTCAATGATCTATGTACCTGAACCCCTAAAGTCCCTTTGGACATCCACTGTTTTTAACTTTTTACCATTTAGGAAGTACCCTGTTCTATCCTTTTTTGATCCAAAGTGGATGACCTCACATTTGTCTACATTGAATTCCATTTGCCACAGTTTTGCCCATTCACCTAATCTATCAATATCGCTTTGTAATTTTATGTTTTCATCTACACTGCTTACAATGCCACCAATCTTTGTGTCATCGGCAAACTTTCGATGCCTTCATCTAAGTCGTTAATAAATATTGTGAATAATTGAGGCCCCAAGACAGATCCCTGCGGGACTCCACTAGTCACATCCTGCCAATGTGAGTACCTACCCATTATCCCTACTCTCTGTCGCCTTTCGTTCAGCCAATTTCCTAACCAAGTCCGTACTTTTCCCTCGATTCCATGGGCTTCTAACTTAGCTAACAGTCTCTTATGTGGGACCTTATCAAATGCCTTCTGGAAGTCCATATAAATAACATCCATTGGCATTCCCCTGTCCACAACTTTAGTCACCTCTTCAAAAAATTCAATCAGGTTTGTCAGGCACGACCTACTTTTCACAAATCCATGCTGGCTCTCTCTGATTAACTGATTCTCGAGGTGTTCAGTCACCCTATCCTTAATTATAGACTCCAGCTATTTCCCCACAACAGATGTTAGGCTAACTGGTCTATAATTCCCCAGTTTCCCTCTCTCTCCTTTCTTAAAAAGCGGAGTGACATGTGCAATTTTCCAATCTAGAGGGACAGTTCCTGAATCAAGCGGGCATAACCTTAAAAATTAGAGCCAGGCCGTTCAGGGGTGATGTCAGGAAGCACTTCTTCACACAAGACAGCGTGGAAATCTGGAACTCTCCCCCAAAAAGCTGTTGAGGCTGGGGGACAACTGAAAATTTCAAATATTAATACTTGTAAGTATTTGTATATTTGTTATATTGAATATAGATGGATAGTTTTTTGTTAGGTAAGGATATTAAGGAATATGGAACCAAGGTGGGTGAATGGAGTTAAGTTACAGATAGAATGGCGAAACAGGCTGGAAGGGCTGAATGACCTTCTCCTGTTCCTATGTTCTACTTATGGATTTCCTTTCAGTATGTTTATTTACATCACTTTATGATAGAGTTTGATTTGTTTGAAAATTTCCATCCATTTATACAGTCTAAGTCCTATGGCCTGAAGAGGTTGTGGGTCACCCTATTTGGGGGCGGGGGTTGGAGAAAGAGACAAACAATTGCATGAATTCAACTAGTGTTCCATTGTGGGTGAACTGTAGGGAGTGTTACAGTCTGGAGCATATCAAAACCTAGTGAGCTCGGGATCCAAACATATCTCCACACTATGTTAGACTGGGCCAATGGTTTGTTCTACCAGGCCATTGCAGGACTTGAAATATGTACTTCATATATGTTCCTGCTTCTTGTGCTGTCTGGGGAGCACTTCGTATTAGCTGCAGAGGGGAGATGAGCAGGGGAGTGGGACTAATTGGATAGTTCATTCAAACAGCCGGCAGACACGATGGGCAGATCAGCCTCCTTCTATGCTGTCTGATTCTATGAACTCATGCTCACTGCTACAGAACCGAGAGAGAGATACAGGTCCCCAGTCTTACTCTGCCCGGATCCCAATCTAAGTTGCAATAAGCATAGAGGTAAGTGAGCAAAGGTGGCAGCATCTTAATGGCTCAAGAAGGTAGAAACAGGATGTTGGGCAAGAGAAAAAAAAATTGAAGGTGGGAATCTTGCCTGGATGGTCTCTGGCAGCCAGCTACAGGAGGCATTGGGAGTACACCGCACACCTGCTCCTTCTAACTACAGCACTCAGGGCATAGGAACAGGAGGAGGCCATTCAGCCCCTGAGCCTGCTTTGCCATTCAATTAGATCATGACTGATCTGTACCTTAACTCCATTTACCTGCCTTAGTTCCGTATCCTTCATACTCTGATTTTTGTTAGGCTATCACTCTCAGCGCAGGTGGATAAGGAAATAATTTTTTAAAAATACATATGGCGATAGCTTACCCAAATATCCCACAAAAATAAAGTAAAATTCCCAGCAATTTTAAGACAGTATTAACCCAGAAAGTGAAAAGTGTAACTAGCTATAGCATACCTGTGGACTGAATGGTAAATGCACAAGCACTCCAGGCTATCAATGGAACTCTAGCATCAGCCTCATTGGGGGCAACCTTCAACCCCACTCGGTACACAGCTGTAGCGAACAGCAGCAGCATTTCCACAATGGTTTTGGAATATTTGATCCTGTACATGTACAAAAAAGGATTTAAAAATCAACTTTATTTTACTTATTTTAGTGTTATTCTAATTCTACTTCAACGGCCCTTTTATTCCCAATTTTCTCTCCTTTTCTCCTATGGGCAGTGATGTACACTGGGGTTCAGTTCCACAGATGCTCGAAGCCCTCCAAGAACCCCATCCTTTTGTGCTATTTCTCATTGCAGCTGGGTCAGATCCTATCTTCACCCAATCTCCACAAATGCAGGTTTAAAATTTTTTAATATTCATTCTCGGGATCTGGGCGTCGCTGGCGAGGCCGGCATTTATTGCCCATCCCTAGTTGCCCTGAGAAGGTGGTGGTGAGCCGCCTTCTTGAACCGCTGCAGTCCGTGTGGTGAAGGTTCTCCCACAGTGCTGTTAGGTAGGGAGTTCCAGGATTTTGACCCAGTAATGATGAATCTTACAGCAGGACACTACACAGCAATCGGAAGTAATTTCTACTCTTCCCTAGCCCAGGAACATTGGCGTCAACCGCAGAGGGCCTTGTGGCATCTTGCCAGAGATGAACCAACTCAACAGACACCAGGGTCCGAAGCTCTGATAAGCAACAGCCAAGGGCAATGGAAGCATGTCCCAGATATTTATCTCAATCTGATTCCACCCTTCCATGTAAAGAGGTGACAGACATCCATTAGATATCTTCCCCAGAAGAACTGAGATTAGGAACTCAAAGTGGGGAACCTAGACATGTGCCGTACCACTCCAGGGCAACTGCTCATTGACATTCCAGCATGGTGTTTCAAGTAGCATGGCCATTGCTTCAATACTCAACAGAATATAAGTTTTTTATATACATCACCAAATGAAAGAATGCTAAAAATAAGTTATGTTACATACGGTGACTGCACTCCAAAACTGAGGATGGATCTAAATTCTACAGGATTCTTCCATGCGACTGGGCTCTCTTGAATTTGGTTGCTTTCCTCTTCTAGGAAAAAAAAACAGGCAATGACTACTGACTCCCCCCACATCATTACAAGTGCTTTGTGCATTATACCAACGCCTTGATTTCTAAAAAAAAAATAATGAAGCAGAGCAGCATGTTGGTGCTTCAACTGAATCAGTAGCTTAGCTCACAGCCAAACTCCACTAACCGTTTGCAGAACATACTTTAATGCCATTTTTTTCCCTCTTGTGGCCATTAGTGTGGAATACCCTTAGTGGGTAAGGTGCGGGGAAGCACTGACAGTGGAAAGAGATTAGATTTAAAAATTATGTAAATTTAGCTTGTGGATTCTAAGCTCTTAGCCATGTCCTCTGGTCCTCCTAGCCCTGTTTGTAGCAAACATCCACCTTATCCAGTGTCACTTGGGTCACTTAGCACAGGTGTTCAAAATTATGAAGGCTTTTGATAGAGTAGACAGGGAGAAACTATTTCCATTAGCACGAGGAGCGATGAGGAGAATTCTTTTTAGTCAGAGAGTTGTTATGATCTGGAATGCACTGCCTGAAAGGGTGGTGAAGGCAGATTTAATACCTATAATTGAAAAAGAAAAATTTGCAGGGCTATGGGAAAAAAGCGGGGGAGTGGGCCTAATTGGACAGCTCTTTCAAAGATTCGGCACAGGCACAATGGGCCAAATAATTCTATGATTATCTGCGATACACCCCTCCTAACAGCCAGTTACACAGTGGTATTTGAGCTCATCCTCACTTCCTCCATGTTCGGCATGTGAGAAAATAAAGAGCGGGGGCAAAAGAAGGAATTTCCAAACATTGCGGAACTCAGTAGGGTAGTCAATCACTTGCAACGTAAACCAGAATCGATAGATCGCATAACTCTTGCACGTCATTATTTCTTGTAAACCTCACTCGCAGCAAATAGCACTAAATCCCAATAATTAAATCAACAGGCCTTTCCTGGTTTTGACTGATGCCATTTCATGCGACCCACCTAGTCATAGAATCATCCAGCACAAAAGGAGGCCATTCAGCCCATTGTGCCTGTACCGACTCCCCTGCCCTTTCCCCATATTCTGCAGTTACTTTCAGCACCTGACAATGGCCAGAAGAGGACTCACAGCTTCCCCTGGGTAAGGCCAAGTGGCAGAATGTTGTGTTCTCACATCACATCGGGCAGTTTTGATTAAGAAGAAACTGGTCAGATTTCAGACTAGCTGGATTCCATTTCAAACAACAATGCCTTTTACACGAAAATGTAACATTCCGCTTATGAACCCACCTTTTGAGCCCGTAATATTTAGCCCAGTTATCCGTGCCGACACGTTTTCCAGCCATCGAGATAAAGTCAGTATCTGTGCTATAGTTTCTGCATTTTTGCTGCAATACAACAGATAGGATGAGTTATAAAAAGGACTCACATAACTGGACTATTTTAATATGCCATTTTGAACAACAGCTCTCATATGCCAATATTTTAAAACAGTGAAGCTGTTCATTTGGTAGTCTGTCATTCACATACCAGTTCTTACAATTTACTTACTTTGGTTTAATTTATTATATAATTAAGAATGGCAGGTGGGTTACAACAACCCATTTCAAAATGCATTGAAAACTATCAACCTGGTGCTAAGGATAATCCCATTATAAAAGTGTCCACATTTATCTGCATACCAGTTATGCCTGTAGGTGGCGCATAGATAGCCTTTCCTCACATCAGTAAAGGAAAGGACTTGCATTTCTATAGCGCCTTTCACAACCTCAATGTCCCAAAGCACTTTACAGCCAATGAAGTTCTTTTGAAGTGTAGTCACTGTTGTAATGTAAGAAAATGTGGCAGCCAATTTGCACACAGCAAGCTCCCATGAATAGATATGCGATACAAGACCTTAATCTGTTTTTTAGTGGTGGTGGTGGTTGAGGGATAAATATTGGGCAGGACACTGGGGAGAACTCCCTTGCTCTTCTTCGAGAAGTGCCTGAGAGGGCAGACGTTCGTTTAATGTCCCATCTGAAAGACGACACCTCCCTGAGTACTACACTGGAATGCCAGACTAGAGTATGTGCTCAAGTCTCTGGGGTGGGGCGTCAAACAGGAGAAGATCACAAGACAAGCAAGGGAGAGAAAGAGGAAGGCAGAGTTGAAGATTAACAGAAAAACAGAGAGGGAGACCAAAAGATTTATTAAGTGGGAAAGCAGAGAGACAGTTTGAGAGAATTAACAAATTTCATCAACACCAAGGTGAGTGGCATCAAATTATCGATCTTTCCATGACCTTTTGGTTAGGAAACTTATCAGTTTGAGGAATGTATGAACGGTGAAGTATGTAAAATATTTATAACATCTTTTTCTACACAATGAGCAGTTAAATTGCAGGACATGCATACCTGTCCAGACTGTGTGCTTGCAGTGGAATGACTGGGATGACAGTGTTACACAGAGCTTTGCACAGTGGGCAGAGGAACTCCCCATTCTCCAGGTCAAACGACAGTTCAGCATGAATCCTGTTGCGGGTTGAGCTCTGTACAGCTTCAAAGTATCTACAGAAATGGAAAAGAAAAGGAAAATGAAGATGGCGTTTGAAAATAGTTTTAATCAGAATTCCTAACTGAAGAGAACTAGCGGGTTTAAATGCATCACTGGGAAGGAGAAAGGATCCAAGATTGGACCCTATTACTCCTGAACTCAATCAGCACAATACCACTTCCAAATTCAGTAACTGGCTGAGTTAGTGTTTGGGAGCTGGTGGCAAATGCCATCTGGAATGAGGCTATTTTGCTATAGATGATTAAAAGCACATCATCGCAACCTTCAGAAAATGCTGCAGGCCTCTTGGCTTTTGAAGCATTCCATCTTAACCCAGTCCTAGATCATAGAATGATGCAGCACAGGAGACCGTTCAGCCCATCGTGCCTGTGCCGGCTCTTTGAAAGAGCTATCCAATTAGTCCCACTCACCTACTCTTTCCTCATAACCCTGCAAATTTTTCCCCTTCAAGTATTTATCCAATTCCCTTTTGAAAGTTACTATTGAATCTGCTTCTACCGCCCTTTCAGGCAGTGCGTTCCAGATCAGAACAACTCACTGCATAAAAAAATTTCTCATCTCCCCTTTGGTTCTTTTGCCGATTACCTTAAATCGGTGTCCTCTGGTTATCGACCCTCCTGCCAGTGGAAACAGTGAAGTCTTATTTACTCTATCAAAATCCCTCATAATTTTGAAGGGTGTGAAAATAATACAGTAGCTGTCTTTTTGTCAAATCCAACTCCGGAATTGGCCTGAATCCTTGGGCTGTTTAGTTGCATTCTTCAGAGACTGTTGGAGATGGTGCAAAGTGTGGCTCTTTCAAGTCCAAAGCAGCCAAAGACCACTCCGCAACAAGCTGACCGGGGGGCGTTATTTTTTAAACTCACTGCCAAGCTGGTGCCTGGATTCCATGAGAAAGTAATTTACTTTGAAAACCAAACTTTTGCCATCCAGTTTACACATTAACAAATTCCTACGTAGCTCATTCAAATATGGAACGGGTGACAACCTCAGAAGAGCACCCTAGCACGTGGTACAAGTTCAGAGATTAAGATTGAGAAATAGTAAAGGAATCCATCTTGTGCAAAAAGAGTTTATTTATATTAAGCTCTATAGTTAAAAGAATGAAAAAGAGTGCAAGTATAGCTGACAATGGTTAACAGTACAATGTCTGTACAAAGATTAATTACAGCCTGCTCTGGGCCAGGTTACACATTGTTTACATTTAGAGCTTACGTCATCTGTAGCCAACCATATAATACATTCTATGCCTTGTTAACCCTAAGCACCAGTCTGTTAGTTTTGGGACCTTGGACGTCAGATAGAGATAAATGTTTGGAGCCAGGAATTGCTTGAGAAAAATGGAGAGAATTGATGCAAAACACATGCCGAGATTATGTGAAATAATGTACTTTGAAAGATATAAAAATGGCAAAATTGTAGATGTGAGCTGAGAGCGAGAGAGGGGGGAGGGCACAGAGAGAGAGAGAAAAAAAAAAAGAGATTCCATGTCCAAGAATTCATCCACGGTATATAGGCACAGGACTGCAGCCGTTGTCTATATTATCACAAAAATACACATCCTAACACTAGGTCCAGTTCTGCTTCAAGGGATCGTGCCATTTTTAAACTGCACCTTCAACATGTTTGGCCTCAATTCCTTTGTTTGCGCGAAGTGGAAATGGTTTCAATACTCTGGTACCGAGGAGGATGTTCTTTATGAGCAAATCAAAATACATGTCCAGCACCACTTAAGAATAAATTTTGAACGAGCACGGTACACTCACGTATTAACTTACTTCTGCCAGCAGGTGGCGTGCATCACATGACCACAGCTTCCTACATGAGTGCCGCAGCCTAGGTCAGGGTGCATGATTATAGGGTCATAGTTGTCTAAAGCAAACAAGGAAATAAGAGAAATGATCAAAATCTTAAAGCAACTTTTGGATAAAATTACTCGTCAAAGGGTATTATGAAAATACCCCCCCCCCAACCAAAACACATTCTAGGGACGTTGGAACAGGAGGCCATTCAGCCCCTCGAGGTTGTTCCACCATTCAATTAGATCCTGGCCGATCTGTACCTCAACTCCATTTTCCCATTTTTGCTCCATATCCTTTGATATCCTTACCCAATAAAGATCTATCTATCTCAGTCTTCAGAATTTCAATTGACCCCCAGCATCCACATGTTGGGGGGGGGGGGGGGGTGGTGGGGAGTAAAAGAGAATTGCAGATTTCCACTACTCCTTTGTGAAAAAGTGGATCCATGTCCCTTGACACCCTGACCCAATTAAGATCCATCTATCTCAGTCTTGAAAGCTCCAATTGTCCTACCCAAATATGCCAAGCAGTGTAGCTGGGTTTGAGCAAATACATACACAGAAGAAAAGGGATAAAGGCAAAAGTAATGAATAATGAGAATGGAAGCAACGCTCAAAAAGAAACTTGTTACCGTACTCAGAAACCAACAAAAGGGTATCATTTTTGTCAAAAATCAGATAAATTTGGCAGATTAAATTAAACGCTCATCCATGTTTTTCTTAACTTTACAAATCTGCTCAAACAAGTATCTTCCTTTGAGATGCATGGTATGCATGGTACTTGCATATTGTTAACTGAAAACCCGACAGCCCCCTGATGGGAGTAAGCACATTGTAGCAATTACACTCTCGTGTTGGTTTTGTTAGTCTTTGTCAGAATATACTAGAGGGTCTGGAAACGAAAGCAGCTAGCTATGGCCACACCGATTTGAGTGTGTGTTCGGACGTAACAAAGCACATCAGGAAGAATGCTATGTCAACAGGTCCCAAATGACATGGTTGTTTTTACATCTGGAAAATTCATACTTTGACACATTTGCAAATCCAATGCACTGCCACATTCTTTGAGAGCTCACAGCTGTGAAAGTGTGAATATGAACAAAGGGCAACATTTACAGCATGTGGTACTTGGCCTGTGAAACAGGTATTGACCTAGGGTTTCTTCGTGTTCCACAGGGAATAACTACTCTATGCAGAATTATTATCCATGATATTTTGAAGTTTATGGTGCTATTTCTATTGTGTTTTCGGTCTGTCAAGGAGTGCCCATGGATGTCAATAACATGACAGGGTCCTCAAATACAAGATCACAATATAACCCTCACTAAATATTACATATATATTTTGTATCCACACATAACCATGTACATTCCTTTTCAATGTTTTGGCTCAAGTTGAAGGATGTTAATACTGTGCGGCAGAACACTTTTCCATTTTGCACACAGCATTAACATCAAGTGCGCAAGGTGGCCATATGAATGGAAGTGAGAAGCCTGGAGCACTCTCCACCAACTGCTTTCTCCCAACTTGAGGGCGATACATGGGGACTTGCCATGGTCCTTCCCTGACCATATAACTGAAATCAGAAAGTCCTGGTAGACCTGATGGCCCACATCCTAGGGTTCTATGGGGTGGCTGCAGAGATAGTGGATACATTGGTTGTGATCTTCTAAAATTCCCTAGATTCTAGACCGATCCCAGTGGATTGGAAGGGAGCAAATGTAACACTGCTATTCAAGAAAGGAGGGAGAGAGAAAACAGGGAACTACAGGCCAGTTAGTTTGACATCAGTCGTTGGGAAAATGGTGGAATCCATTATTAAGGACGTGGCAACAGGGCACTTAGAAAATCATAATGTGATTAGGCAGAGTCAACAGGTTTTATGAAAGGGAAATCGTGTTTGACAAATTTATTACTTTTTTGAGGATGTAACTAGCAGGATAGATAAAGGGGAACCAGTGGATTTGGTATATTTGGATTTTCAAAAGGCATTCAATAAGGTGCCACATAAAAGGTTGTTACACAAGGTAAGTGCTCGTGGAGTTCGGGGTAATATATTAGCGTGGATAGAGGATTGGTTAATGGGCAGAAAACAGACAGCAGGGATAAATGGGTCATTTTCAGTTTGTCAGGCTGTAACTAGTGGGGTGCTGCAAGGATCAGTGCTTGGGCCTCAGCTATTTACAATCTATATTAATGACTTAGATGAAGGGATCGAGTGTAATGTATCCAAGTTTGCTGACGATACAAAGCTAGGTGGGAAAGTAAGCTGTGAGGAGTTCACAAAGAGTCTGCAAAAGGATTGAGACAGGTTAAGTGAGTGGGCAAGAAGGTGGCAGAGAGAGTATAATGTGGGAAAATGTGAGCTTATTCACTTTGGTAGGAAGAATAGCAAAACAATTTTTTTTTAAATGGTGAGAAACTATTAAATGTTGGTGCTTGGAGGGATTTGGGTGTCCTTGCACACAAAACACAAAATAAACATGCAGGTTCAGCAAGCAATAAGGAAGGCAAATGGTATGTTGGCCTTTATTGCAAGGGGGTTGGAGTACAAGAGTAAGGAAGTCTTACTGCAATTACATAGGGCTCTGGTGAGACCACACCTGGAGTTGTGTGCGCAGTTTTGGTTTCCTTACCTAAGGAAGGATATACTTGCCTTAGAAACAGTACAACAAAGGTTCACTAGATTGATTTCTGGGATGACAGGTTTGTCCTATGAGGAGAGATTGAGTAGAATGGGCCCATACTATCTGGAGTTTAGAAGAATGAGAGGTGATCTCATTGAAACATGCAAGATTCTGAGGGGGTTTGACAGGGTAGATGCTGAGAGGTTGTTTCCCCTGGCTGGGGAGTCTAGAACTAAGGGGCATCGTCTCAGGATAAGGTGTCAGCCATTTAGGACTGCAATGAGGTGAAATTTCTTCACTCAGAGGGCTGTGAATCTTTGGAATTCTCTACCCCAGAGGACTGTGGATGCTCAGTCATTGAGTATATTCAAGACCGAGATCGATAGATTTTTGGACTCTAAGGGAATCAAGGGATACGGGGATCGGGGAGGAAAGTGGAGTTGAGGTTGAAGGTCAGCCATGATCCGACTGAATGGCGCAGCAGGCGCGAGGGGCCGTATGGCCTACTCCTGCTCCTATTTTGCAATGTTCTTATGTTAGTGAAACAGCCGTTGTTTAACCCATATTTCATCACTTTAGAGCATAGAATGTTGGAATCAACTGTGTAAGATTATTTATTATACTGGGGGAAGAGAAAGAGGGACCTCAGAACAGGGCAAGCTAGAAGGATCAATGTCCTTTCCTTGTTCCTGTTTTCTGTTTCAATCGATTTACGAGTTAAAACAAGAGTCATCACACGGCACTGCTTGCTTGGTGCTAAATATGGAGAAAAACCTCTCTCTGGTTCTTCCCATTTACTAACTGATGCAGACAGATGATTTTGCCCAGAGGATGCTGGAAGACAGATAGTTGCCGTATCAGAAACTGCCTTTGAGTTTCAGATTAAAAGCTGGTTCCGAGAGTAGTTAACTACAAGGTACAAAGGCAAATCTACTTGTACACAGGACCTCATTTTACCTCCTAGATTCGTTATGATTCGAGATCTATTTTTTGTCAGGGCTGTGGACCTCTGAACACAAGCTGCTAGTACCATGGCCATTTCATCTGTTTTCACTTCCTGTTCTTCCTGACACAAAATGCAGGTCAGTATTATTTTCTCAGCTGCAGTTCCACCTTGCTTTGGTCCCAAAACTACACCAGAGTCCTCGGCCGTCGGAATACTGTAAGGAAAAACAAACCACACACGCTGATTTTAAAAGGCAGATTTTGCATTTAGACACATGTAATCCTCGTTTCCCATATTCTTTTCTTCCTGCATTTTTCATTTCACCAGATCAAGTACCGTGGCTTCATTTCCAAGTCAATAACTCAACAGGGGAACAAACCCATGTTCTCTGCCTCTTGACCAGAAAAACAACTTCATAGAGAGAGAGTTACAAGTACAATTACTGTCATCTCAAACTTCACTTATTTGTTATGTTTGATATACAACATTAATTCAATGACAGCTTGCATAACTGGGGACTTCAACTATCCGAATATAGACTGGGATAACAATAATAATAAATAATAAATAATAATAATAATAATAATAAGGGACACAGAGGGGGAAGAATTTTTGAAATATGTCCAGGATAACATTCTTAACCAACGGCTCATGCTGGACTTGGTTCTGGGGAATGAGGCGGTCCAAGTGAAGCAAGTGTCAGTGGGAGAGCATTTAGGGAGCAGCGATCATAGTATCATAAGGTTTAGAATAGCTGTGGAAAAGGACAGGGACCACTCTGAAGTAAAAATACTCAATTGAAGGAGGGCCAATTTCAATGGGATGAGAACAGATCTGGCCCGGGTAAAATGGAATCAAAGATTGGCAGGCAAAACTGTAATTGAACAGCGAGCGGCCTTTAAGGAGGAGATGGTTTGAGTACAGTCTAGGCACATTCCCACGAGGCAGAAAGGTAGGGCAACTAAAGCCAGGGCTCCCTGGATGACAAAACAGATAGTGAGTAAGATGAAACCGAAAAACAGGGATGTGACAGATGTCAGATTGATAACACAAGTGAGAACCAGGCAGAATATAGAAAGTTCAGAGGAGAAGTGAAAAAGGAAATAAGAGGGCCAAAGAGAGAGTAGAAGAATAGACTGGCGGCCAACATAAAAGGGAATCCAAAAGTCTTCTACGGGCATGTAAACAGTAAATGGGTAGTAAGAGGAGGGGTGGGGTCGATCAGGGACCATAAAGGAACATAGGAACAGGAGTAGGCCATTCAGCCCCTCGTGCCTGCTCCGCCATTTGATGAGATCATGGCTGATCTGTGATCTAACTCCATATACCTGCCTTTGGCCCGTATCCCTTAATACCTTTGGTTGCCAAAAAGCGATCTATCTCACATTTAAATTTAGCAATTGAGCTAGTATCAATTGCCGTTTGTGGAAGAGAGTTCCAAACTTCTACCACCCTTTGTGTGTAGAAATATTTTCTAATCTCACTCCTGAAAGGTCTGGCTCTAATTTTTAGACTCTGCTCCCTACTCCTAGAATCCCCAACCAGCGGAAATAGTTTCTCTCTATCCACCCTATCCGTTCCCCTTAATATCTTATAAACTTCGATCAGATCACCCCTTAACCATGGAGGCAGAGAGGATGGCCGAGGTACTAAATAAGTACTTTGCATTTGTCTTTACCAAGGAAGAAGATGCTACCACAGACTCAGTAAAGGAACTTTTAGAAACAATAATCCGGGTCAGAATTAACAGTCACTTGGACGAGGGTGGATTGATTAGGGAAAGCCAGCATGGATTTGTTAAAGACAAATCGTGTTTAACTAACCTGATATAGTTTTTTGATGAGATAGATGGGGGCAATGCAGTTGATGTGATGTATATGGATTTTCAAAAGGCATTTGATAAACTGCTGCACGGTAGGCTTATCATCCAGATTGCAGCCCATGGAATAAAGTATAGCAACGTGGATAGAGAATTGGCTAAGCGACAGGAAACAGAGAGTAGTGGTGAACGGTTGTTTTTCAGGCTGGAGGGAGATGTACAGTGGTGTTCCCCAGGGGTCGGTGCTGGGACCACTGCTTTTCTTGTTATATATTAATGACTTGGACTTGGGTGTACAGGGCACAATTTCAAAATTTGCAGATGACACAAAACCTGGAAGGGTAGTAAACAGTGAGGAGGATACTGATAGACTTCAAGAGGATATAGACAGGCTGGTGGAATGGGCGGACACGTGGCAGATGAAATTTAACGCAGAAAAATGTGAAGTAATACATTTCGGTAGGAAGAACGAGGAGAGGCAATATAAACTAGAGGGCACAACTCTAAAAGGGGTACAGGAACAGAGAGATCTGGGGGTATATGTGCACAAAATATTGAAGGTGGCAGGGCAGGTTGAGAAAGTGGTTAAAAAAGCACATGGGATCCTGGGTTTTTTAAATACAGGCATAGAGTACAAAAGCGTGGAAGTCATGATGAACCTTTATAAAACACTAGTTCGGCCACAACTGGAGTATTGTGTCCAGTTCTGGGCACCACACTTTAGGAAGGATGTGAAGGCCTTAGAGAGGGTCCAGAAGAGATTTACTAGAATGATTCCAGGGATGAGGCACTTCAGTTACATGGATAGACTGGAGAAGCTGGGGTTGTTCTCCTTGGAACAGAGACGGTTGCAAGGAGATTTGATAGAGGTATTCAAAATCATGAAGGATCTAGGCAGAGTAGATAGACAGAAACTGTTCCCATTGACGGAAGGGTCAAGAACCAGGGGATATAGCTTTAAGGTGGATTGGCTAAAGAACCAAAGGTGACATGAGGAAAAACTTTTTACCCAGCGAGAGGTTAGGATCAGGAATGCACTGCCCATGAGGGTGGTGGAGGCAGATTCAATCATGGCCTTCATAAGGGAACTGGATAAATACTTGAAAGAAAAAGAATTGCGAAGCTAAGGGGATAGGGCGGGGGAGTGGGACTAGCTGGATTGCTTTGCATAGAGCCGGCACGGACTCGATGGGCCGAACGGCCCCATTCTGTGCTGTAACATTTCTATGATTCTATGATTTATATAGCACCTTTAACGTTGTAAAACGTCCCAAGGCGCTTCACACAGCGTCATCAGACAAAACTTGATACCGAGCTACATAAGGAGATATTTGGACAGGTGGCCAAAAGCTTGATCAAAGAGGTAGGTTTTAAGGAGCATCTTAAAAGGAGGAGAGAGTGCAGAAGTTTAATGAGGGAATTCCAAAGCTTAGGGCCTAGATGGCCCTTTGATTTTATAAACAGAATACAACAGCTGTCCACGATGAGGGTCACAGACCAAAATATGGCCCACAAGCACATTGATTCTGTCCCTGCCTCTTGCTTTCTCCTCTGCAGACAAAGCCAATTTTGATTTTAGCTCTTGAAACCTCCTCTCCGTTCTCTCAACTCCCTTCACATAGGACTCTTACAGCTGAGAAAGATGCCTTTCATCCTCAGAGGGTGAGATGGACTCAATCCCAGATTGCTGAGGTGAGAAGTGGAAGGACACCACGTCAGAATTATATATATGTTTACAAAACATTGCAATAGTAAAATTGCTGGAATGTTGTTGTGCACTCGAACAAGCTGTTGCAGAAAAACAAAGCTGAGTGTTTGGGGCAGTTAGCTAAGCTAGTTAATATGCATTTCATAGCATGCTCTCATGACATTTGAAGGAGTGGACTGATGGGCTGAATGTCTTGCTCCATTTTTGTTAAGTAATTGTGCAACAAGAGCAATTATAGGGCACAACAATATAAAGTTCGACGAACAAGTACAAGAGGCCCAGGCAGCAGTATGGATTGAAAGATGGCTGTAAAACAGAAAACAGAGGGTAGGAGTTTCTTGGACTGGCGGAAGGTGGGAAGTGGTGTCCCACAGGGATTCGTGCTGGGACAGCTGATGTTTGCCATATACAGAAATGGTTTGGATTCATGAATCGGAGGAATGGTGTTGAAATTAGCAGATGATACCAAATTGGGGAGTAGATCAAATAATGTGGAGGACTGCACCCAAAATATAGGAAGACATAAACAGGCTTGCAAAGTGGGCGGATAAATGGAAAATGAAATTCAATATAGTGAAGTGTGAGGTGGTTCAATTTGGTAGGAGGAATAAGGAGGCCACTTATTCCTAGGAAGATAAATGGAATAGAGGAGCAAAGAGATCTAGGAATACAGCTACATACATCGCTAAAAAAAGCAACACAAATTGATAAGGCCATAAAGAGTGCAAACAAAGAACTGGGGTTCATTTCTAGAGAAACAGAACACAAAAGCAGGGAGGTAATGTTAAATTTATATAGAACCTTGGTTAGACCACAGCTGGAGTACTGTGCGCCGTTTTGGTCTCCTCATTACAAAAAGGATATTGAATTACTGGAGAAAGTGCAGAAAAGATTTCTAAGTATGTTACCAGAATTGAGAGGATGCAACTATCAGGAAAGACTGAGCAGGCTCTTTCCTCTGGAAAAGAGAAGACTAAGAGGAGACTATTAAATGTTGGTGTTCAGAAAGACTTGGGTGTTCTCGTACAAGAAACATAAAAAGTTAGTACGCAGGTATAGCAAGCAATTATGAAAGCATGTTGGCCTTTATTGCAAGGGGGTTGGAGTACAAGAGTAAGGAAGTCTTACTACTGTTCTACAGGGCTTTAGTGAGACCTCACCTTGAGTAATGCATACAGTTTTGGTCTCCTTATCTAAGGAAGGATATACTTGCCTTAGAGGCGGTACAACGAAGGTTCACTATATTGATTTCTGGGACAAGAGGGTTGTCCTATGAAGAGAGGTTGAGTAGAATGGGCCTACACTCTCTGGAGTTTAGAATAATGAAAGGTGATCTCATTGAAACATATAAGATTCTGAGAGGGCTTGACAGGGTAGATGGTGAGAGATTGTTCCCCCTGGCTGGAGAGTATAGAACTACAGGGCATAGTCGCTGAATAAGGGGTCGGTCATTTAAGACTGAGATGAAGAGGTATTTCTTCATGCAGAGGGTTGTGAATCTTTGGAATTCTCTACCCCAGAGGGCTGAGGATGCTGAGTCATTGAATATATTCAAGGCTGAGATGGATAGATTTTTGAACACTAGGGGAATCAAGGGATATGGGAATCGGGCAGGAAAGGGGAGTTGAGGTTGAAGATCGGCCATGATCGGATTGAATGGCGGAGCAGGCTCGAGGGGTCGTATGGCCTACTCCTGCTCCTATTTCTTATGAGACCTGATAGAGGTCTTTAAAATTAGGATGGGGTTTGATCGGGCAGACGTGGAGAAACTGGGAGGAACTTTGAACTTCGGCAGAGCATAAAACGAATGACATCAGATTGGCTGCCTTCGGGCAATAGTATGCACCATCACTAAGCAGGCTGCAGAATTAGAATTCTTCCTCATCGCCTCACTGTGTCTACCTGCTATCCTTCTCAGTTATGATCGTCCCTTGTCTCATCGCTTCTGTCGCTTTCTCGTATAGGTGCTTGTTTGATTCAATGAAATTTTTCTGCATTGCAGACATCTGTGCCATGATCTTCTGCCGATATAGTTTGGCTGCCTCTGCTTTCCGTTTACGCTCAGCCTTATCTTTGTCTTGTATGGTCTGTAATACATGAAAGACTTGCATATATATAAAACGTCTTTCATGACCGTAGGACTTCCCACATCGCTTTAGAACCAATGAAGTATATTTGAGGTGTAGTCACTGTTGTAATGTAGAAGACACGGCAGCAAATTTGCACACAGCAAGGTCCCACAAACAGCAGAGAGATAATGACCAGATAATCTGTTTTTAGTGATGCTGGTTGAGAGATAAATATTGGCCAGGACATCGGGAAGAACTCCCCTGCCCTTCTTTGAATAGTGCCATGGGATATTTTACGTCCACCTGAGAGGGCAGACATCTCATCCAAAAGACGGCACCTTTGACAGTGCAGCACTCCCTCAGTACTATACTGGGAGCGTCAGCCTGGATTATGGGCTCACATCTCTGGAGTGGGACTTGAATCGACAACCTTCTGACTCAGAGGTGAGAGTGCCACCCACTGAGGGAGGGCTGACATCTCAATGACTCCTTAATCCTACTATTAGGCGCCTTAACCCATCATTCACTAGTCGTGAGCTCAGGCAGGTACTCAGGTCTCTTCCAATTACTTCATTCAGCTGCCGTGTGGAAGGGGGTCTGGGTGACCCTTTCATCTGGGAAACCACCTCGCTTCAGCTGGCAGGGTCGCTGATGTCATAGCCGAGTTAGGGATCTCGCAGGTTGCTACATTCCTGGAACAATAGTTCAGTTTTTTTTAAATGTACAACAAAATAAAAATTAAAAAAGCCATTACCTCACTTGCCCTTTGGGTGTCAGTTTCTGTTGCTGAACAAGAACTAGATTTCTCCCTCAGCTTTTTCACAGCTTCAAACATCTGTAAATATATAGATACACATTTGTGCCAGTCACAGATATCTTAGTCCATTTCAAGAGTCTCTTCTTGAAACTCTCTCCTCCACTATCAAAACAATACAATGTCAGCCGACAGACTCTTACAAGTAGCAAAGGTGGCATTTGGTACAGCTTTTCCCCTCTCCCCGATCTCCATCTCCTCCCTTCATTGCCTTTCAACATACTACAGTTGCCAGCTTTTAGATGCCAAGGCTACCAATGTTTATCTATAGTCTGACATTTTCTCGCATAGGTTAAAGTTATTCCCAAATGGGCTGGAGCAATTTTTTTTTAAGAAAAGCACTGTATACAGTTTTCAAGAAATCATAATTCACATAACCGATCGTGGGGTTAGTACTTATTCCAGATTAAACCCGAGCAAAAGTCTTAGTCTATTTCATAATAGCATACTAATAGTATATATAAAATAAATCAGGGATTTAAAGTGTACTTGAAAGTACTTTTATTTAATTTGATGGGATTTGCATTACGTAACATACTACATCAGCAGTATTAATGCTTGTGACAATTCTTATAACTCAAAGCCAGACAAGAGTGACAGTCGGATTCTCAGTGTTATCATACTGCAGCAAGATTACAAATCTAAAATAACTCCAGAGTTCATGGGTAACATAAATAGGAGCAGGAGTAGGCCATACAGCCCCTTGAGCCTGCTCCGCCATTCAATAAGATCATGGCTGATCGTCAACATCAACTCCACTTTCCTGCCCGATCCCCATATCCCTTGATTTACCTGTCTATCTCAGCCTTGAATATACTCAATGAATCAGCATCCACAGCCCTCTGGGGTAGAGAATTCCAAAGATTCACAACCTTCTGAATGAAGAAATTCCTCCTCATCTCAGTCTTAAATGGCCGACCTCTTATCCTGCGACTACGCCCCCTAGTCCTAGACTCTCCAGCCAGGGGGAACAACCTCTCAGCATCTACCCTGTCACGCCCCCTCATAATCTTATATGTTTCAATGAGATCATCTCTCATTCTTCTAAACTCGAGAGTATAGGCCCATTCTACTCAACCTCTCCTCATTGGACAACCCTCTCATCCCAGGAATCAATCTAGTGAATCTTCGCTGCAGGTATATTCTTCCTTAGATAAGGAGACCAAAACTGTACACACTACTCCAGGTGAGGTCTCACCAAAGCCCTGTACAACTGTAGTAAGACTTCCTTACTCTTGTACTCCACCCCCCTTGCAATAAGTGCCAACATGCCATATGCCTTCCTAATTGCTTGCTGTATCTGCATGCTAACATTGTGTTTCTTGTACGAGGACACCCAAATATCTCTGAACACCAACATTTAAGTTTATCACCATTTAAAAAATATTCTGTTTTTCTATTCTTCCTACCAAAGTGAATAAACTCACATTTCCCCACATTATACTCCATCTGCTACCTTCGTGCCCACTCACTTAACCTGCCTATATCCCTTTGCAGTCTCTGTGTCCTCCTCACAGCCTTCTTTCCCACCTAGCTTTGTATCGTCAGCAAACTCGGATACATTACATGCGATTCCTTCATCCATGTCATTAATGTAGATTGTAAATAGCTGAGGCCCAAACACCGATCCTTGCAGCACCCCACTAGTTACCAGCCTGCCAACCTTAAAATGACCCATTTATCCCTACTCTCTGTTTTCTGTCCATTAACCAAGTCTCTATCCATGCTAATATATTACCCCCAACCCAATGAGCCCTTACCTTGTGTAACAACCTTTTATGTGGCACCTTATCGAATGCCTTTTGAAAATCCAAATATACTACATCCATTGGTTCCCCTTTATCTACCCTGCTAGTTACATCTTGCTCTTGCATGCAGCTGGTGCGGACTCGATGGGCCGAATGGACTCCTTCTGTACTGGATCCATTCTATGATTCTATTATCTCTTATCATATCCCCTCTGGATCACATGGTGACATTAATCATTATGGATCAGCATCTTTCCTAACATAATGCCACTGATTTTATAATCAAGAATAATAAACTATCAGTAACACTGATATTAGTAGTTGTGGGCTTGTAACAAAAGCTACATAGAAAGAAATTGAAGTGAGCACAGCAAACCAACTTAAGGACATGCAGTCTTCACTCTTCAGACCAACTAACCTATCCTCCATTCCCCAGTGGAACACAGGCACCACTCAATGTTCTCCAGATCTACCCCACATTTTAGCTTCCAATCAATACCGCACCCACTAACTAGGAGGCAAGGATATAACTCATTATTTTGTGTCACCATGTGACCTCGTAATATATACCGTAACTTTTCTGAGGAGGTATCTTTAGTTTGGGACAATGTATAATGCAAATAAATTTTATTTTAAAACCTCATCTTTCTTTTCCCCCTTCTCCCTCCCAAGCTTTATTCACACCAACATTCTTGGTCAGAAGGATTCAACAGTCAAACCTTCAACAACACTGGTCAAGCCAAGGAACACAGGAACATGAGGAGGCCATTCAGCTCTTCGAGCCTGTTCCGCCATTCAATTAGAACATGACTAATCTGCACTTCAACGCCATTTATCTGCCTTTGCTCCATATCCTTTGATACCCCTACATAACAAAAATCTATCGATCTCAGTCTTGAAAGCTCCAATTGTCCCCCAGCAGCCATAGCCTTTTGGGGGCGAGTGCACTAGATTTCCACTCCCCTTTGTATGAAAATGTGTTTCCTGATTTCACTCCTAAATGGCCTAGCTCTAATTTTAAGATTGTGCCCCCTTGTTCTGAATTCCCCCACCAGAAGGGGCAGCTTCTCTGTATCAACTCTATTGAACCCTTTTATCAAGAAGTGGTGTTAAATGATGAAAAGAGATACCTGTTCAGATAGCCCATCCCTCCCACAAACAGTTAGACTGAGACTGGCAAACCTACTTCCATGGAGAAGCCTGGAGTACAAGGGGCGTTCAAGAACTTATGGGTTAGATTTTCCACCCACTGACAAAGGAAGGGCACTAAAATCAAGCCCACAGCCTCCCATCCAAGAGTCTAACACTAACAGTTTAACTACTGAATCATACAACCTTCTTCTATAAAAGGGACATAGGAACAGGAGGAGGCCATTCAGCCCCTCGAGTCTGTTTCACCATTCAATTAGATCATGGCTGATCTGTACCTTAACTCCATCTACCCACCTTGGTTCTATGGCCCTTATTTCTCTTGCCTAACAAAAATCTATCAATCTCAGTTTTGAAATTTTCAAAAAAGATAAAATACATTTTCAGAAATCCAGCACATTATTTGTCGTTTCCATTTTCAATGCATACCTGTAAGGTCCAGATAATCATGTCCTTCTGGGCATCTAACTGATGTACACTTTTTAGTTTTTCTAGAAGTGACAGGATGCTCTCGGCATTCACTGCAGAACTTCCTATCCCTTCAAAATAACCACAAAAGATGATTTTAAGAAAAATAGGTGCATAACTGGAAAAATACCAGTAAACTGGCCTCGGTCCTCTTGTACCATCGCTGGCAATGATATTTTCACTTGGAATGACCCGCGAAAGCAAATCAATAGTTTCTCATTCTTTTTTATTCTTTTATATAATTGCAAGGCTCAACTAAGCGGTATTACTGGCCTGCCGAATAGTCTTCCCTTGTAAGGTACTGCAGCCAGATCAGACAAAAGCTGGGACAGAAATTCAGGTCTACACAGCATTGAGAACAAAGGCACATACCTTTTTTTTAAAAAAAACAAAGTGGTATTATTACAAAAATCTCAATGCTTTGCTCAGTAGAAATGTCTATAGCATGGATCATATAGTAAGTGGACACGGAAGTTTAATTCTCTTCTGTCACTGGCGAGAAATGTAACTTTTGGATGAGGCATGTTTAACTCTGGCAAAATCCACAACAGGATCTCCAAGGGAAAATCACGCACACTGTACCAACAGAGGCAAACTAACAGGCTAGTTATAGCACATATTTTGCTTCAAACTGCGTGTAGTATAACTCAGGAATGAAGTCTCTGGGATAGAATTCGGACAAATGGTGAGAGGAGGCAGCTCAACACCGCTTATGGTCTGCAGAACAATTGAAACCGGTTTGGAAGAAACCTTTTAAACTTCTTTTTCCTGTCAAGTCCTCATCAACACTGAACTAATATTTGGATGATGAGCTTTGCTTTGTCTGGCCAGAGAGTAGTGTGGAGCTGGCAGTATAACTTAATATTGCTAGCTCCACGTTGCTTCAAGGTGGTACCAATCTCAAGGTGGGAGTTTCAGTATAACCACCATAAATTTATCTATGAACTATGATTTTGAATGAACACTATCAACTGCAAGATCAATGGAACAGTTTGAGCTATTATTGCAGCAGTAACAGTTAACAACTGCAGATGTATCCCAATGTCCAAAGCAGCCCCAGTACTTACTTGTTGCTTTGAGATAAACATCAAATGCCACATCTTCCTCTGCAACTACTCCTTCTAGCTGTCTCTGTTCCTCTTGTAAAGCCATGCAGATAAGATGAAGAGTCTACGGTTTGAAGAGAAGCACAACTGTGTGACGTTAATAATAGACTATGCAATTACGGCACCGACAAAGAAACCATTAAAAGCAAACCAATTAAAAAGGTCTGCTGAATGTACCGTTTTGGTATATTATTATTGCTTCTTCCCCCAAGAGTTTTGAAAAGTGAGTAGTGTTATTATTGGAGTGTGGAGGAACTGGATTTATTTAGGTGCCATGATTCCCCACATAGAATGTTTTCGCACCTTCAAACAAAGGCTCTAACTTTTCCACAGGAAGGACAGCATTTCTGTAAACTTCTGGGAAGCCTGATCAAGAACAGCATTTGTAAGTCTGACAGTATATCATCTGGTCACGTTCTCACCAAGGAATGGTATGGGACATTAAACGGGGGAAAAATATTTAAGGGCAATTAGCAACATAGAAATTGCTAGATGAAAAAGTACCAAGGTCTATCTAGTTCGCCTTCTACCCTTCTGGTAGTCACACGATACAACGATAATGGATTGTTGACTAATTGTAGCAATTGATCTCTATCAATTAGTCTACATCATCAATTTTTGCACAGCTAGAAATTAATAATTGAAGGGTTCAATTGAAAAGCAGAAGGAACACGGATAAAAAGATACTCACTTAAATGAAATACATAAAGTCCCCAGTAGTGTTTCATTTGTTTCTCAAAATGTTCCATGTTAGATGTCGCATTTTACCATTTTTTAAAAAAAATGACAAATTGCAGTAAATCCATTTTAATTCTTCATGTCCAATTGAACAAGGGGATCAATATCTTACAAGTTCATACCTTCTGAATCATTGCTTCACTCCACAACTGCCCTGCGGAATCCACAGCTCGTTGGAGAACTGTTCTGAGGATTAGCATAAAAATGTCACAGTTCAGAATGTTCACGATCTTTGCAAACGTTGAAAAGAACTGAGGAGGGGCAGGAGGTGGAAGAGCTGAAAGACACATTGTAAACAGCCAGTTAACAGCTTGAGCTACTCAATCATACAGGCTGATAAAACTACCAGGACACAACATCAGACAGTCAAGCTTCAGATGAAATAGGCACATCAAGATGCAGCACAGAACTTCAGATCTCAGAGAATCTCATCAAATAATCCCATACTCCATAGGTCACCACACTACAAAAAGGATATTGAAGCACTGGAGAAAGTGCAGAAAAAAATTTACAAGGATGTTACCAGAATTGAGAAGATGCAACTATCAGGAAAGATTGAGCAGGGTGGGGCTTATTATCTCTGGAAAAAAGATTAAGAGGGCACCTAATAGAAGTCTTCAAAATTATGAAGGGGTTCACTCGGATGGACGTGAAGGCACTTTCTACTTGTGGGGGAGTCCAGAACAAGGGGTCATAAATATAAGAGAGCCACTAACAAATCAAATACAGAATTTAGGAAGAATTTAGTTACACACGAGAGTGATGAGAGCGTGGAACTTATTACCACATAGAGTGGTTGAAGCAGATAGCATTGACACATTTAAGGGGAGGTTTGATGCATACATGAAGGAGAGGGGAATAGAGGGATACGGAAGCAGGATGGGAAGAAATAATTAGAGTGGGAGGAGGCTCATGTGGAGTATAAACACTGGCATCGACCAGTTGGGCCAAATGGCCTGCTTTTGTGCTTAGAGTCTACGTAATATATCAATCTGCTTTTTAAATATTTCAGTTGATTCTGCATCTAAAACTTGATGGGGCAATACATTTTTTAAGTGTGTGTGAAGAAATTATTACTGGATCAGATTTGCTCCTGAAGGTTATGTCCCCTTGCTCTACATTTTTAAACAGGGGGAAGAGTCATTCCCTATCTATCCTGTCAATAAACACCTCAATCAGATCACCCCATAATCTCATCGCTAATCCAAGTTCTCCCAACATAGCTAAATCTCTTCGTTCGATGTTATCATCTGATGCAAACACTCAAGCTGTACGAGTTCCATGGATCAAATTTAGATCCACTCAACTTCTTTTGAAATTACTGCTGCAGATCTCGAATCTTCTATGTGCCTTCTTTTTGTCAGGATCCTGACACATAGACATGTAATGAATGGCATAAGACTGCCTGCCCCAAATGGATTTAAAGTGGACTCATACCTATGAAAAACCCTGTACTCCACATTGCATCAAGTTATCTCCCACAATAGCACTCATGAAAAGAACAGGTTGCCTTGTAGCTTGCAGTTCTTTTTGTTCCGCAGCTTAAGACAGTTATCCCCCCCCCCCACCTCCCCTCCCCAAAACCACATTTAGTGAACCGCCTTACATAACCATTACCTTGTAGTTGCTACAGCAGGAAGGATTATATCTTGCATTTGAACTTGTATGTTTAAACAATTCACTGTGCAGTTGAAAGTTTAATTGAAAGCAAATAGCAGATGGTGAGAATCAATTACCAAATTCGATTCAGATATTCATAAATTATTTAATTATAGTCCCGTGCAATATTACATTCAGTTGAACTGCAGAGTGCGGGGCAGCTGCACACTTACCTGATCATACAGCTACCCTGAAACTTTTGCCCATCCCTCCCTCCTGTTAGATAGGCTGTGGCCAAAGCATTGGGTTTGAAAGAAATATTTCCAAAAGCCTTCTTGATACTGAAGATTACGGTGTGGAATGCAAAATCAGAAGTCTTTCTACAAGGAGAAGTCACAAGCCACACCTCTCACTTCTGAATACACTCGTAAAATACAAAATTCCCAAATTAAAACCTGAATTACCTTCGTCGCTGTTGGATTGTTTTTTCCTTTTCTTCTGCTCCTCCTCAGCCTTTAATAAAGGGGAAAAAATGTCGAAACTTAATGCTTAAACAGTGAGCCCCCTCCAACCCTCCTGATTTAAAAATAATGGAGGTCAAGTAGGCCTAATCTCTTCAATTTGTTGCACTCTCTGATTGATGGGTTTGATTCACTGGAACAGTACTTTGGATTTTTATGTTAGTCAATCTATGATATTGCTCAGTTTGTTGGAGGAAAAGTTTGTCTTTTAGTTGCATCTGTTTAACAGGCTAAGAGAGAGGTTACAGCACCACCTCTGGACATGGCAAGAACATGCATCCTTGTAATTATTTGTTAAAAAGACACAAGAGTACCACCTCAAGAGGGAGAAAGAACATGAGGTGTAACTAACTAACGATTTTAATAGACTGGGGCATTATGGCTTCACTCGTTAATTTCAATGTACTAAATATCACAATCTTAAACAAACAAAAACTCAAGGAATTTTAATAAAGACAGAAATGCCTTTTAAAATTTACAGCATTTTATTCATAGAATCATACAGTACAGGTGGCCATTCGGCCCACCATGCCTGTGCTGGCTCTTTGAAAGAGCTATCCAATTAGTCTCACTCCCCTGCTCTTTCCCCCAAAGCTCTGCAAATGTTTCTTTTGAAGTATATATCCAATTCGCTTCTACTTCCACAACCCCTTCAGGCAGTGTATTCCAGATCGTAACATCTCGCTACAGAAAAAAAAAATTCTCCTCGCCCCCACCCCCCTGCTTTTAAAAAAAATAATAATCTTAATTTTATTGTGCTTGTTTGAGATGTACTTTGGTGATTTACTAAATTTATTTTATCCTTTGATCAAGGGTAGACTTCCCACTCTGTGAAAGCGCACCTCACTTGACTAGGATACTTGCTTCTATATATTACAAAATAGGCCTAGCTGACTCCCTGAATCCTGCTTCTAGATCAACAGCCAGCTAGCTAGTAGCCCCTCCCCCTGCCAAAACCCCATACAGCTACTTGTGGTTTACTCCACATAATTCAATAGAAATAGTACTTATCTGTAATAGTAATTAGGACATTAGTAACAATTAGCAAAGTTTAAGCAAAAGCATAATGAGAGAATGAAGGAGTATTTACCTTTGTCTGCTGTGACTTGTAGTAATGGTAAAAGAACAGATTGAAGTGCTTCAGACATTCTGGCTTCAGCTCATATACACCATGCCCAGACAACCCTGGCTTTCTAGAGAGGACATTGCAGTCATTAGCCTATTCCTGTTCAGTGTACAGAACAGTCCCCAAGTACAATAAATAGTGACATGCGTTTCCAGATGAAAATTTGGAGTCCCACCAAATAAGAATATAAGAAATAGGAGCAGGAGTAGGCCATACGTAGTAAGTAGAATGGGTTTATATTCTCTGAAGTTTAGAAGAATGAGAGGTGATCTCATTGAAACAAAAAAGATTCTGAGAGGGCTTAACAGGGTAGATGCTGAGGCTGTTTCCCCTGGCTGGAGAGTCTAGAACTAGAGGGCATAGTCGCAGGATACGGGGTTGACCATTTAAGGTTGAGATGAGGGGGAATTTCTTCACTCAGTGGGTTGTGAATCTTTGGAATTCTCTACCCCAGAGGGCTGTGGATGCTCAGTCGTTGAGTATATTCAAGGCTGAGATGGATAGATTTTTGGACTCAAGGGGAAAATCAAGGGATATGGGGATTGGCGGGAAAGTGGAGTTGAGGTTGACGATCAGCCATGATCTGACCGAATAGCAGAGCAGGTTTGAAGGTCCGTATGGCCTACTCCTGCTCCTATTTCTTTTGTTGTTATGTTCATACGGCCTTGTGAACCTTCGTTGCACCACCTTTATGGCAAGTATATACTTCCTTAGATAAGGAGACCAAAACTATGTACGGTACTCCAGGTTAGATCTCACCAAAGCCCTGTACAATTGTAGTAAAACTTCCTTACTCTTGTACTCCAATCCCCTTGCAATAGGGGCCAACATGCCAATAGGGGCCAACATGCCAATTGCTTGCTGTACCTGCATGCTAACTTTTTTGTTTCTTGTACGAGTACACTCAAATCTCTCTGAACACCAACATTTAATAGTTTCTCACCATTTAAAAAATACTGTTTTTCTATTCTTCATACCAAAGTGAATAATCTCTCATTTCCCCACATTATACTCCATCTGCCACCTTTTTGCCCACTCACTTAACCAGTCAATATCCCTTTGCAGACTCTGTGTCCTCCTCACAACTTACTTTCAAACCTAGCTTTGTACAGTCAGCAAACTTGGATACATTACACTCGGTCCCTTCATCCAAGTCATTAATATGATGTAAATAGCTGAGGCCCAAATACTGATCCTTGCGGCAATCAACTAGTTACAGCCCGCCAACCTGAAAATGTCCTGTTTATCCCTACTCTCTATTTTCTGTCCATTAACCAATCCTCTATCCATGTTAATATATTACCCTTGAGCCCTTATTTTGTGTAACAACCTTTTATGTGACACTTTATCGAATGCCTTTTGGAAATCCAAATATACTACATCCACTGGTTCCCCTTTATCTACCCTGCTAGTTACATCCTCAAAAAACTCTAATACATTTGTCAAACACTATTTCCCTTTCATAAAACCATGCCTAATCATATTCTGATTTTCTAAATGCCCTGTTACCACTCTCTTAATAAGGATTTTCAGCATTTTCCCGATGACTGACGTCAGGCTAACTGGCCTGTAGTTCCCTGTTTTCTCTCTCCATTCCACTGGGACCATTCTAGAATCTAGGGAATTTTGGAAGATCGTAACCAATGCATCCACTATCTCTGCAGCCACCTCAGCCTCACTAGGATGTAGGCCGTCAGGTCCAGGGGATTTATTGGCTTTTAGTCCCATTAGTTTCTCCAGTACTTTTTCTCTACTTATATTAATTACTTTACATACTTGCCTTGGAGGCAGAACAACAAGGTTCACTAGATTAATTCCTGGGATGAGAGGTTTGTCCTATGAGGAGAGGTTGAGTAGAATAGGCTTATTCTCTCTGAAGTTTAGAAGAACGAGAGGTGATCACATTGAAACATATAAGGTTATTAGGGGGCTTGACAGAGTAGATGCTGAGAGATTGTTTCCCCAGGCTAGAGTGTCTAGAACTAGGGGGTCGGCCATTCAAGACTGAGATGAAGAGGAATTTCTTCACTCAGAGGGTTGTGAGTCTTTGGAATTCTCTACCCCAGAGGGCTGTGGATACTGAGTCATTGAATATATTCAAGGCTGAGATGGATAGATTTTTGGACTCTAGGGAATCAAGGGATATGGGGATCGTGCGGGAAAGTGGAGTTGAGGTAGAAAATCAGCTATGATCTGATTGAATGGCCTTCTGGCCTACTCCTGCTCCTATTTCTTATGTTGTTATGTTTAAGTTCCTCACTCTCCTTAGCACCTTGGTTCTCCACTATTTCTGGTATGCTTTTTGTGTCTTCCACTGTGAAGACAGATACAGATATTTGTTTCACATGTCTGTCATTTCCTGATTCCCCATTATAACTTCTCCTGTCTCAGCCTCTAAGGGACCAACATTTACTTTTGCTACTCTCTTCCTTTTTACATACTTGTAGAAGCTCTTACAATCCGTTTTTATATTTCTTGTTAGTTTACTTTCATATTCTATTTTCTTAATTAAAATAAACTATGCGGAGTTAGTTGCTCATATACTAAACTTGAAATTTAAAAGAAAAAAAAACACCTTTTGATACTCAAGTTGACCCGGGCTGTTATATGGAAGAGTGCAATAAGTAACTCCAAACATCAATCTCCTGTCATTTTTAGGGGGAGGAGGAGAGCACTCTACATCAACCAGGTAATTTAAGTACTTACCAGCATGTGAGTGACCTGAAACAGAGAAGAGACTGCACTGTCTAGAACTGAAATTAAGGGAATGTTCCAGAATGTGGGTCTGGAAAGTCCACATGCCAGCACGTTAAGGTTAACCGTACCCATCAAAAACACTAATTTACTCGGGAGATTTTTTTCAATAGCCAGTCTCCTGATGGGAGCTATTTTCAATTCGTTCTCAACTTGTATAGAGATCAGCGGCATAAGATATTGAGGAGTGATGTCTCCCCACCCGACTTAGGGGAATTAACAGCTCTCCCTCCACTCCATTGTGTTGTCCAAACAAATGGGTCATCTCTCAGGCTTACTGATATGTAGTTAAAAATTTTCCAAGCTGTTTTCACATTAAAATTCATACTTCAATGTCCAACCTGACAACATATTCTTTAACCCGAGCCATCCACACAGGATATGGCCATTATTCAGCAGCACAAGTATTTGTTCCTCTCTCTCTATCAGTGTAATTTGCAATCCCGTTCTTGTATAAATATTTATGTGCCTCTTTATAAACAAGATAAATATAGTAATAATTGCTTTTACTGGAAGCTTCCATCCCATCCTTCCTTGGATTCCTCAGCCTTTAAGAATTTGGATTTAGCTACATCAGATTCATAGGATCCTTTAACCTGTACAGGTTACGGGGAGTATAGGACCAGCTGGTGCAGTGACTGGAACCCACACCAGTGCAAGTGCCTTTGCTCTGGTTTAAGGCTGCACAAGTTCCACCACGAGAGGCTAAGACACTCACAGCTGAACAGATGGAGTCAAAGTAAGAGGTAACTCCTTGGTCGAGGCTTTCAATCGATATAAACTCATATGGCTCAAGCAAAGGAGTAATTTTCACCTTTGGTTCAGAGTTGATTGGCACCAGTAAAAACATTTAATGATGGTACAGTCTGTTAAACTCTGTGGAGGACTGGAATGGGTTCATACCAGCAGATGCTGCATTAATTTTAATACCTCACCTATCAGAATGAATACAGGATTCTAAGATTAGATGGCTGCACATCCTTATGGTGGTGAGGGTTGACAGCACCTCTAACACCTCCTTCCAAGGCTTCTAAATCATCATGGAATTTTGCCTCACTGGCTCGGGCATCTTGGATCATTCCTTAGCGTGGTCCCTACACTGCTCTCTTCTTCACCTGCCTGAAGCTGCGTTGACTAATTGGAATTAGATGTCTCTTTGCATCAAGCACTGAGGGACTACAAAGATTTGGAGAACTTCTTTCTTGCACATTCAAGCCATACTCCTGAACTTAAGAAAAGCTGTGAAATTCTGGAAACGACGGAGAAGAAAACCATGCAAGTACTCCTAGTGTCCAGACATGTTGATTCTGATGGATGGCTTCAACTAATTCTGAAGCAGAGCAGATTCCAATGAGTCACTGAAGAAGTGCCACAGTGCTCCCTTGAATGTCTTGCTTTCAAAGCAAAAATAAAACGTCTTCTCATCACAAAGGCAACATAGCTAACTTTGCAAAGTTGAAAACTTCTTAAGAATAAGACCTGACTCCAGAAGTTTCAAAAAAACAAAACACCTCGGGAAAAAAAAGTGGACTACAAGGAGTGTCCTATTTAATATGAAAGAGCTGATCAAGATGATTGTTCACAAACCTGTGTGCTCATAGCAACAGAACTGCTCCTCATAAATAACCAAGTAATGCTTCCAGAATGATGCATAATATGAAGCCTAATAGTGGTGGTGGTGGTTAGAGAGGGAGAGGAAGATATGCAACTACAGGACTGTCACAACTCTGTATGGCATCAAACTCTTAAAAGGATAATGCCACGGTGACTTTTTCTCCATTGGACCATGGCCCACTCAGCTGTATGTCAAAGTTGAGTATTTGAATTTGAGTATTTCGGGTGGTAAAAGTTCCTAGGCATGAGGAAGCATCAAATTAGTGAAAGAAACACAATCTCCAATTTTTAAAAAAGCACAGTAAGGAGGGATGAATGAAAAGGGTGCTTCTAATTTAAAAACCTAGTGAATTAGCACATTCGCACTTAAAGAACACAACAAATCTGCAGCAAAAGTAGACTTTGTGATATGTTTGACAAAATAAATTACACTTCAATAATTCATAAGAAAAACTAGACTTACTTGAAAGTGGCCACTTGATGTATAACATTTTCCAAACCAGTTTCATTGTTCTCCTGTTAAAATAATTTAACACAATAAATATAACGCTCTTGGAATTTTTTTTCAAAAAGTGGCTGATTACTACTGCATGCTTTTATCACATTAATCATGAATGTTGCTCATGGTAAATAAATATATATTTTTTTATGATGCATGATGTTCTACCAAACCAGTCCTACCACACACTTGAACAGGACATTTAGTATTTCATATATATATATAAAGCAATTCTTATAAGGAAACTAGCCATAGCTGATATTTAGTAAAATGAAAACCCAGTATTTTAATAAAGGGTAAAGTTAAAACTGGGAAAACGGTAGGACAAAGGCACCATAAAACCTTATTCTGCAGCATTCTTTTATGTTCAACACCAACTTGCATTTATATAGCGCTTCTAACGTAGTAAAAAGACTCAAGGCGCTTCACAGGAGTGTTACCAGACAAAGTTTGACACTGACCCACATAAGGAGAAATCTGAACATGTGACCAAAAGCTTGATCAAACAGGTAGGTTTTAAGGAACGTCTTAAAGGAGAGAGAGGTAGAGAGGCGGAGAGGTTTAGGGAGGGAATTCCAGAACTTGGGGCCTAGGCTCAGATTTTCAGATTTAAGTCTTTTAGGGTTTACATTTATGGTTACCTAGATACACATCACATGCCAGTAACTATATCTTGAGTTCATACAGTGTCTGTAAATGTAGCAAAGATCTCAAACTGATTCACACTACTGACACTAGAGAGCGCTGGATGGAAAGGTTAGGAGGGGTGACTGAAAGCTTGTTTTAAGCAAAGGGCTTTTCTGAAGTGGTGTGAGAAGTGCAGAGGCGGATGGGTTTAGGGCCTGAAAGTTCTGTCACCAATAGTGGGGCAAAGGGAGGAGAGAAATACATAAAAGGCCAGAGTTAGAGGGCAGCAGGGCACAGGAGGGGACATAAGGCTGGAGGAAGCTGCAGAGGCAGAATGATATGAGACCAGAGAGGGATTAAAATGAGGATGAGGATTTTAAATTTGATGCACTGGGGGAACATGGTGCCAGTGTAAATCAGCGAGGATGGGGAGTTGGGCAAGGACAACAGGATACGGACAGCTGAATTTTGGACATGATGGAGTTTACAGAAGGTAGAAGGCCAGCGTGGAGAACATTTCAGAACTATATGGAGACCACAGGTGAGAAAAGCATGAATTAGGGATTTGGCGATTGAAGTGCTGAAGGAGGAAAAGTGGGGAGGGCAATATGTGAAAAGAAGAAGTTTTAGTAACGGATAGAATGGGGGGTTTTTGAAGGTCAACTCTGTGTTGAACAGGGTGTCAAGGTTTTTCTCAAAATCTGGTTCAACCTGAGCAAGTGGCTGGGAAGTAGAGGGTCGAGAGCAGGTGGAGAGGTAGAGATGGATGTTGTCATTATACATGTGGAAGCTGACCCCATGCCTGTGTCATAATGTTACCAAGGAGGAGGCCAAGATGGGAAAAATAGCCATTGCTGGAAGTTGTGTCAAGATTTTTTTATATAGGTACAGATGGTGATTGAGACTTCAGGAGCAGAGATGTCACATCAGATGGTAAGGTAAAGTGTGTAGCTGTGGGATTTATATCGTAGATGTGATTGAGTAGAATCATACAGTACAGAACATAAGAACATAAGAAACAGGAGCAGGAGTAGGCCAATCGGCCCCTCGAGCCTGCTCCGCCATTCAATAAGATCACAGCTGATCTGATCCTAACCTCAAATCCAAAGAACACAAGAAATAGGAGCAGGACCCGGCCACTCAGCCCCTGGGCCCGCTCCGCCACCCACAGGGCCTTGACCGATCCGAACTCAGCTTCATGTCCAATTTCCTGCCCGCTCCCCATAACCCCTAATTCCCTTTACTTCTAGGAAACTGTCTATTTCTGTTTTAAATTTATTTAATGATGTAGCTTCCACAGCTTCCTGGGGCAGCAAATTCCACAGACCTACCACCCTCTGAGTGAAGAAGTTTCTCCTCATCTCAGTTTTGAAAGAGCAGCCCCTTATTCTAAGATTATGCCCCCTAGTTCTAGTTTCACCCATCCTTGGGAACATCCTTACTGCATCCACCCGATCAAGCCCCTTCACAATCTTATATGTTTCAATAAGATCGCCTCTCATTCTTCTGAACTCCAATGAGTAGAGTCCCAATCTACTCAACCTCTCCTCATATGTCCGCCCCCTCATCCCCGGGATTAGCCGAGTGAACCTTCTTTGTACTGCCTCGAGAGCAAGTATGTCTTTTCTCAAGTATGGACACCAAAACTGTATGCAGTATTCCAGGTGCGGTCTCACCAATACCTTATATAACTGCAGCAATACCTCCCTGTTTTTATATTCTATCCCCCGAGCAATAAAAGCCAACATTCCGTTGGCCTTCTTGATCACCTGCTGCACTTGCATACTAACTTTTTGATTTTCTTGCACTAGGACCCCCAGATCCCTTTGTACTGCAGTACTTTCCAGTTTCTCGCCATTAAGATAATAACTTGCTCTCTGATTTTTCCTGCCAAAGTGCATAACCTCACATTTTCCAATATTGTATTGCATCTGCCAAATCTCCGCCCACTCACCCAGCCTGTCTATATCCCCTTGTAGGCTTTTTATGTCCTCCTCACTCTCCACCTTCCCTCCCCATCTTTGTATCATCAGCAAACTTTGATATGTTACACTCGGTCCCCTCCTCCAAATCGTTAATATAGATTGTAAAGAGTTGGGGACCCAGCACCGACCCCTGCGGAACACCACTGGCTACTGGTTGCCAGTCCGAGAATGAACCATTTATCCCAACTCTCTGCTTCCTGTTGGATAACCAATCCTCCACCCATGCCAGAATATTACCCCCAATCCAGTGATTCTTTATCTTGAGCAATAATCTTTTATGTGGCACCTTGTCGAATGCCTTCTGGAAGTCTAAATACACTACGTCCACTGGTTTCCCTTTATCCACCCTGTACGTTATGTCCTCAAAGAACTCAAGCAAATTTGTCAGGCATGACTTCCCCTTCATAAAGCCATGCTGACTTTGTCCTATTAAATTATGTTTATCTAAATGTTCCGTTACTGTCTCCTTAATAATAGACTCCAAAATTTTACCCACCACAGATGTTAGGCTAACTTGTCTATAATTTCCAGCCTTCTGCCTACTGCCCTTTTTAAATAAGGGTGTTACTAGAAGGAGGCCATTCGGCCCATCGTGCCCGCTCTTTGAAATTGCTATCCAATTGTTCTCACTCCCCTGTTCTTTCCCCATAGCCCTGTATTTTTTTCTTTTCAAGTATTTATCCAATTCCCTTTTCGAAAGTTATTATTGAATCTGCTTCCACCGCCCTTGCAGGCAGTGCATTCCAGATCAGAACAACTCGCTGCATAAAATTTCTTTTCTCATGTCGCCTCTTTTTTTTGCCGATCACCTTAAATCTGTGTCCTCTGGTTACCGATTCTTCCACTACTGGAAACAGTTTCTCCTTATTTACTCTATCAAAACCGTTCATGAAGGAGATTCTCCAGTCTCTCCACATAACTGAAGCCACTCATCACTGGTACCATTCTAGTGAATCTCTTCTGCACTCTCTCTAAGGCCAAGACATCTTTCCTAAAGTGTGACGTCCAGAATTGAACACAATACTCCAGCTGGGGCCTAACCAATGTTTTATAAAGATTTAGCATAGCTTCCTTGCTTTTGCACTGTATGCCTCTATTAATGAATCACCTCCCTTAAAGTGACATCATCCTTCTAATAATAAAGCCAAGAATCCCAAATGTTTTTTTTTAAAAACAGCCTTCCCAACTTGTCCTGCCATCTTCAAAGATTTGTGTAAATATCCCCAGGTCTCTGTTCCTGCACCCCCTTTAAAACTGAACCAATAAAGTGCTGAGGGAGTGCTGCACTGTTGGAGGTGCCGTCTTTCGGATAAGACGTTAAATCGAGGCCCCATCTGCCCTCTCAGGTGGATGTAAAAGATTCCACAGCACTATTTCGAAGAGCAAGGGAGTTCTCAACATTACTAAAATCGGATTATCTGGTCATTATCACATTACTATTTGCGGGACCTTGCTGTGCACAAATTGACTGCCGCGTTTCCTACATTACAACAGTACTTCATTGGCTCTAAAATGCTTTGGGATGTCCTGAGGTCGTGAAAGGCACTATATAAATACAAGTTCTCTCTTTCTCCTGCCTCAGGGTCTAATACATTGAGGAAATGTCTGAATACTCACATTCTCAGGTAATGATTTTGCCAGTTCACTGTGAGGCATTGGCTCAATGCAGAGTAAATGAATCACCTCCCTCAAAGTGACATCATCTTTCATCACATGGCCCACTCCAGGAACATACCTCTCCCCTTGAGAGAAACAAATGCAAATTCCTCAGATTCAGTGATAGCCACATTAAAAGATAAAAGGCTGGAATTAATAAAAAGATAATTTGCCTACACAGGACTATCATTCACGTCTGATTTTAGATCTATATGCTGTCTGCATAACTTAAGTGATGGACACATTCTTTCAACAGCAGGAAACCCATGTTGTGAATGTTAATGTACAAATTTTGTGTGTGTTAATATTGCCCCCCCCCACCACAAATATTTTTGGAAGTTTCTGTTATTCAAGCTAAGTTAGCACAGATTGTATCTAAATAAATTGTGACTGTTCAAAGGAAGGCAAAATATAGCAGCAATTCATAACGCAAATTTGAAGATCTATAGTTAAAAAATTACACAAATTTCCATGTGTTACAAATTTTGGGTCTGCACTAGATATTCCTCCAGGTTCAGTATCATCTGTCTCTGTTGTAAGCAGATCCTATGTCTCTTTGATCAGCTGTAGGAACATAGGAACAGGAGGAGGCCATTCAACCCCTTGAGCCTGTTCCACCATTCAATTAGATCCTGGCTGATCTGTTCCTCAATTCCATTTACCCGCCATTGCTCCATAATCCCTCGATACCCTCACCCAACAAAAATCTATCGATCTCAGTCTTAAAAATTTCAATTGTCCGCCAGCATCCACAGCCTTTTGGGGGAAAGAGTGCTCCAGATTTCCACTACCCTTGGTGTGAAAAAGTGCTTCCTGATTTCACTCCCGAATGGCGTAGCTCTAATTTTAAGATTGTACCCACTTATTCTGCATTCCCCCACCAGAGGAAACAGTTCCTCTGTATCTACCCTATTGAATCCCTTTATCATTTTAAACACTTGATTAGATCACCTCTCACTCTTCTAAACTCAAGGAAATACGAGTCAAGTTTATGCACTGTCCTTATAATTTAACCCTTTAAGCCCTGGTGTCATTCTGGTGAATCTGCGCTGCACCCATTCCAAGGGAGATGCAGTGCCTAAAACTGAACGCAGTGCTCCAGATGCGGTCTGACCAAGGCTCTGTACAACTGAAGCATAACTTCCTCCCCTTTGAATTCCAATCCTAGAGAGAAAGGCCAACATTCCATTAGCCTTTTTCATTACTTTTTGTACCTGTGTACTAGATTTTAGTGATTTATGTACATGAACACCTAAATCCCTTTGCTCCTCCACAGGTCCCTGTCTCTCACCATTAAGAAAATATTCCGATTTGTCTTTCTCGAATCCAGTGGATGACCTCACACTTCCCCACATTGAGCTCCATCTGCCACCGTTTTGCTCACTCACTTAATCTGTCTATGTCTCTTTGTAATTTCCTGCTCCCATCTGCACAATTTACCATGCCTTCTAACTTAGTGTCATCTGCAAACTTAAACATACAACTCCCTATTCCTTCATCCAAGTCATTGATATCTATGGTGAAAAGCTGAGGCACCAGCACAAATCCCTGGGGAACACCACTTGTCATATCCTGCCAATCACAGAATATTCTCTTTATTCCTACTCTGTCCCCTTTTCCCCAACCAGTTACCAAACCGCATCACAAGGTTAACTTCAACTCTGTGCGCTTTTATGTTTGGCAATGATCTCGAGTATGGAGCCTTATCAAATGCCTTCTAGACATATAGACATTCTCCTATCCACCATGGTAGTGACTGCCTCAAAAAATTCAACCAGATTCGTCAGATGAAGAAGATTTGGGGGTTGGGGAGACTTCACCTCCATTGCGGCTTGTGTGCCGGCTTTGGGGGAGGCAGGACCATAGCAAGAGGTTTGCGAGTCCCCTAAAAGAGCTGGTCTGTGGTTACCCCATTGTTGCTCACTCCTTTTCTCTCTCTGTTACTCTTGGCCTTGAGGCGTTAAAGGCGCTACATAAATTGAAGTTGCTGTTGGCCCTTCTCCATTACCCTAAAATCTGAGTTACTCTCCCCTTTCTTCCTTTTAACCTGTTGTGTGTTACGCCATTTTTCATTGCTCTGCTCTTGTGTTTGTTACTCTCTCCCATTCCCTTTCCTTCATGTGTTACTTTCCTTTGTTACCCCAAGTCTGTTACTTTCCCCTATTTTTTTTTCTAAAAAAGGTCAAACAACATAGTTTTAGGGTTTTTCTTTTGTTCCATTTTCATTGGATGCATTTAATCAAGTTGTTATATTGTAAGTATCAACAGGACATTAATTTCGATTGGACACACAACATGCATTTTAAACTATATTTGTCCTGATTGCAAGTTATGTACAGTAGTTAAAAAAAACTTTTGTGCATCGTTTTACTCCTCACAGTATTGCATTCAGTTAAATTAAGATTTTTGTTGCACTTGTACAGTCCTGTTCATTACATCCATCTTCCAATGAATAAAATGAAACCTTACCAACCACTATAATAATGAGGTGCAGCAATTCTTCTATTAGGACATTAGTCTGCTGAATTACATCCTGCAATACAAAAAGTACATCATATGTATATAACTCTCATTCAACAGACCAGGTAATAAAAAATTAAAGCTGCTTTGCTTCAATTATTTTAGATACAGTTATTTACCCAAGTTACTCTAGTGGGAAAATTGTGATTTTAACTCCTTTCTTAAGGGTATTATGGTATAAATAAGAAGAGATTTTAAAAAATACATGTGTAGTGTCTTGTTTGGGGCATTGCAGCATTGTAGATTAGATTGGAACCAACTTTTTTTCTTCTTTAAACGGAGCACAGATCACCCACTCTTAGACTGTCCAGCTGGAAGGCACCCTCACCTCCACCTTTGTTGCCCTTGCCCCCTTGAAAACTATTACTCTCTCACACCCCGGTCATTCCCCCTAGTATGGCCCTCATCTCCGCTCCCTTAAGTCCAAGGGACATAAACTTGAACGTTTATGGCGGATAACTAGTTTAGCCATTCATCGCCAGATCTGGCTGGACCACATAAAGCACCATCGGGTCCTGATCCCCTCTACTAAAACTGCTCACTATTCCAGGATCATCCTGGAATGCAAAGTTAACCCCCAGCTTCTCTTCACTACAAACTGTTGTCGTATACCCCTCTCCCCTGCATCCTCCACCCTCACCTCCAACAAGTGCAAGGAGCTCATGGACTACTTTGTCATTAAGATTGAGACCTTTGCCACTTCTCTCCATTCCCCCACCACTCCAAGCCCCTACAGTTCCTCCTGCTCTAGCCCTGAACTCTCATCTTTCTCTAGTTTCTCTCCTATCTCCCCTCATGCACTCTCCTAGCTCATCTTGACCACGAGACCCACCTCCTGCTCCCTTGACCCTATTCCCACTAAACTGCTGACCACCCAACTTCCCTTCCTGGTCCCCATGTTAGCTGATATTGTTAACGGTTCCCTCTCCTCAGGTACTGTCCCCCTCCCCTTCAAATCTGCCATCATCACCCCCTCCTCAAAAAACCCACCCTTGACCCCTCTATCCTTGCAAACTACCGCCCCATCTCCAACCTCCTTTTCCTCTTCAAAGTCCTTGAACGTTTTGTCGCCTCCCAAATCCGTGCCCATCTTTCCCGCAACTCCATGTTTGAATCCCTCCAATCAGATTTCTGCCCCTGCCACAATACTGAAACAGCCCTGATCAAAGTCACAAATGACATCCTATGTGACTGTGACCATAGTGAACTATCCCTCCTCATCCTTCTCGACCTGTCTGCAGCCTTTGACACGATTGACCACACCATCCTCCTCCAACGCCTCTTCTCCGTCGTCCAGCTGGGTGGGACTGCCCTTGCCTGGTTCCATTCTTATCTATCCAGTCGTAGCCAGAGAATCACCTGCAATGGCTTCTCTTCCCGTTACCTCTGGTGTCCCCCAAGGTTCTATCCTTAGCTCTCTCCTATTTCTCATCTACATGCTGCCCCTCGGCGACATCATCTGAAAACACATCAGATTCCACATGCACGTTGACAACACCCAGCTCTACCTCACCACCACCTCCCTCGACCCCTCCATTGCCTCTGAGTTCCATCAAAAAAATTTTTTCCAACAACTAAATATTGGGAAGACTGAAACCAGTGTCTTTGGTCCCTGCCACAAACTCCGTTCCCTAGCCACAAATTCCATCCCTCTCCCAGGCCACTTTCTGAAGCTGAACCAGACTGAAATAGGACGCCACATTTGTGAACACTCAGATGAGCTTCCGACCACATAGCTGCTCCATCACCAAGACCGCCTATATCTACCTCCTTAACATCGCCCATCTCCACCCCAGCCTCAGCTCATCTGCTGCTGAATCCCTCATCCATGCCTTGGTTACCTCCAGACTCGACTATTCCAATATTCTCCCTGCCGGCCTCCCATCTATCACCCTCCATAAATTTGAGCTCATCCAAAACTCTGCTGCCCCCTTACTAACTCGCAACAAGTCCCGTTCACCCATCACCCCTGTGCTCGCTGGCCTTCATTGGCTCCCGATCCAGCAACACCTCGATTTTAAAATTCTCATCCTTGTTTTCAAATCTCTCCACGGCCTCGTCCCTCCCTAGCTCTCTAACCTCCTCCAGCCCTACAACCCTCCGAGATCTCTGCGCTCCTCCAATTCTTGCCTCTTGTATCCCCGATTTTAATTGCTCCACTGTTGGCGGCCGTGCCTTCATCTGCCTAGGCCCTAAGCTCTGGAATTCCCTCCCTGAACCTCGCTGCCTCTCTCTCCTCCAAGACACTCCTTAAAACCTACCTCTTTGGCCAAGCTTTTGGTCTCCTGTCCTAATCTCTCTTTATGTGGCTCGGTGTCAAAATTCTGTTTGATAATCGCTCCTGTGAAGTACCTTGGGACGTTTTACTAATTTAAAGACGTTATATAAATGCAAGTTGTTGTTGTTGGATGTTGACATAACTACGAGTTAGTCTTTGCTTTCTTTCTTTTTCCTCTCCTGCAGAAGGCAGCAATAGAACTTTTAGGTGGTTAGGGTCATCGCTTGTTTCATACAGCAAGTGAAAGGGCCCTATAGACAAAGGTTTTTAATGGAATTAATGATCCTATAATTTGGTTTCTTCTTCTTGGCCGCCAATGTTTACTCTTTTTGGGAAATGCCTGGCCTCCACTTGGCGGTAATGACTGAAATTACTCCACAAACACAGACCCACATTCTATGATGCAGTGTGTTGCAGCTTTCCTGAACTTATTGGTTGGGATTGTGGCCCTCGACACAAAAGGAAAGTGATTAACAGATATACATGGACAAAGAACAAGGAATTCCTATTGAGAAACAAGCAAACTTTGTAAAATCCTTGACCACAAAGACCAACAGCCTAAAGTTGGTCTAACCTAACACCTTTGTGAAGACCTGATCTGAAGCTAGACCTGATCGACAGCCATAACATAGGTCATATGGATCTTACCTTATTTCTTGGAACTGGAGGCTTGGAAAAGACTTCAAACAGTTCAAATCTGTTCAGTACAAACATTAGGAAACGATTTGGATCCATCATAGAGGCAGCGATCTGTAACACAAAGGTAGTTTTAACTCCTGGAACATGATCAGTAATTATGTAGGCTGCAGAGTAGGATCAGATTGCAATTGCAGGCTGACAATTCTGTTACATTGACTGGCTGCGAATTTGAGTGCGGGCAGGAATATGTTTTCTCAAAAACATTAACAAAAAATCTCTGGTTCAGTTTATAAAGTGGTAGGAAGTCCAACAGTCCACATGAACACTTTACAACTTGGCACACAGGAATTCCATTTCCAAATAGCACCAAGTCCAAGTGGTGTGAGAACCCTGTCCTGGAGTCAGACTGGAGACAGTTCTGAAGTTGTGCTGCACTCTCTCAATGATGCAAAAGGAGCACCTCAACAGTACCCTTAGTCTACGTCGCTGAAGCAAACAGACGCTTTAAATTAATACAATTCAACCCCAAATCATTCCTAATCTAATTCTATATAAGCCAGTTCTGATGAAAGGTCATCGACCTGAAATGTTAACTCTTTCTCTCTTCACAGATGCTGCCTGACCTGCTGAGTATTGCCAGCATTTTCTGTTATCTATAACTGCCAACTTGATTACATGTACAAACTTTTTTTAAATGTAGTTTTGCAAAACAATGCAGAGGAATGATATACACTCAATTGTACTTACATCCTTTAAAAAATTATGCAAATTACTAAGATCCAGGGACTTGACTGGAGTCAACACCCTAAGGCAATTAATGAGGGGTTTCTAGAACATTGTGTCCCCTCTCCATGACACGAAAAAGGATAAGCTTGCTTTGTTAACTGTTTTACAGTCTGCTCTCAGGCCATTTTTTTCACCCATTTTTCACCATAGATTATGTGCAATTAAGAAATCTTACACTATGCAATCTGATTTAATTTTTAAAAAGTGCTTTCAATACCTGTGTGTAAACATGGGACAAGAAATCCTCTTAACTCTCAGCACCTTACCCACATTCCCCATTAAAATGAATATAAACCAGGTTCCCTTCTGAAATCTTGTAACTCCAATTCAAAATATATTAGAGGAAAACAGTACACCTTACTTATTGAACTTAGACCTAGACGAAAGATCTCCTTGCAACACAACAGTTTCCGCTGAGGATCCCTTATATGGAAAGTGGTTGCAAAACGAACAGAGATTACCCATAAAAGTAAACAGCTTGATTCCACGTTTCACCATAAAAAAACGTACCAAAGCGGAGTGGTTCTTCAAAGAAAGTGGTCACATGTGATTAAGCAGGATCTTAAAACAAGAAAGCTTTTAAATATGTTAAAATAACTTTTCTGAAATTAACTTGACATCCCTGCCTAAGTATCCTGCTTTAGCAGCCAAGACAAGGCAAGACAGGCAAGTAGTAATCATCTAGAATACGCTGCCTGAAAGGGTGGTGGAAGCAGATTCAATAGTAACTTTCAAAAGGGAACTGGATATATATTTGAAAAGGAAAAATTTGCAGGGCTGTGGGGAAAGAGCAGGGGAATGACCAATTGGATAGCTCTTTCAAAGTCCCAGCACAGACACAATGGCCTCCTTCTATGCTGTATCATTCAATGATGCTATGTTATGTTCTGCATCAACCATCAACAACAGAAGGTAGTGATCTCAGGATTACTACCGGTGCCACTACTAGTGAGTATAGGAACAGGAGAATAGACAGGATGAATGCGTGGCTGCAGGGATGGTGTCGGAGGGAGGGATTTAGATTCCTGGGACATTGGGACCGGTTCTGGGGAAGGTGGGACCTGTACAAGCGTGACGGGTTACACCCGAGCAGGACCGGGACAAATGTCCTCGCGGGGGTGTTTGCTAGTGCTGTTGGGGAAGGTTTAAACTAGAGTGGCAGGGGGATGGGAACCTGAGCGGGGACTCAGAAGGGAATAAAGTTGAGAGCAGCAAGAGAGGGGAAGACCCAGGGGAAATCTACAATACAAATAGTAGAAACAGTTGTTCAAGAACAAGTGAAAGGGAAAAGCATAGAGCAGCGGAAAGAAAGTGTACTTTAGGCACGACAGATAAAATGAAAACTAGAAGGCGTAAGGCGATTAACCCAGCATCAAAGCTGTGGCAGGGGGTTGGGAACCTGAGCAGGGAGACAGAGGAAAGCGTATCAGGAAGGGACAGAAGGTATGGAGTAAAAGGTAAAGTGTTAAAAAAGGAAAAAGCAGGAACTAAGTGTCACGAAACATATTTGAAAGTTCTTTATCTGAATGCACGTAGCATTCGTAACAAAATGGATGAGTTAACGGCACAAATAACGACGTATGGGTATGATCTTGTGGCCATTACAGAAACATGGCTGCAGGGTGACAACGACTGGGAATTAAATATGCCAGGGTATTTAACAATCAGGAAGGACAGGCAGGAAGGAAGGGGAGGTGGGGTGGCTATGTTAATAAGGGAAGGAATCACTGTAATACAGAGAAAAGATATTGGGACAAAGGATCAGGATAATGAAACAGTTTGGGTAGAGATAAGGAATAATAAGGGGCAAAAAACACTCGTGGGCGTAGTATATAGGCCTCCTAATAGTTGCAACTCTGCTGGAAGAGGTATTAATCAGGAAATAGTCGGGGCATGTAATAAGGGAACAGCTATAATTATGGGGGATTTTAACTATCATATTAACTGGACAAATCAAATTGGGCAGGGTAGCCTTGAGGAAGAGTTTATTGAGTGTATTAGGGATGGATTTCTTGAGCAGTATGTAACTGAA